>NC_047085.1:177233300-177544014 GCF_902459505.1 Geotrypetes seraphini | reverse complement strand
ACTATAAATTAAGCCAGGTGTACACCTGGCAGGGCCTCCGCGTGTGCGGATCGCCGGACTTGATGGACCGAAGGTCTGATCCGGAGAAGGCAGTTCTTATGTTCTTATGTTCTTATGTTACAGGGAAATACTTTTAAAACCAACTGGAGGAAATTATTTTTCACTCAGAGAATAGTTAAGCTCTGGAACACGTTGTCAGAGGATGTGGTAAGAGTGGATAGCGTAGCTGGTTTTAAGAACTGTTTGGACAAGTTCCTGGAGGAAAAGTCCATAGTCTGATATTGAGAAAGACATGGGGGAAGCCACTGCTTGATGTGGATCAGTAGCATGGAATATTGCTACACCTTGGGTTTTGGTCAGGTACTGGTGACCTGGATTGGCCACCGTGGGAATGGGCTACTAGGCATGATGGACCATTGGTCTGACTCAGTGAAGCTATTCTTATGTTCTTAACATTAAGATTCCAAGTTACAGGAGGAGGCTTGATTGGAGGCCTGATATAGAGAAGACCCTTCATGAATCTGGAATTTAAAGGATATACAGACAATGACTTTTTTGTCAAGTGGAGTATGAAAAGCACTAATAGCACTGAGCTGAACTCTGAATGAATTAGTTTTTAGTCTTGAGTCAGTGAAGTGTAGAAGATAATCCAGAACCAATGGGAGAGAGCTGATGATTGGACTGAGAGAGTTAATCCTACACCAGATTGAGTAACGAGTACATCTGAAGGAATAGCAGCGTCACTTGGAAGGCTTTCTAGAGGGTTCAATGATGACTGACACTGGTGCATAGAGTGTAAAGGCATTTAATAGCTAGGAGAGAGATCAGGATGGATGAGAGAACCTTCATTTTATGTCAGCAATGTTGGAAAGATTTGAAGTGTGATGGGTTCCTGAATGTTGAGTGGTAGGAGGAGAGGGAACCATAGTTGATGTGGTAATATGAAAATCATGGTGGCTTGTTCCTGGTGAAGTTTAAATATACTTTTCTTGATTAGAGGCATATGGGGGGAATGCATAAAGGAACTTGTTTTGCCAGCTGAGGCGAAAGGTATCTAGACCCAGACAATTGGGAATGTAAAGTCTGGAACAGAAGAGTGGAGGTTTGTGACTGAAGTGGGAATCAAAGAGATGATGCAAAGTGGTGGAGCTGAGTGACCACTTATGTGGTTGTAAGAGTCTGCTCAACTTGGCTAAGATATTCTGCTTTCCTGCTAGGTAGACTGCTTTCAGGAAAATGATGCAAGGAATTGCCCAAGACCAGATTTTAATCACTTCTTTGCAGACCCTGTACCACTTTGCTTGTTCAGATAATACATGGTTACCTGGTTGTCTGTTCAGATGAGTACTATTTGACTGAGGAAATGATCCTGGAACATGTATAGTTCATTGTGGATTGCTCGAAGCTCAAGGAGATTAATATGGAGAGTTTTTCTGAGAGGGCTCCAGGATCTCTTGGTATAGAGACCATTAAGGTGGGCTCCCTATCTGAGCATGAAGGCATCTGCCATAAGTATATTTTGATGTGGTGGCACTTGGAATAGTAGACTCTTGAAAAGGTTGGTCAGTTGTAACCACCACTGAAGAGACTCTTGGAGATGTGAGGTTACTTTTAGCCACTGGGATAGTATACTGGTGGCTTGAGGTTCCTATTGAGGTTTCTTGAGATGTAGATGGGAAAATGGAGTTACATGTACTGTAGAGGCCATGTGGCCAAGGAGTCTCAGCATTTGATGTGCTGTTATGGGGAGTCCTTTAGACAAATTTGAATTAGGGTATTGAGTTTCTGCTGATTTAGGAAAGCACAAGTTTGCATTATATCCATGAGGGCTTCAACGGATAGAGTTTGAGTGGGTTCTAGGTGGAATTTCTTGTAGAGACTATAAATCCTTGACGATCCAGTAGACAAACTGTTGCATTCATGGCTTGGTAAGCCTGTTGAGGTGTGGAAGTTTGATCAATGAGTTGCCCAGATAAGGGAACATGTGAAAATGGTATTAGCACAGGAGAAAAACTACTATTATTAAGCACTCCATGAATACTCTGGGTGTTGATGCCAGACCAAATGGAAGCACCTTGTACTGAAAGTGGTGTGTTTCCACTTGAAAGTGGAAGTATTTTCTGTGAGCAGGTAGGATAGAAATATGGATGTACACTTCTTTGAGATCTAGAGAGCAGAGCCAGACATTTTTCTCTAATAGTGGTAATACGGTTTCCAGAAAGACTATGCAAAACTTCTCCTTCATCAAGTATGTGTTGAAAGTTTGGAGGTCTATAATTGGATGGATGACTCTGGTCTTTTTCGCTATGAGAAAATATTTAGAGTAGAACTCTCTGTCTCTTTCCTACAGAGGAACTTGTTCTATGGCATTGAGGAGGAGAAGGAGGGCTGAGAGCTCCTGATAAAGAAGGGTCCTTTGCTGGAAGCTGAAAATAAACTCTCTTGGGAGATGGTTCAGAGGTTTTTTGTTTAAAAGAAGGGCATGGCCTTGACTCACCACTTGAAGGACCTAATGATTGGATGCTATGAGGATCCAACGTTGATGGTATTGGGCAAACCAACCTTCAATGGGCAGAATCTGAGGGAAAGGTTGAGAAATACTGACCATGCTCTCTATGAGGAAGTCAAAAAGACTGTTGATAAGACTGAGGTGGTGCAGAAGTTTTCTGCTACCTCTGTTGTCTGGAATGCCTCTACTTTGGTGAACGAGTGGATGCAGTAGATTGGTGATATCTCAAATAGTAAGGGGAATATTTGGTGCTTGAATACCCCTGCGACAGTTGAGACTGATGAGGTTTAAAGGATGACAAAGTGGTCATGCCTCTTCTATATGGTCTCTGAACAAATCATCCCCTGTACAGAGTATGTTGGAAAGATGATCTTGAATGTTGATGTCTAGATCTGAGTCATACTCATGCTTGTCTGTGCATGGCAATAGAGACTGCAGATGTTCGAGAGGTGATATCAAATGCATTGAATGTAGAACACACCATGTATTTTCTGGTCTCCAGGAGATTGTTCAAGTGTTGGTAAGAAGAGAGTTGCTTTGATGGCATATATTGGTCATACATGAACATTTTTGGATAAGTGATCTGATATAAAATATCATGTAAAATTTGTAGTTTAATATTCTGTTTTCCAGCATAGAACTTTTGAACACTTTGCATACAAACTTATCCAGAGTTCTGCCTTCTCTTCCAAGAGGAGTATTGAAATAAGTTCTGGTACTGTGTGCCCTCTTCAAGGTGAACTCCACAACTAAAGACTGGTGTTATAATTGTGGTCTGTCAAAGCCAGGGCAAGACGGGATCTTGTAAAGAGTGTCCAGTTTGTGGGGAATCACTAGGATTGAAAGTGAAGATTCCCAGTTCTTAAATAAAGCCTCTTTCATGAGGTTATGTAGTCTTTAGGCTATTCTTTGTAGTCAAGTGAATCCATATTTATTGGCACAGATTGCTCCATTTGTCTGATGAACTTCCCAAAGTAAAGATTCTATGGGGGTGTCCTCCGATGTGACAGTGGAGGAAATGAATCTGAGGGTATGCCATAAGACTCATCTGCTGAAAGCTCTGGATAGTTACTGGAAGAGCAGAGAGACAAATCGGAGTCATAATCCTCAATGTCATGTCTTGCAGATTGAGAGTATTGAAGAAAATGTTGAGGAGAGCATCAGAAATTATCTTGAAGAGTGTCGAGGTGAACACTTAGATGATCATTGCTGTAAGTATGATGAATGTCAAGAGGAGTGTTGAGCGTGAAATGATGAACTGTGCTCCTTTCGACAATGATGCATGCCTTACTGCAGATGCTTGACATCATGGTGTTCAAGTTTGATGCTCCAGTGGAGTTTTCGGATGACGTTCAAACTGAGTTGAAGCTGGAAATGTGGAAGCAGGGATTGGCATAGAATGCATCAGCAGCAGCCCATCTAGATCCATCTTCAACATATGACATTGTTTCTTCAAAGATGACATTGATACCAAAATTAACAAGGGTATATTAGGCACTGGTTGCATTGGATGTCGAGGAAAAAAATTTAGACAGATTCAAAGGAAAATTAAAAGGTTTTCTGTTTAAAGATGCATTTGAATCATAAAATAAATGAGGCATTTCTGCAAACATACTTCCCAACCTGATGTTTCCTTTTATGTTCTTCTTTCCTATAACAATTGTAGTTCCTCCCTTTTCCTTTTGTTCAATGTTGCTGTTTATCCATTGTCGATGTTCATGTCCATTGTATACTATGCTTAGCTGTTTGTCCTCCCTTTTATTTTAAATTGCACCTCACTTTGAAATTTTTTGACAATGCAATATAATCAAATTTTAAATAACCTTTAAAACTTGAAAAAAAAGCTTGAGGCATTGGGGACCTCAATGTTGAGGCATGCTTCAGAGGAGACACCAATTGTAAAGATGGTGATCTGTCATTGGTGCATTGGTGTGTCGATGGTGATGACATCTGGGATGATGCTGATGCCTGTCTAGCTTTTTTTACAAGTCTCCTCCAATGAAGCTGGAATCGATGAAGAAGTGGTTGAAGCCATCACTGCCGGTGTCAAGCGATATTGATCATCAGCTTCGGAGTCCTATGGCTTTGAGTACACTACTTGAAGCCACTAGGCACATTTGACATGGAAGGAAAACATGCTTATGCAAGGTCAAAGGACTCAATGGTCCAAGGAGTTTGAGAAGATGGCATAACAAAAATGAGTCGATGCTCCTAGCAAGAAAATAGGCTCAAAAAATCCCAAAGGCCTAAAACAAAAATTTGATGAAAAATATAAAATTTTTAAATCAATCAAAAGGAAAAGTAATAAAACAGAAAAATATGATTAAACTGAGAAGAAAAAACAAACGGGAAGGCACAAAAGTATTACAAGTTTGATGCTCTTAGAGAAACTCTAAGAAACTGTTTCTCAGCTCTTCGGAAAACTGAGAACTGATGGTCCCATGAGCCAACATCAGGCAGGAAGGCATCAACACATGTGCAGTATGGGCAGTCTCAAAACTTTTAAAACAACAGTACGCTTTTGCACTATCTCTGCTGGGCTCCGTGGATGACATCACCCTCATATACTGCCTGCTTACCCTCAGATAACATACATTATATGTAAAAATAGCCATTATATGTATAGTCATTACTAGACTGGATTATTGCAAAATAGCCATTATATACTCATTACTATGTTTACTCATATACTCGTAGATTGGATTATTGCAAGAAAGTTTACCTAGGTTGCACTCAAAAAAATTTGAAACGGCTATAGTTAGTACAAAATTCTGCATTTTAATTATTAACTCATACACATAGTTCAGACCACATTTCCCCTTTATTTCAAAAATACCATTGGCTCCCTGTCCTTTCAAACTCCTTACACTAACTTTCAAAGCTTATAGAGTAAGTCTTCCATCTTATCTCGCAACCCGACAATCCCATATTCACCCATTCGCTTACTGCAATCAATAAATGATCTCATATCATCTGGTTTTTTCAAATCCTAGAATTTCTCAAATGGAAACAACTAGACATCACATTTTTTTTCTTTGCTTCTTTCTGTTTTTTGGGAATTCCCTCCCTTTTCACATTCAGGCGGAATTATCATTCAAAAAATTTAAGAGTGATTTGAAAGCATGCCTATTTCAAGAGATGTTTTTGATCCCCTAGGGTTATTATTACTACTTTATTGGTTTCCAACTGTCTATCCCACTCATGTCCTATATAACTGTTATAAGTCTTCTCCTTACCCTCCATTCCTTACTGTGGTGATTGTCTTTTTTAAAGTGAGTGTTTATCTTTCCTGTCACATATTGTAGTTCTTTTCCATAAAGATTTTAATTTACTATTGTAAACCGCTTGGATATGCGTGTCAGAGGAGGTATAGCAAATTTTTATTAAATATTAACTATATAAATGGATGGCCAAATATTGGCTAAAACAAGATTTCAGGTACTTTTACACACACTGGGCCAGATTCTATAAACTGCTGCCAGTGCCCTGGTGATCCACATGGGTAGTTCTGGTACATGGGATACCGTTGGTCCCACGCAGGTCCCGACCTGGATAGCCGAGAGAATGGGTGTGGATGCTTGTGTGCATGGGGGAGTGTCTAGTATGCTTCAGATGGTGATAGGGATGATGTTTTGGATGCTGTATAGGGTTATAACCTAGAAAATTAGTAGTTGTAGCGGGATTGTGACCAGTTCTTGTTGAATGACTTTGTACCGCAGCAGTTCATGATCAGACTCATTTTTTCTGTTACGATGTTTTCACTTGTATTTGTCTGCTGGTTGTATAATCTCTGTTGCAATTGCAAATAGGATATGTAACCCTAAGGGACTAGAATAGCCAATAGTGTCCAATACAAGAATGAATAAGAATTAGCTAAGCGGTCCTTTACCCCTGAAGGTAATGTAAAAAACTAACAACTGGTCACCTAAATAATTAGAAGTTATCAAAATAAATAAATAATAATGCAACTCAATGAAGGACATCAGTATGAGCCTTAAATAAGTAACGTGCAGTGTATAGACTCAGGCTATTTCTCATAGGTGACTAGCTGTCTTCCACGAGAATATATTTGAAGACAAACTTTCTTCCCTGAGCATTTCATTACTCATTCATGTCTTGGGATACGGTGCAGGCAGCAGTGAATGTGACTTCTGCCACCTTATATTTGAAAGTTTGTCTTCAAATATATTCTCGTGGAAGACAGCCTATTTTACTGGTATTCCCGCTTCTGACGAAGGATCCGAAACAGTGGTGATTCTATCTGGCAAGGCAATATATGTTCTTCTACCTAAATCCAGCTAAGTACTGATTAAGCACTGGCTTGAGTTTATGGTGCTCAATTTTTCAGGTGCTACAGTTATATGGTGCTATAATGATATGGTGCTATAATTTATTGGACGCTTTAATTATATGGTGCTAGGACTTTGTGGTGCTTTGATTGTTTGGTGCTACGCCTGTTATACAATGTTATGAACTTTACATGATGTTATGAACTTTGAGTTTTATGAATTCTTGATGTTATTTATATAGTTTTTTACTCGATAGGAGTGTTCACAGTCTAAGCATTTTTGATGTTTTTTCTTTTTTCTTTAAGCACTAAGCACTTTAAACACTTTTTCACATTGTGATGTTTTTGGGAGTTTTTCTATTTTTAATAATTATTTATTGAGATTCTTCCCCTGATGATAATGTTTTAATAGGTTTTTTTTCCTATTTCAGCACTACACAATTATATATCTCTTGGTCACTCTAAAAGGACTTAATGATGTATGAGACGATTCTCATTTGGACTGAGATTCTGGTGCTAGTCACCTATGAGAAATAGCCTGAGCCTATACACTGCATGTTACTTATTTAAGGCTCATACGGGATATTTTTCAATTTCCTGGTCTTTATGTGTGCTGTCATTCACTTATATTTTTTACGGGGGAAGGGTGCAGGAGGGTATATAGGGGTTTTATGGGAGGGTAATTGGATGTGTATTTGGGATAATTTATATATAAGAATTAAAATCTTTTCAGTTCATTTACTTAGGTTCCTTAAAATAAATAAAAATATAAATGTATTTTAAAATGTATTCATTGAATGTTAATGGACTCAATCACCCTATAAAGAAAAAGAAAACCTTATCTTTTCTTAAAAAACAGGGGGCAGATATTTATTTTCTGCAAGAAACTCATTTATCTGCATTAGAATCAAGTAAGTTGGAAGGGGGTTGGGTTAAACAGTGTTTTTGTGCCCCTGCTGTAGACAAAAAAGCTGGTGTTGCTATTTTGATACATAAAAAATGTATGGCTACTTTTACTATGTTATCTATGGATCCTTTGGGAAGGTGGATTCAAGTAAAAATGAGCTCAGGGAAAGATACCTTGATACTGTTTAATATTTGAGCACCTAATTTGAATCAATCTGAGTTTTTTAAAAACCTTCAACAAATAATCTTACCATCATCTTCCTCCAATTTAATTTTGGCAGGGGACTTTAATGCAGTAATAGACCCTGTTTTAGATAAAAAAGCCTAGTAAAATTTTAAAATCCTTAGGATTAGATAATTTGATAAATTCTTGTGGTTTAAAAGATATTTGGAGGATTCTTCATTTCAATGATCAGGAATTTTCATTTTATTCCCATGTTCACAAATCATTTTCTAGAATTGATTATATTTTTGTTTCAGATAATTTAGTACAGAAGGTTAAGAAGGCGAATATAGATTCAATAATTTTATCAGATCATGGGGGTATTTGGATTGATTTTGAGATAGATGAACAAGAAAATAATAGACCTGTTTGGAGGTTTAATAATGCATTGCTAGCAGATTCCAACTTTATAGAAAAATTTAAGTTAAAAATAAGTGAATTTTTTCAGTTTAATGAATCAGAAGAAATTTCTCAGGAAATACTATGGGATGCCTTTAAAGCTACCATGAGAGGATACATAATTTCGTACTCATCATATGTTAGGAAACAACTAAATAAAGATTTTTTTAATTTTAGAACAAAATATTAGAGAATTGGAAATTAAATTAAAGGAAAAATGGGAACAAAATATTTTTCAGACTTTGCTAAAAGAAAAATTTAGATACAATGAGATTTCTTCACAATTGGCTAGAAAAAAGAGTTGGTGTCCTATAAGGCTTTGTATTATGGAACCTCAAATAAGGCGGAAAGATTACTAGCTAATTATTTAAAAGCAAAAAAAAGAAAAGTTAATATAATGGCTATTTCAGTTGATAATGGAATAATTCAATCTCAAATGAAAAATATTTTACAACAATTTTTGATATTTTATGAAAGCTTGTATTCTTCTGAGCATTATTCTAATAAAGAGAAAGATGGTTTTGAATTTTTAAAGTTGATTGATGGGCCTAAAGTTCCTGATCATATGAAAGAAAATCTTGAAGCAACTATAACACAAAAAGAAATTCAGAAGGCTTTAAAGTCCCTTAGAGTTGGATCCGCTCCAGGAAGTGATGGATATACGGTAGAATTTTTTAATTCTTTTCAAACTATCTCGTTACCCCATCTCTTTAAATTATATCAGTTTCAACTAAATAAAGGTTGTATTTCAGGTACTATGGCAGAAGCTTTAACAATAGTTTTGCCTAAGCCAAACAAAGATCCCATGTTGGTTTCAAACTACAGGCCTATTTCTTTGATTAATGTTGATGGGAAATTGTTAGCTAAGATATTGGCTTTACGTTTGAATAAGACTCTCCCTTATATTATTGGTATGCATCAAACAGGATTTGTTGCTCAAAGACATTCTTCAAATAATACCAGATTAGCTTTTCATATTTTACATTTAACAAAGGATATGAAGGATCCGGCTTTCTCTGTATCTTTAGATGCAGAGAAAGCATTTGATCGGGTAGAATGGACTTTCATGTATCAAGCAATGGATTGGTTTGGTATTGGTTCTCGATTTATACAAATGATTCAAACCCTGTATAGCTCCCCATCTGCTAGATTATATATAAATAATACTTTTTCAGAAAGGTTCTGTTTAGAAAGGGGAGTTAGACAGGGTTGTCCATTATCTCCTTTGTTATTTGATATTGTTTTGGAACCTCTACTTTTAGCTATTCAACAATCTAAGGAGATAGAGGGTGTTCCTTATGCAGGTCGGGAATATAAAATTTCTGCATATGCAGATGATATATTGATTCATTTGAGGAATCCTGAATCAACTATTTCACATTTACTGGATTTGATTGATAGATTTGGAAAATTCTCGGGTTATAAAATAAATTGGAATAAATCAGAAATTCTTCCACTAAATGTACATTGTATAAAAGGTATTTGATTCGTTTCAGTTTAGTTGGAAGAAAGATGGAATAAAATATTTAGGAGTTTGGATAAAAAGTACGTTGGAAGAAACAATGAAGGTAAATGAAAAATCCTTATTACTAAAGGTTACAGAATTGTGTGAGCAATGGAATCCTTTGCATTTATCCTGGTGGGGGAGAATTCAAACAGTAAAGATGATGATTTTACCTATAGTTTGTTACCAAATGAGTATGTTACCAGTTTATTTTCAAGAGTCCTTTTACAAAAAATTAAATAATATTCTGACAAAATTTGTTTGGCTTGGAAAAAACCAAGAATTGCTTTAGTATCGTTGCAAAAACCAATTGAGGAGGGTGGGGTAAATTTTCCAAACTTTTATAGGTACCATCAAACCTATATATTGCGTCAAGGTATGTATTGGATCCTCCCTGAGCTTATAGATCATCAACCGGATTGGTTATATTTGGAACGGAAATTGGTGTCCCCTATGAGACTTCCACATGTATTAAGTATCAGATTTCATAAATATGCTAAGGACAACATAATTTTATTGGATACTTGGAAAACAATTAAATTTATTGATAAATTAACAGAGGTTCCAATAATGAATTCTACTTTACAGTCCTTATGGTTAAACTCCAAGATTCAAATAGGCGGTGCTGGGATCGTTTAGAAGAATTGGATGCAGGCAAATATTAGGACATTAGATGATCTTATTTCTAATAGTAATCTGCTTGAGTTTTCACAACTGCAGCATTCATTTGGTATTTCGAAGACTCAACAATATAGGTGCTTACAGTTGAAGCAGGCTATTCAGACAGGGTTCCCTGAATGGAAAAATTTAAAAACTTATTTCAGCTTGCAAATCCTTTGCTACCAAACAGATTTAATAGGACATCAGGCTGCCCAGTGGTATAAATTGATTTCTGGATTTTTAAATAAAAAACCAAAAAATAGTCTTAGAGACATTTGGAGTATCGAGATAAAACAGCATATTTCTGTTTCTTGTTGGCCACGAATTTGAACTTGGAGATTAAAATGTACAATGTCAGCATCTATGAGACAAACATGTTTGTTTTTATTACATAGGATTTTTTGGACTCCAGTTCGGTTGAACAAAGTAGATAGTTCTAAATCTAATAGATGTTGGATTAGGAGAGGTTGGATAGGCTGGGGCTCTTCTCTCTGGTAAAAAGGAGGCTCAGGGGAGATATGATAGAGACCTTCAAGATCATGAGGGGCATAGAGAGGGTGGATAGGGACAGATTCTTCAGACTGAAGGGGACAACAAGTACGAGGGGACATTCGGAGAAACTGAAGGGAGATAGGTTCAAAACAAATGCAAGGAAGTTTTTTTTTCACCCAAAGGGTCGTGGACACTTGGAATGCGCTACCGGAGGAAGTGATCAGGCAGAGTACGGTACAGGGATTCAAACAGGGATTGGACAGATTCCTGAGGGATAAAGGGATCATGGGATACTGAGAGAGGTGCTGGGATGTAACACAGGTATAGAAAGCTAACCAGGTAATAAGTATAGAAACCCAACAGGTCGTGCATGTGCAAGACCGGAGGGTTAGGACTACGATGGGAATATAGGACTTCAATGAGAAACCAAGGTGGCAAGGGAGCCCCTTCTGGTGATTCAGACAGGTCGTGACCTGTTTGGGCCGCCGCAGGAGCGGACTGCCGGGCAGGATGGACCTATGGTCTGACCCGGCGGAGGCACTGCTTATGTTCTTATGTTCTTATGTTGGCATTGTCATATTGATATAGGGACTTTGGATCATCTTTTGCTTTTTTGTCCATTGATACTTGGCTTTTGGAAGTCGATTTGGGGGCAAATTAACAACATTCTTCAATCCTCTATTCCTTTGACATATGAAGCAATAATTTCTGGAACGGTTCTTCATGTTAAACCCATTTTGGACAAAAATAATAGTCGCCTTTTCATGATTTTATCAGGAATAGGGGTTCAAATGATCACATCTAATTGGAAACATCATGATAGGATTAATTTTAGTTTTTGGTGGGCAACTGTATGTGCAACATATAAATATGAAAAGATTATGGCAGAACGTTTAGAGTCTATTAAATCCTTTAAGGGGGTTTGGGGTCCATTAACTAATTTTGTCACATTATAATTAAAGTGATTCTTTTTTCTTTATGTTAGATTCCTTTGCACATCCAGGGTGGGTTGGGGGGTGGGGGGTGCAATATTTATTTGGAGGAATAAATTTCATAATATTTTATAATATTGATAGTATAATATACATCATTACTGTTTATAGGTTAAGAAGGGATTAAAAATTCTTTAATGTAATAATTCTGATGTTAATAATGTTTTTTCATATAGTTTTTCTGATTTTTCAATTGTATACATTATAAAGTTCAAAATATCAATAAAGAAAGTTAAAATGAAAAAAATGAAGGCTCATACTGATGTCCTTCATTGAGTTGCATTATTATTTATTTTGATAACTTCTAATTATTTAGGTGACCAGTTGTTAGTTTTTTTACATACTCCCTTCAGGGGTAAAGGACCGCTTTTTCATACTCGCAATTGCAAATAAACATATTTAAAAAAAAAAAAAAAAACTGCACTAAAAAAATGCACCCTTTATAATATCACACTTAGCACTGATTCTCATACTTAAACTTTAAGTGCCATGCATATGTTTGGTACCCAGGATAGGTATACTGAGGCAATATTGTATTACTTTTTGAAGTGCCTCTGAAATGTCCATGCCCCTCCAATGTGTACTTGTATACACATTTAAAATAGTATCTATGTGTATATAAACATACAAGCATATATTTTGAAGCTGATGTAAAAACAAGATTTTCATTCCATAATTATGTATGGAGAATTTATTTGTCTTGTAATATATGAATAAATAAAACGTACATTAAAAATTATCTTTATATTATGCAATCACAGTCATTTTGTGTTCATTCTCACTCAGTTTTACATATTGCTCATTATTAAAGTTATGAATTACAAAAATATATATCTGCATTCATATTGTCTACCATACCTGGGGAGAATGAATGGAACTTCCTATTAAAAAATAACTATTATTATTATTTATTCATGTAGTTATCCAAATTATTTCCAGTATTTATATTAATTTATTTGTATAAAGTCCCTACTCTGATAAGGCTGAATGATTTCAGCCTCAAACATGCATCCTACTATCTTAGAAATATAAAATATGTAGAATTTGATTACATTCTAATGTTTTAATCATAAACATTGCAAAGTAATACAATGTTTGATTTGTACTAGGGACTGGATCACTGATCACCCAACATGTTCATTCAAAATTTGTAACATAAGTAAAACAGGTAAAATTCTTGACAAGTTTAACATCCAAAAACAGTTTTAACTATTTATTGTATATGCTGTCATTCCTCAGGTTAATCTTACTATGGTAACTACTGTATGATAAATCAGAGTACTTACAGGGTAAGTAAACCATATGCTTCATTCCTGTAGTCCCGGTACATTTTCCAAGGTTTGATATCTAGTCTTCTTGGATAATTACTTTCTTTCCTAAAAATTGATTCTAGTAGAGTCGGATCTCCAATTTGAACAGATTGAAATGTTCCCAAATTCATTTTAAAGATTTTTCCAAATCTTTGATGATACTGACACTGCATGAAAAATTATTGTAACTATAGAGCTTTAAAAATAACTTATTTTTAATCAAATAAAATATGCATATCTGAAAACATAAATATTATATATAAATACTATTTAGTTCACTGTATTTATAAAATATTTTAAAATAACCATGGTACAGGACTGTCCAATAAACATGTGATTTTTCAGTTCTGTAGAAACTTACCATGATTTCATGCTGTTTTTTTAATCCTCCTTTTAAAATGATATTCAAAAGACTTCCAATGCATGGCCAGTTAATTGGACCTGGGAGAGAAGAAAGGGGAAAACTGGAAGGTGCAACTTCAGCTAAAGAAGATGACATTTTAAATTTAGATGCTTTAGATGCTTTAATTGCTGGAAAAGTAAGTTTGTTCTTTTTAGCAAAAGAAAAACATTTATATCTAATTCTATTAGACAATAAGCAGATCTTCCAGCTAAAAACTGTTTTCTGTAGTTTATACATTACAAATCTTTTCTGTATACTTGAAGTGAAGAGCTGATTCTTAAATAGTAAAATTTTAGGAGCAAGAAAATCAAAATAGGATTTATTAAATGAAATGTTAGCCAGGTCTCCAAAATGTGAAATGATACCAAGTCAGCATTCAGTTTTATACTAGACATATTAGTGAAAGATGCTTTTCAGACAACATGATGTACTCATCATTGGCTAACATTTCCTGAAGGACCTCAGTGAGTGGTGTAGGGGTGGGCTTATTTTAATTCAAGATCTGAATGTGTTTCTTTAGCACACACCATCACATCAGATGATCATTTGCTATAGTTAAATTCAAATAGACACTGCTACTAATATTCAATTAACAATAACAATTTGCACTTTGTTTTTTTTACTTTTTTAAAACATTGCTGTGTATAATACTGAAATAAGTAGTCATAGTAAATCTGACCACATAATCATTAAAATAAGATGTTTAATAATAATCATTTTCATGAGCTGCAAGAATGTATTTGTGTTTTATTTAAGTATCTACTGAGAAGGCAACCATCCTGTAAAAAATGATAGAAATGTAAATTGTGTCTTCTAATTAAGCAATTCTCCATTTTTCTTCTCTTTATAACTGAGCTTTCTGCTCTTGAGTGCAGTAAACAATGGAGGCACAAGAGGGTTCTATAGAACTCTAACTAGAAACAACAATGAATTCCAGTGAATTTACTACTGTTGCAAATACAATAATCTACCAGTAATAAAATATGCAACCAAGTTGAATCTTATCTTTAAAAATACCACTGAGTGTGCAGTGTCCCTCAGTCGGCAGGTGCATCCAAGAGGTGCAGTCATATTGTTACTTTATACAGAAAAGCAAGGTTTGCAAAAAAATGTCTTTGCTTGCTATGGTATAGCAGACATTTGCATGAAAGCAATTTCACACAGGGGCTGTACAAGAACTTTTCTTCACACTGCAATTAATTAATTGATTAATTTATGGATTCAATTTTCTATACCATTCTCCCAGGAGGAGCTCAGAACAGTTTACTTGAATTTATTCAGGTACTCAAACATTTTCCCTGTCTCGGTGGACTCACAATCTCTCTAGGTCTCTGCTGAGCAGTGGTACCTTTTTACTAAACTGCAGGCAGGTTTTGCCCTTATTACACATTAGCCACCAGATTTTATATATGATGCCCAAACATGTTCAGGATGCTGAGATGTGTGTGCAAATTAATTGGTTAATAAGTCCTTAACATCAATAATTGAGACTGAGCTAACAATGATCGATGCTAAATGGCTCTGCTACTAAAAATGACACCAACAATGACATCACAAAGGGTGCAAAATTTCAAAAAAGAAAAGGTAGATTGGAGGAGATTATTTATTTATTTATGTATTTATATACCGCCTAAGTGGTTTACATTCAGGTACTCAAGCATTTTTCCTTATCTGTCCTGGTGGGCTCATATTCTATGTAATGTACCTTGGGCAATGGGGGATTAGGTGACTTGACCAGGGTCACAAGGAACAACATGGGATTGGAACCCACAGGTTGCTGAGGTTGTAGCTCTAACCGTTGCCACACACTCCTAAACAAAGAGAAAGCTCCTTCCCACCTTTTATAAGACTTCTGAGAGTGGGATCTGCCAGGACAATCCAGCATAAGATTCCAACAATAGTCTGCCATCATGTGTGCATCCCATCTTCCTTGGTATCTGGCTTCCATTTTTTTTATGTCTTGGTGAAATCTTTCACCTTGCTCTTCGCTTAAGTCATCAGGGTTCTCTGGAAAGTGATCTAAATGACTGTGCAGATAATGGACTTTAACACTAATGTTACAGCCAAGCCTGTTGAAATGAAAGAGCATTTCCTCTACTAATTGTGTGTAATTACCGGTATCTGCCTTCTTGTTACCAAGAAAGTTTTTCATAGCAAGAACAAATGAAGACCAAGCACAAGATTCAATTTCATTCATTGATGATATGAAATGTGAAAACAGTAATGGAGAAGGATAAACTGGATGGCAAGAATCAAATTCAACTGCAGTTGTTTTTGATTCTTGCCATCCAGTTTGTCTGTCTTCATCGCTGTTTCCTTGTGTTGGACTTTGGTTGTGGTGGATTTTGTTCTTGTATTGTTGTGTCTGGCTATGAAATGTGGGCTATTTATAAGTTGTCTGATCTGTGAACCATCAAAAATTCCTGCCTTCAGTTTTTCCATGGTATATCCAGGTAACATATGCGCTATGTATTGAGTACATGGACCGTCTTTATTTAAAGCCTTTACAAATTGTTTCATTAGGCCTAGTTTTATATGTAGTGGTGGCAGTATGAGTCTATCTCGTGCTACCAAAGTTTCTTTGATTACATTTTGTCCTCCAACCACCCTCAGAGGCCAATCTTTTTTGTCCAATGTTCATGTTTGGCTCTACAATCCCAAAGGCATAAAAAGCAAGGATACTTTGTATAGCCACTTTGTTGATCAAGAAGAAAATTAACCATCTTCTTTTTTAAAAAAATTCTTTATTCAGTTTAAAACTAACAATAAGTGTAACATAATTAATAAAAACATTTTATACTTTAACAGCACTTAATATTCTATCAAATTATATTACATATCAATTATATATATTAACCCCCCCCCCCCATTATACACCCAACAATTACACTCAACCATAAATAGATCAAAGTATCCCCCGCCCCACCCACCCTGGACATGTATATTCATAAAATTTTATTGATTTTCAAACTTTGACAGTGCAATACAATTACTTGAACATAAATACTACATAAAACACACTATTAATTACACAAGTAATATATAAAACAATCATTTTCTCCCACCCTCCTCCCAATTATTAATTCAGTAATACATCTTATGTGACTACAATATTATAATTAAGTAATTTTAAACATCAAAATACACTTCCCTCCCCCCCACCCACCCACCCTAGATGTGTAAGGAAATCTAAGAAAAGGAGAAATACGTGATCATTACTGTGAGGTAACAAATGCAGTCAATGGATTCCACACTTTATTAAATAAATTACTAGACCCCAAATGCTCCACATTAATTCTCTTATATTTATATGTGGTACACACATTTGCCCACCAAAAAGTGTAATTAATTCTGTCATGGCTCTTCAAATTATGTGTGACCATTTGAACAGCTATTCCCATCATGATCAAGAAAAGGCGGCTTTTATATTTATCCAAAGTAGGCTTAACATGTAGTAACGTACCACAAATTACAGCTTCATAGGTTAAGGGAATAGATGACTCAAGAATAAGATTTATTTGTCCCCAAATTGACTTCCAAAAATTAAGTATCAATGAACAAAAATAAAACAGATGATCCAGAGTCCCTATATTAATATGACAATGCCAGCATCTATTAGATTTAGAATTGTCTATTTTTTGTAATTGAACTGTGGTCCAAGACATTGTACTAATCATCCAGATAGTTTCTGTTACATCTGTGGTTCATTCATGATGAAAGCACAACATCACCCAATTACTGTAGATCTGAAGAAGGTATACAAATTGTACTTTGGCTCTCCACTGGGTGACCAGAATAAGTCTGGGGCTCCACAAATCGTCTGTACCAGTTGTTCCAACTGCCTCAATCAATGAAAGGCAGCGATGTCATTTGCAATCCCAATGATTTGGAGGAAAACATGAGACCATATTAAAGACTGCTACTTTTGCCTTGTGAACACAAGTGAATTCTCAGCTAAAACTAAGCACAAAATTATATATCCTACTCTTGATTCTGCTATTAGGCCTGTTCCTCATGATGACTCACTGCCTGCTCCTGTACCTCCACAAGATGGACTTGCTTCTGTGGAACATGATGAGGAATGTGATGATGATGCAGCAGCCGGTCACAATCCAGAATTATCTGATCCTGATTATGTGAATGATGAAGATTCAGAACTAGAGATCTTTACATAAGCTGAGCTCAATGATCTTATTTGTGATTTAAATATTTCAAAAGAAAAAGCAGAACTTCTTGCTTCAAGGCTTATGCAAAAGCACTTGCTTGCAAAAGATGCTAATATAACTCATTACAGAAAAAGGAATCATATCTTAACAACATTCTTCACTGTAAATGGCTTATTGTGCTTTTGTCATGAAATCAACGGGCTCTTCAACAGTTTGTCACAAGTGCATTGTCCACATGAATGGCATCTTTTCATTGATTCTTCACAGAGAAGCTTGAAGGCTATGTTACTGCACAACAGAAATTCCAAACCAAGTATACCAATTGCCCATTTTGCTTATCTAAAGGAGTCTTATGAGAATATGAAGAATTTACTAAAAGCAATCAATTATAAAATACACCAGTGGAACATCTGTGGTGATCTGAAGGTCATTGACATGCTAATGGGAATGCAAGGAGGA
Organism: Geotrypetes seraphini; assembly: GCF_902459505.1. Lineage (NCBI taxonomy): Eukaryota > Metazoa > Chordata > Amphibia > Gymnophiona > Dermophiidae > Geotrypetes > Geotrypetes seraphini. Next base: position 177,525,703 of record NC_047085.1, on the reverse strand, counting down.
TTCACTAAATACTGCTGTTTCCTTTGCTTGTGGGATAGCATGTCAAGCATGTCTGGCAGCTGAGGGATACCTATAACCCAGGGATAAGAAGTGTGAAATTTATGCCATTAGTGGATCCTCATAAAATATTTCTTCCACCTCTTCATATCAAGCTGGGGTTGATGACGAATCTGGAAAGGCCATGGGTAAAGCAATCTCCTTGACTCATATCAGAAACTAGGCTGTCGCATGTCATTAAAGATACACTTTTTACACTCACATCTTGACCTTTTTCTGGAAAATCTTGGTATGGTGAGTGACAAGCAAGGAGAACGCTTTTACCAGGACATTCAGTTAATGAAGCGTTGCTACCAAGGTTTCTGGAATGAGAGTATGATGACCGACTACTGCTGGATGTTGTGCCGTGACAATCCAGACACAACTCACAAAAAGAAATCATACTCTAAGCATTTTTGAAGAAATATTGGTTGCTAAGTGACACAGTCCAGTATAATTATGCTATGCTGTGTGCTTATTTGACTTTGGACCAAAGATACTGCAACATTTCTTAAAGTTGATGCTGTAATTCTTAAAACCCTATATGCTAAAACACTATAAACTAACATTAGTCATGACTTTAAAAGTTTACATGACTGAAAAAAAAACTAACATATCTGAAATCAGCATGAAAAACTGATTTAGAAAAATGTGCTGTGGTGTTAGATGATTCCGAAAAAAAATTTTTTGTCACCTTGTGAAATCAATGTGTGAATAATAATCAATAGGCTTGATGAGTCATGGCAAACTCTCCAAAACATCTCAAATTTTGACACTGGGTGGACAACACACCTCCAAGGACATCATACCTGGTTGGCAAATAGATGCATCTGTACCTCTCAGAAGGGAATTACTAACCATCACAACTTTTGCTTCCTAGTGATCACTGATCCAGCAACTTTGGGAATGTTGAGGTTCAGTTCCTCCTGTTTCTGGGATGCTTTCACCTCCTTTGCAGGGATGTATACTGGTTCTTCAGTTCAGGGTCAGGCAGAGTCATGATAATACAGGCAGGAACTCCCTCTTGCTCGATACATGTATCTTTTCCAGGACTTTTTGGATAATTTTCAGAGATTAAAAGCTCAGAACAAAATAATAGAAAATCCCCATTTCTGAAAGTAAATATTCTGGAACAGTGGATATCATACATGTATTTCTCTAGGGATGAATCAATTTCACACAGTGAAAAATGATTTTTAAAGTGAATTCATTAAACCATTTTTTTTCTCTGTGCTTGGCAATAATACATAGTTGAAAATAAAATCTATTAAAGATAATATAAGTTTCTCATAAGCAGGTAAAACACAAATATTTATATTTTTAAGGCTGCTGAAAGAAACAATATTCTTTTTTTATTTGAAATGTGTGTTCTTCATTCAAATAATAACCAGCTTGAACTGAACTTGAAAGGAATGTGTTATTTTCTTATAATGAGTTGAACTCCTTGAACTGCTGAACTTGTTGGCATTGTTCAGATTCAGGTCCTTTGAAAGCTGAATGGGTATTATTGTGAAATTACAATGTTGTTAGTATTCCAAAAGAGACAAAGACAGGCACAGTGAAAATGCCCCTGCTCTCTCATGGGATTGAGCAATTTTCTGTTGAAAGACTAAATATGGCTGTATAAAGCAATTCTGTACAACCAATTAGGGAAAGATGTACTCACATTTTTTTTCCATAGATATAAACTGGGAAAAACCCTTTAGCACATCAGTTCCTTATTAGTTTGCAGTGGTTGGATGCAAATTGTAGCGTACTCTTATGAATGAATGCCACTTGGCTTTCTTTCTTTTTTTTTTTAAAGGAGCATTGCACAGAAGAAATGTACAACATAAATCCATAAATCATAATAAGGTAAAATACAGTGTGTAAAAGGAAAATAGGTTAAATTGTACTTCTATTTATAGCTAAATTTGCCAAAATAGTTGCTTCTTTCCAGAATAAAGGCATTGCCTAAGATAAAGGTTTCTATTTAAGACTTTATGCGAACCTATTTTAGATGGAAATAGAACACAATGATGAGATTAATACTAAGAAAAGCCAGCACAATGATGGCTAGGTTTGCCAAGTATATCATCCATAAAAAAACAGCAACCCACTATCACATATTCTGTTGTTAGATGGGTCCTTCAGGGCTAGAATCAAAAGAAAAACAAAAGTAACTGTTTGTGTAAAGTTTCTAAATAAAAGTATTTTTTAATTAAAATACTATACAGTAGTTATTAAAATATCAATACATGTGTTTATTCATCTATTATTTTATTTACTATTACAACTTGTAATAATTATACTGTGCAATATGATTTTTGTTCCTGGCCAATAAGTGTAATTACCTAATTGCTCATGCCTAAAACGTATAGAAAATATCTTGTTATCTGTTAAAAATGTTGTTTTTGTGGCCCGGATAGTCAGAGTTTGCAATTTACCTATTTAAAATGTGAAAACGCTGAATTTTCATCTTTTCATTCTTAGAAAGTCATAAAAAAACAACATATGAATCTATATTGAAGTTATACAAAGATGACCACAGAAGATTTAGAATTCAGTTTTTCAAGATTTGCAACTTGTAAGTCACTTTAATGAATCAGCCCCCCAAATGTGGTCTCCCATCATGTTCTCATTATATTGTCCTTGGCAGCAGCATTCAAAGTCAAGTGTATTCTGTTGGAAGCGCTCACCTTGCTCCATGTTTTCCTTGAATGTCTCAAGATCAGCATCAAAGGCATAGGCTTTGAGAGACATCTTACAGTCCTGTAATTCTTCACCAGATTTTCAACCAACTCCAGTGACATTGCCGATCACTGATCAATCCAATAAGCAGGATAGAGGAGATAATCACTTAATCCTCCATTGTCCCAGGTACAAAATAAGTACCTGTGTATATAGACCACTTTGAGTGTGGTTGTGTAACTACAAAAAGGTGGCATACAAGTCCCAAACCCCCCCCCCCCCATGTATTTCCTGCTTGGGGAAAAAGCCAAATGACATTTTAAAAAACCCTCCACCACAAAAATGTGAATGATCACAATGTGTGAAACAGTCACTGCTAGAAAGTGTGAATGCAAAAGAGATAAACAATGGTACCAGAAGAAACTCTGAAACACAAGTAAACATAACATCTTGTGGTGATGCCGGTGCCCGTGTATATCCTTGGCTCCGGTCAGCGCTCAGAACAGCCCGCGTCCTACGTGCTTCCAGAGAAGGCTGGAAGTCCTGCTGGTTCCTCAGTGCAATAAAGAAGCACAAAACAGGTCAAACAATCAGTTTTAAGAGAAAATAAAGCCCCACTTTATTGTGGTTATCAATCCTGAACAGGGTTCAGTCCATCCTTTTCATAAACACAAGAAAACATGGAAAAATAAAGCTGAGTTGTAAAAACCAAACAACTCACACCTTTCTTGCAGGTATCACCGGTAAGTATAAGAGTTCAGTTCCAATAGTTCTGCCTTTGGCAAACAGGCAGTAACAAGCTATAACACTTCCTTTAAATAAAGACAGTGCTGTGCCCAAGCCTAGATAGAAGCAGGCTTGGCCCCAACCAACTTAACAGTAGTTGGTGGGGGAGGGGAGTAGCAGAATCCACTAATTAAGCTCTGTGTAAAACAGAATGCCACAAATGGCCCCACAATCCCAACCAAGGATATTCTGTGGATTCTTCCCCAAAACTACCATCCCAGGCACACATTCAAAATTGAAGCTTTTCTTACTTTCAAAAAAAAAACAAACATAAACCAAACAGTCCAGCAAAAATAAACCTGGCAAAAGGTTTTCAGTTCCAGGCACCTTGCAGTGAGCTCTGCACTGCTCACTTGCTTCACACAGGTGCAAACGAGTTCCAATAAACAAACTCAAACAGTTCACAAACTTAAGCACAACCAAGCAAAACCAATGTACTTAGCTTTCTTCCATGGAGTAAGCTTCTGTATTCATGCTAGTTTCCATGCAGTCCATGGGCTCTGGTTCAGCTAGCTGGTTGGCTTCAGAGACAGGGGCTGTATCCACCATCTCAACATCCTGCAAGTGGTGAGGTTCAGGAGAGCAGTCCTGTAAACCTCCTTCCTGGGCGGACCCAGGGTAGACTGACTGCTTCCTCCTCAGTGCAGCCTCAAGAGCATTGAGGCGACCACGCCCTGTTCTAAGAGGGGGCAGGGCAGCCTGCAGCTTCTGCTTACTTCTCACAGGACTTCTAATCAAGTCCTGCAGCTGGGAGTTAGCTGAGTCAGAGGAATTATTCTGGGGCTGATCTATGCTGTTACACTCATAGTCCTCACCTCCCCAGGGTTTTGTAAGCTGAGTTTTAAAAGGCAACTCAGAGCCTACCTTCCTATTGTAGTTTGCTCTGTCACACTGGTTGGCCCTTTCTACTGCCAGGCTAGGTTTAGGCATAGCCTTTCCTGGCACAAGCCGAGCTTTAGGGCTAGGGTTGTGACAATATAAAGCAAACAAACTAAACATGTGAAAAGTCTTCAATACAAATTGCAATACATACATGCAGTCCAACTGGCACCAGATGAAAATCCCATTTGGAGACATTTCCCCTGAGAGTTCTCCCTTGCAGGACATGAGCTGCTGTTTTGGAGCCATTACAAACCTCTAAATGAAAGGACAGAGACTATAAAATTGCAAGCTGTACATTTAAATATGCACTTTAAGAACATCTAGGTGGAAGGGCTGTAAAAGTTGTTAATTTGCGCGTTAATGCAGTAGCGTACCTAGCATATGTGACACCCAGGGCCCATCATTTTTTGGTACCCCTCCCATCTGTACGAAAAACATGATTTTAGTAACAAGCCACACGTCACACATGAGTACCTAGGAAAAGGCAGAATTTGCCTTGAGCAGTACGTTAATACACCCATTGTAAAACTAAACAAGCCAGACTAGTACAGATCAATCCTACACCGTCAATCCTAACAGAAAACTATGTCTTTCGAACACACAGAACACAGAAAACACCTTCGCCTAGTATGGAATATGTCATCACAAACTAACCTATCCCCCTTTTACAAAACTGTAGTTTTGTGGATTTTAGCCACGGTGGTAACAGCTCTGACGCTCATAGAATTCTGAGCATCAAAGTTGCTACCACCACGGCTGGCACTAAAAAACGCTCCATAGTTTTGTAAAAGGGGGGATAAAATAAAAATACATAGACCAAGGTTAAATTGAACCATCAAGAAGCTGGACTCTGCATACAATGCAACACCACAGAAACAGTGACATGTCTCCTAAAGCAATAAATAAATAGAAAATTTTTGTTCTACCTTTGTCTTCTCTGGTTTCTGCTTTCCTCATTTTCTTGTTACTCTCTTCCTTCCATCCACTGTCTGCCATCTCTCTGCCCCTATATGGCATCTTCTCTCCTTCTATGCCCCTTCCAGAAACTGTATGCCTCCCCCTTCCATCTCTCCTTTCACCCCCATTGGTCTGGCATCTCTCTCCTCTCCTTCCCTCTCCCACACCTCTCTTCTGCAATCCATTTCTTCCCTCATTTTCCTTTTCAATTTATTTTCTGCATCCATTTAGATTACGTTCTTACTACCCTCTCATCAATTTCCTTTTTTACTGTCTACCTACAGCTAGCCACCTCTTTCCCTCACCCCTCCAGTAGTTCCCTAACTCAATCCTTATCCCCTATCATGTGCCCTCCTTTTATTTATCCCCCACTTCCATCATCTGCCCTCTTCTCTCACCCCACTTCCATCATCTGCCCCTTCTCCTCACTTCCATCATCTGCCTTCTTCTCTCTCCCCTTCTCTCCACTTCCATCATCTGCCCCTTCTCTCTCTTTCCCCCCACTTCCATCATCTGTCCTCTTCTCTCTCCCCTTCTCTCCACTTCCATCATCTGCCCCTTCTCTCTCTTTCCCTCCACTTCCATCATTTGCCCTCTTCTCTCTGCCCACTTCCATCATCTGTCCCCTTCTCTCAATATCTCCATCCACCACAGGCCCATCTTTCTCCCTTCCTCACCTTTCCAATTTTGGCAACAAGATCGGCAAGACTCCCCCCCCTCCGTGACGGCACTCAGCGGCATCGCCCCATCCCCCCCCCCCGCGACAGCACTCAAGTTCGGCCTCCTCCCAGCAAAAACAGAACTTCAGATTGGCAACAGGTGCTCAGTCAAAAGCTTCTTTCTGACTGAACTGCCTGGGCGGAAACAGGAAGCTGAGTCAGGGGAAGCTTTTGACTGAGCACCTGTTGCCGATCTGAAGTTCTGTTGATGCCGGGAGAAGGAGACCAAACTTGAGTGTTGTCGTGGGGGGGGGGCGCCGATGCAGCCCAGGAATTTTCCGGACCTGGCTGGCTGTGCACCCCGCTAAGGCTGCACCCGGGGCGGACCTCCCCCCATCCCCCCTTGGTACGCCACTGCGTTAATGTTTCTTAAATTGTCAGCATTTGGGGCTGCAGAATATTTGAGCCTGCCAGTTTTCAGAGTGGCAGCTAAGCATTTATCACTGATATTCATTGGGATTTCTCCAACTAGGAACGGCTCCTGGTCGGCTAAGTCCTGTTTGGCCACATATCCACTGATAGCTGGCTGTCTCATGCTGAATATCAGGCTTTCTGACTAGCCTGGTGACTGGCTGTCATGTAAAATAGCAGGTCTATCTTTAACTGTTTTGCCTTAGCCTACCTCCCAATAAAAATTGACTTAGCCAGCTAGGTGTGAAGTGCCAAACTTTTCTCCAGATATTCAATGCTGGGACTATATCTGGCCCCAACGCTGAATATCCAGGATTGCCAAATCCCATGGGACATAGCCAGGCTGCTTCGCACTGACTGAATATTGGGCCTTTAATGAATTCCGACAAGAAAAGGCACTGGAGATGCCAAATCCAACTGAGTAGTCAGAATTCCTTTATTAGCAATTTGTATCAAAAGTTTTAAAACAAGCAAAATACCAAAAGTCAAAGCTCCAAAGTCAAAGTTCTGACTAGGTTCCGAGTTTCGGCGATATCATCTTCCTCAGGGGACAATTGTGAACTAATTATGAGTGAAGGATCAGGACAGTTTCTTCTTGCTCCTTGCAGCTTCCAGTACAGTCAGAATCACTCTCTTTATAGGAGTCCTGATCCTTCATTCATAATTAGTACATAATTGTCCCCTGAGGAAGGCGATAGTATCGCCAAAACTCGGATCCTAGTTGGGACTTTGATTTTTGGTATTTTGCTTGTTTTAAAACTTTTGCTACAAACTGCTAATAAAGGAATTCTGACTACTCGGTTGGATTTGACATCTCCAGTGCCCCTTCTTCTTGGATTTGCTTTGCTTCAAGGCTTGGTACCTTCTTTCCCCTTGCCCTTAAAAAATTATTTATTTGATTTTCTATACCGTTCTCCCAGGAGAGCTCAGAATGGTTTTATATGAATTTATACAGGTACTCAAGCATTTTTCACTGTCCGTCCCAGCGGGCTCACAATCTATCTAATGTACCTGGGGCAATGGGGGGATTAAGTGACTTGCCCAGGGTCACAAGGAGCAGCGTGGGTTTGAACCCACAACCCCAGGGTGCTGAGACTGTAGCTTTAACCACTGCGCTACCAGAAGGGGTAAATATTTTGTGAGTGCAAAATGGCCCAGCAAGTTGAGGAGGAAGGGGTAGCCAGATCATCCCCCCTCCCCAAACTGGACACTCTCTGATGCCAAAAGCCCTGCCCACCACACCTGATGGAGCTATGTGTATCCTCATTCTTCGGCCCTCTAAAGGGCCTGACCCAGGAATCCAGCTCCTCTTAACCCAGCAAGGTGAGGTGAAAAGGGCAGCCAGATTATTTCTCACCACACCAAACACTCTCCGATGCCAAAAGCTCTGCCCACCATGCCTGATGGTGCTATGTGTGACCTCATTCTTTGGCCTTTTAAAGGGCATGACCCAGGAATCCAGCTTCTTTTGGCCCAGCAAAGTGAAGGGGAAGGGACAGCCAGATCATCCCCCCCCCTTATCTGTAGTAAGATTTATGGATGACTAATCAATTACATAAACTAATACGTGCCTGTTTTAGTCAGATGCTAGTGAAAACCATAATCTCCTAACCAAGGTTCATTATTTTGCTAGTTTATACTAAAAATAGAGACCAAGGCTATATGAAGTATTTTATTAGAAATATAAAAATATAATTCACAAGCCAGCAACAATAACTAATTATTGTTCACAAAATATCCAAATACATATATGAAACTCAGTACATAGTTCTCATACCACACTTGCTAGATAAATGAGTAAAACTAATTCTTACACTCTAAATAATTCCTTATAATAATAATTCCTGATTAGCAGCAACTATAATATAGCTTATCACCACAGATACGTCACGTCATTGTCCAATATAATTCTCTCTCTAACCCAGCTGAAAAGACAATAGAATCCCTTATTCTCACCACATAGATCAGGCCTCAGCAAAATCGGGGAGAAGGAATCAGTGTCTTTCCTCCGCAGATATAGAAATTCTTCTGATTAGGAACAGACCGTCAGCCACTGGAAAAGCTGTAAATTAGGTTGGCAGCAAAGGTTTCCTTTATGTGATGGAATCCAGATGTATAAAAGTTTGGTTCTCTCTCTCAGGCAGCTAGTTCCCCTTTCTCCCCCAAAGTCCAACCAAAACAACCTTCATATAGCCTTCGTGAATGAGGGATTAGTAAACAAGAAAGACATCATCCAATGTGACCTTCTCTTTGAGATAAATAATGGACATCCTCCCAATAACCAAAACCTGTCCAAAAGATAATGCGGTTGCACTGGGAATGCTATGTCCCCCGTCCCCCCTGATATCAAGCATTAGCATGCTCCCAGTGTGACAAAAGAGGAGGAAGAGTAGCTGCCATTGTCAAAACCGACCTTAACCCTAAAATAACAGTCACAATCACCCAAAATGCGCTAGAAGGCCTCATCTTTACCATTGGCCACAATAAGGACCTCACTCTCACCCTGATTTACAGAGCTCTTCCCTCACCCATGTCCATTCTAGAAGATCTAACCTTCCTAAACAAACTCACCATTTCCCACAACCAAATCATTATTCTAGGTGACTAACTTTGCAGACTATCCAAACATATCTGGATCATTAAGACACTATCAGACATGGGTCTCCAACAAATAATCTCAATGCCCATACATCCTGTTGGCCACATACTCAATCTTGTCTTTAGCAGAGAACCACCTCCCTCACCAAACCACCCCTCAATGCAGCAGTAGTCCAATACCATGGTCAACTCATTAGCTAATCACATTCAACTATACCATCAAGGCAAAATAACTTGTCAATCAGAACTCCCAAATCTCTTTCCTAGGAGGTCTCTCCAAGTACCGCCCCGGACATCCTGTATTCATGCATGTGATTTTTGTTACCGACATGCAAGAGACTACAGGGGGAATCGGCGAGTTAGCTCCATCCACCCCTGACGTCGACCAATGAAGCTCCCCCTTAAAAGGGGAGGGGTCAATGAGCGGAGGCAGTTGAGAGCCTGGGCAGGCAAGCAGGAGAGAGGGGAAAGTAGGAGACAGCAGCAGAAGGAGAGGGAAGCAAAAAACAAGCGAAAAAGGGAATCAGAGGCAGGAGGCTATAGGGGGAATCAACGAGAGTTAGCTCCGCCCATTCCCTGACGTTGACCAACGAAGCTCCCCCTTAAAAGGGGAGGGGCCAACGGCGCTCAGCCGTTCGGCACACGTTGAAGGCGAGCAGCAAAGGCGCTCACCTTAGCGAGAGCGCCTTTGCGAAGGTCCTCAAGAAGGGCCAAGGCAGTACACCTAAGGATGGTAAGGACGCCAACAAATAACACAGCTTAATAACCAAACAAGTACATAAAAGCAAAAACACAGCAAAGTAGAGGGCACATACATACAAAACAACAGCAGGATGTAAGCAAACTGCTGACTTAAAGTTAGGAACACCAGCACTAACCAACAAAGAACACCACAACACTAGTCAATCACTAGTCAAACACGGCACATTAGGATTGCATACAGGGAAAAACACATAACTAGGGAATCGGGAAGTAGCAAGCAGCAGACACAGAAGAGAACACACACATACACAAGCAAAAAGGTACCAGTGCAATAGTAGAGAGTACCCCAAAAAAGGCAGACAGCAATGGAAGCAGAGGGAATCCAGAAGATGAGCTTTCCAGTATTATGCACAGTCTGCCATATGTATGACTACCTCCCCTCGGGGAGGCGGTCATATGTATGTGGTCGGTGTCAGGAGCTGGAAAGCTTGAAGGAGGAAGTTAGGCAACTGAAGGACAGGATACAGGAACTGGAAGGACTACACATCGCAGAAGACCCAACCAGGACAGCTGAAGACTACATGAGAGGAAGTCTACATCGCGGAGGAAGTCAGGGAACTCGAGGAGTTCATTGAGGAGGCCTACAGGAGGAGGGTGGAAGAACACAAGCATCAGAGGAAAGATGAAGATACACCCACATTGAATGGAGAACAGAAGGAAGAGGACTCCAAGGAGGAAACCCACACAGGGATCCCACAGGAAGGGGAGGCAAGATCTTGCCGATGCCTAGAAGAAGAAGCAGCGAAGCACACCGGGGACATAGACCTGCGACTGAAGCGAAAACTGAAGAAGGGGAAGTCTGTGATCCTAGTGGGAGACTCAATCCTAAGGCAAGTAGATAGCCACATAGCAGGGGGAAGAGAGGATCGACTAGTGACCTGCCTCCCAGTAGCGAGAGCAAAAGACATCATCGACAAAATTGAAAAGATCCTAGAAGGAGCAGAGATGGAAGAGACAACAGTGATGATCCACATCAGGACAAATGATGTCAGCAGGAGAGACTACAGTAGAAATGCACTGATCGAACATTCTGGGAAGGAAGTTGAAGATGAGGACTCAGAAGATAGCTTTTTCAGAGATCCTACCAGTACCAAGGGCAGATGTGAAGAGGCAGATGGAACTACAGTCAATAAATGCATGGATGAGGAGATGGTGTGAGGCAGAGGGGTTCCACTTCGTGAGGAACTGCACAACGTTTGGGGGCAAGAGCAAGCTCTTCAGGAAAGACAGATTGCACCTGTGCATGGCGGGAACTAGACTTCTAGCAAACAATGTCAGGAGAGGAATAGAGCAGGCTTTAAACTAAGAAGAAGGGGAAAGCCGACAGTCGACCAAGTGTCGACGTTTCAGAAGAAGTTTCCATGAGGAAACTGAGTGGGAAAAATGCTGGGAAGGCACAACAGGTGAAAAACAAGAGTTGACAGAACATAAAGAGGATAATAAGAAGATCATAGCACAGGAAAAGAAAATGAAGACAAAAAAATACCAGGACTTAAACTGCATGTAAACTAATGCAAGGAGCCTAAGAAATAAAATGGGAAAATTAGAAGTTATGGCCAAAAAGAGAACCTAGACATCATTGGGGTCTCTAAAACATGGTGGAATGAAGAAAACAAATGGGACATAGCACTGCCAGGGTACAAACTCTATCACGAAGACAGGTCAGGTCAGAAAGGAGGAGGAATAGCCCTATACATAAAGGAAAACATACACTCCACCAGAGTGGACACAACAGCGACGACCAACAAATTGGAATCACTATGGGTTAAAATACCGGGAAGGAAAGGGCCTGAGATAAAGATGGCCTGTACTATCAGTACTATCATCCACCGGGGCAAACCGAAGTAAACGATGAAGACATGAAAGCCGAGATGAAGCGAGAATGCAAAAGCGGTAACACGATTATTATGGGAGACTTCAACTATCCTGGAATAGACTGGAATCTTGGAAACTCACAATGCGCTAGGGACACCAGATTCCTGGAGGCTATATAGGACTGTTTCATGGAGCAGCTTGTCAGAGAACCGAGAGGGAATGCCACTGGATCTAATCCTTAATGGGCTAAGAGGACCTGCAAAGGAAGTGGAAGTTGTGGAACCATTGGGAAACAGTGATCACAATATGATCAAGTTCAAAGTTGAAGTAGGAATATCGAAGGGAAAGAGAACCACAGCGACAACTTTTAACTTCAAGAAAGGAAGCTACGAAGTGATGAGAGTAATGGTAAGGAAGAAACTTAGGAACAGCTCAAAGAAATCACAGACTGTAGAGCAAGCCTGGTCTTTATTCAAGGACACAGTGAGCGAGGCACAAAATCTGTATATCCCCAGATTTAGAAAAGGATGCAAAAAGAGCCGAACAAAAGACCTGGCATGGGTAACTAAAGAAGTGAAGAAAGCGATAAGAGATAAGAAAAATTAATTCCGGAAATAGAAAAAGGACAAAACGGGGGAGAACTGGAAAGAGCACAGGAAGCATCAAAAATAATTTCACCGTGTGGTTAGAAGAGCAAAAAGAGAATATGAAGAGAGGCTAGCCAGGGAAGCACGAAATTTCAAACCATTCTTCAGATATGTTAAAGGGAAGCAGCCGGCAAGGGAGAAGGTGGGACCACTGGATGACGGAGATAGGAAAGTAGTGGTGAAGGAAGAAAAAGAAGTGGCGGATAGACTAAACACGTTCTTTTCGTCAGTTCTGGCACATCCAATGTGCCAGAACCTGAAAAAATCTTCAAAGGAGATCAAAAAGAAAAATTAACATCCATGGAGGTAAGCCTTGAGGATATACATAAGCAGATAGATTACAAACCGACAAATCTCCGGGCCAGGATGGAATCCGCCCTAGGGTATTAAAAGAACTAAAGGAGGAAATAGCGGAACTGCTCCGCCCCTCCCTTACAACAGCGGGAGACTCGGGTCCTTAAAAGAAGCCTCCGAACGGCGTGCAGCCGTTCGGCATGCCAACGAAGGCGCACGACAAAGGCGCGCCTCCTCAACTCTTTTTGTAATCCTCTTTGAACCGAAAGGTAATAGCGGAATAGAAATCTGTAATGTAATGTAATGTAAATTTAATCACCTCACTTATCATACCAATGTCCAGGTCGTTTATAAAGATATTGAAGAGCACGGGTCTAAGCACCGAGCCCTGTGGCACACCACTGGTGATGCTCTTCCAGTCCGAGTATTGTCCATTTACTCCCACTCTATGTTTCCTATGCTCCAGCCAACTGGCATGCATGCCATGAGCTGGCGGCAAGCAGGAAGTCACTCACATATGCACAGTGCGAGCAGTTTTGAGATTTTTTTCATTTTAAAAGTGGCAGTACACTTTTGCACTGTCCGCACTGGGCTCTATGAATGACATCACCCACATGTGAGAATATGCTGCCTGCTTGTCCTCGGATAATTCAATTTTACAATATGCTTATATATTCAATGTTTTATTTGTAATACAATATATGCCACAGACTGTAGATGTTTTAGCAAAAAAAAACAACAAAGCATAGACAACTTATTTAAAATGGCACTGAACACCTAAAATTTGTTGGTTCAAAGTCATGTTGCTTGTGTGATCTGAACACAACAAATTCACTATGCTTTATTATGAAAATATTTGGTTCTGATCTAATTTGTCTCAGTCTATTAAAGAAATCAAGAGCCCCTTTTATCAAGCTGTGCTAGAGGTTTTAAGCGCAAGCCAACGCAGTAAATGCTCCAATGCTCATAGAATTCCTATGAGCTTTGGAGCACTTACCTTGACAGCCCATGCTAAAAACCTCTAGCACAGCTCGATAAAACGGGGGGAGGAGAAGTAAATCTATAGTTAACAATTTGTTTTCCTCCTTGTTGAAATACTGGAAGATATCATATTATCACTATAAATGAGGGACCTATGTCCTTCCTAGCAGTTTATATGTTCACTTTGATAGCTACAAGATCTGCAGTTTACTTTATTCAGACTGTTTTATTTTTAACATCTTAGATCAAACCTTTTGTTTCATCCCTTTTTCCCTTACTCCATCCCTCATCTCTTACTCTTTTATCTGATCTAGTTAATGATGAAATCAGCTCTCTTTTTAAAAAGACATAAACCTCTTGAACTTTAGGGGGTTTGAACATTTAGAAGAAAAAAAAAGTTTGAACCTCTTCATCCGTTCTGTACCCATAGCAAAGCACTTTTCAAATTAAGGTCCTTTCAGATTTTAATTTGCATGTTGATATAAATCCTCCTTCTTCTCCCCTGCCACTTTTATTGCATGACATTGTGGTGATTCTTTGTTCCCTCCTCTCTCTTTTGTGAATTTATATTTATTATTTGCAAAGCACAGAAAGAGAATTTAAAGCTGAATAATAAATTAGAAAATGAAAGAAGGTGAATTGAGAAATCAAAATATTTAACTTTATATAGAGCAGTATACACTAACAAAAGGATCAGGTAAGTTGAATAGAAACATGAGAACATGCTTGAAAAATTAGAATTTGGCTCCCAAAACAAGGATGATGAAAGAAAAGAAGAGAAAGGACAAATAGAAACAAAAGACCTTGAGCTGAAATGCCTGGGAGCAGTACCATAACATAACAAGGTGTTCCCAGTGCCATGTAGCTCTCTTTTTTTTTTTTAGTCAAGGTGTTTTTATTGAAAAAATTTTTTGAATTAAGGTATACATACAAAAGGATAAAAGAAAACTAGAGTTATACAAGTTGCATAAAGATATATATAAGTAAATTAGAAGTAAGGTAAAGCAACTGTAACACTATGAATGATGTAGATAACATTTGTATAACCCATAATCATACAACTGGTAGAAACAAAAAGGCAATTCAACAGCATGAAACCTTTGTAAATAAAAGGAAAAAGAGTCAAAAACAAACGTAAAAAGGGGGTCAGAAAAATCAAGGAGTAGGAATATGAAGAAATAGCCTCAATGAGTTCCATCTGGTTTTGAATCGAGGGAATCTATAGGTGGATTTAGCCAAGTAGGCTTCAGTGCGATAGGTAAGGCAAACTAAGTTCCACCATTGGGAGTGTGAGACTTGAGTAAGGTCTTTCCAAGAACTAAGGAGGACTTTAAGAGCTAGGGAGATCAGAAAGTCCATCAGATATGCGTCATCCTCAGTAAGTAATGACTTCAGGGCGGAAGATTTTAGTAAAAGCATTTGATAAGTGAGAGCAATATTAATGTGGAAAACGGAACAAATGGTATTCCAAACATCGTTCCAAAAGGAACGTATCGCTGAGCAGGAAAAGAGGAGATGTTGCAAAGAACCTACTTCTTTATGACAGGTCCAACAGTTCTTGGAATAGGAGGGATTTATATTATGAGATTTGATAGGTGTCCATTGAGCTCTATGCAAAAGAAAAAACATGCTTTGGAGAAAGGATGCTGACCTAGAAGTGTGAAAGGTGGATCGGAAGATGTGTGACCAGTCGTCATCAGAAATGGTTTGTTCTAGGTCCAGTTCCCAGGATTTTAAAAGAGGGAGGATAGAATTGGGAGAGTAGGACATAAGGAGTTTATAAAAGTGGGAAGCAGTATGACCGTTAAATATTGGTTGGAAAGAGTAAACAATGTCAGGATAGAGGCGGAGGCGGAGGTGTGGAAACCTGATTTCTTTATGGAGGAACGTAGTTGTAACCATTTGTAAAATTGTGACTCCGCAAGAGAGAAATTTGTCATGAGCTCCTCAAAGGTTAACCAGGAGCCGTCAGAGTGGCAAATGGATTCTATACACCAGATGTGTCTAGAGAACCATGTAGGCCATGCAATAGGTTTTTTATCTATTAGGAATTGACGGTTGTGCCAGATGGGGCAGTAGGCAGATGTGCACCAAGGAATGTCTAGTTTTTTATCAAGTTCAGTGAGGATTTTGTGAGTGTTCTGAATGATGGGGTTATGGGGGAAGTGTTGAAGAAGGGTGGAGCCCAAGAGTCTCAAAGGCGGGTAAGGGTGTAGAAGTGCTATTTCTAGGGAGAGCCAATTGGGAAGGTCGGAAGCATTTGGGGAGGAAAGCCACATTGCACCCTGTCTTAAGATGAAAGCTTTATGGTAACAGCGAAGGTCTGGGAAATTGACCCCTCCGGATTGCTTGGGAGCCTTTAGTTTTTGAATGGAGATATGGTGCGGTTTATTGTTCCATAGGAAGCGGAGCATAAGGCTTTCAAGTTGTTTGTAGAGAGAAAGAGGGAACATCAGGGGAAACATGTTGAAGATGTAAGTAATTTTAGGTACCACCATCATTTTTAGAGTATCCAGCCTCCCCCACCAAGATAGGTGTAAAGGAGACCAAGAGGTTAGGGTATCTTTGAGTTGAGAAAGGAGTTTGGTGGCTATAGCGTGAGAAGAGGATGCAATGTCTTTATCAAATGGTAGGCCCAGATATTTTATCCCAGTGGAGACCCAAGTAAAGGGGTATGATGGGTTATGGAAGGGAATGTAGGAGTCATGGAGAGGCATTATTTCAGATTTGTCCCAATTGATTTTGTAACCAGACATCGTAGAAAAGAGAGAAATAAGATGGACTAAAGAAGAAAGTGAGGTTTGTGGAGAAGTTAAATACAAAAGAACATCGTCAGCGTAAGCTGAAATCTTGAATTCTACATTAGCAATTGTAACTCCCTTGATATTCGGGGATTGGCGGATAGCCGCCAGGAGGGGTTCAAGGGCAAGGTTGAACAATAGCGGAGACATTGGGCAACCTTGTCTGGTTCCCCGGTGTAGTGTAAAGGGTGCTGAAACATCATCGTTAACTACCAATTTAGCCATGGGATTATGGTACAATAGAGAGATCATATGAATAAATGTTTGAGGGAGACCAAAATGAGACAGCACACAGAAAAGGTACTTCCACTCCACCCTGTCAAAGGCTTTCTCCGCATCTAAAGAAACAATTACTGAAGTCTGAGCATCCGACAGGGCGGAGTGGAGAATATGACACAAGAGTCTAGAATTGTCAGCACTATATCTCCCCTTCATGAAGCCCACTTGGTCTCTATGGATCAAACTGGCCATGACATGTTCTAAATGTAAAACCAACAGTTTAGCAAAAATTTTATAGTCCAAGTTCAAAAGGGAAATAGGGCGATAATTCTTCACTAGTTGAGGATCACGATTCGGCTTCGGTAGGACGATGATGTTCGCGTCCAGAAATCGGTGTAGATTATCGGGGGAGTCTATCAGATGTTGGAAATAGGTGAGGAGGTGTGGCGTCAAGAAGGAGGAAAGAGTTTTGTAGAATTCGGAAGGAAGTCCATCAGGTCCGGGTGCTTTAGCAGAAGGCATTGAAGAGATAGCTGTAGTAATTTCTTCTGGAGAAAGAGGTTGTCTCAGGGAATGTTGTTGAGAGGTGGTGAGGGAAGGGAAGTCAAGAGAGTGAAGAAAGTCCATGATGCATGATTCAGATGAAAATGATTCTGATGAGAACAGCTTTTCGTAGAAGGAACGGAAGTCTTCCAAGATGTCTTTTGTGGTAGTGTGCAATTGACCAGTTGGAGTTTTGGTGTGAGTAATCCGATGCTTATAGCGTCTGCCTTTAAGATACGTGGCAAGAAGGTGTCCAGATTTATTAGAGGATGCATAGTATGTTGCAGAACGTCTAAATATAGAGGCAGATGCTAGTGAACTAAAGATTTCATTATACTGAAATTTCAGTTGTTGTAGTTTCTTGTAAGTGGAGGAGTCAAATCTGTGATAAAGTTGGGTTTCAAGAGTGTGAATTTCAGTTTCAAGTTGGTGTAAAGATGCTTTTTTCTGTTTGAGTCGAGAAGCAGCAAAGCTGATCGACTCACCTCGCAGCCAAGCCTTGTATGACTCCCAAACGATAGAAAAGTCAGAGACAGAGGAGATGTTATTAAGGAAATAGACTTGAGATTCATTCTTGATGTGTGAGATGAAGGAGTCGTCTTGCAGAAGGAAGGTATTCAGTCTCCATTGTCTTGATTTGGGGGGAATAGACCAGTTCAGGGAACAAGAGACTGCTGCATGGTCCGAAATAGTAATGTCATGTATTTTCGCAGATGTGGTGATGTTGACAATGTCTTTAGAGCCCATGATATAGTCAATCCTGGAGAATGAGTGGTGAGGTGCAGAATAAAATGTAAAGTCCTTGGAGGTAGGGTGTAGAATCCTCCAGATGTCAGACCAACCATAAGTTGAAATGAGGTTGGAGACCGTCGAGCGTACTCTGAGTTTGGATGGACGACAGGAGGAAGATCTATCAATAAATGGATCTATGGGGAAATTGAAGTCTCCTGCTATTATGGTATCCGTCGACAGAGCGGATTTGCAGATGGTATGGAAGGATTGGAAGAAGGAGGGGTCGTCAGCATTCGGTGCGTAGATATTGAGGAGTTTCAGAGGTTTTCCATCAATTGATCCATCGAGGAAGGACCAGCGACCACCAGAATCAAATTTGTGAGAGGAAAGTTGAAAGTTGAGGGACTTGCTTAATAGGGTTATGACACCATTTTTCTTCCCTGTGGCTGGAGCAGCGAAGCAGTGTTGAATCCAGCCTCCAGATAATTTCTGAGCTTCTTCCAGACTAAGATGGGATTCTTGAATGAGGCAAATGTCCGCTCCAAGATGTTTAAAATAATGAAGAATTTTTTTTCTCTTGATGGGACTAGAGATGCCCTTAACGTTAAGGAAAACAATATTTATATTAACCATAGTTGGGTGGAAAAAATATCATATGGCAATATATAGAGTTCCGTGAAGACAAATGTAGATGATGTATCAAGTTCAGGTGTAGAACTAAGCTGAAGGATGTACACCAGAGCAGAGAGGCTTTGGAGGAGTGAAAAAGAACACAAATAAAAATAAAGTGAAGGTTCATGCTGAATAAATTCAGGAACAGTGAACAAACAAAGATCCAAAAATGGGATCGCGTGCTGATCAGATGCACTCAGCGAGCTCACGCCCAGCCCAGGCAAGTGTGGAAAAAGCAGAAAGACTGAGCCTCAAGAAGAAACTCAGTATAACAGTGAAAACAGTCAGGTCATGTCACTGACATTGTCATCCAAGAATTTTTGCAGCTCCTGCGGATCATCAAAGTTTTTCGTGGTATTGCGGTAAGTAATCCGCATTCTTGCAGGGTAGAACAACCCATATTGCGCGCCAATGCTCTTGAGACGGGGCCGCATAGAGAGGAAGGTTTTGCGTTTCTGTGCTGAAGATTTAGATAGGTCAGGGACAAACAGAATCCTTTTGCCCTCTACTGTTAAGGAGGGATTGGTCTTTGCAGCTTGCAGGATCTGAAGTGTTTGAGGGTACCTGAGAACTTTGAGAACAATGGGCCTCGGTGGTTTGGAGGGAGCCGGAGGCTCAGAAGGCACTCTGTGTGCACGCTCTATTTCTAATGGAGGAATAAATTGGAGCTTCAAGATGGTAGGAATAAAGGTATGGAGGAATTATAAAATATTTTTACCTTCTGAATTTTCTGGCAGGCCAATCAAGCGCACATTGTTCCGGCGCATACGGTTAGAGATATCTTCCAGATCACTTTGAAGCAGGGTTATTTTGCGGACTTCACGCTGGATTTCTAGGTGCTGTGAGTCATGGGCTGCCAGACGCTCCTCTGTGAGATCAATTCGGGCATTATGTTGTTTAAGCTGTGACATTATATTGCCGATTTCGTTTTTTATATCGGCTGTGGCAGCCAAATTCTCCTGCATGAGGCCGCGGAGCACATGTAAATCAGCTGCTAAGGAGGCGTTATGTTTGGCGGAGTCAGTTGGGCAGGCCTTAATGGGGGACGGCGGCTCGTGCTTAGACCTCTTAGACGCGGTGTGCGCAGCGGAAGTACCCGCTGTAGCGGCGGTTTCGGCTTTAGTCGATTTGGAGGACATTCTTGCGGGTAAGGCAGTGGAGTGCTGACCAAAATTATTCCGGATGAGGCAGAAAGATCTGATTTTCTCTGCGGGCTGGAGCGGAGCAAGATCGTTAAGCAGCCATCTTGATAACAGGCACGTGACGCCCCCCGTAGCTCTCTTAAATATTCTTCAGATGTTTACCTTCTCTTTCCTTGCCCTGATGTAATTCGGTTTTCAACAGGGGGGGAAAAAAAAACATGTTTGTGGCTTGTGGATTGAGAAAGGTTTCTGTTATTCTAAGGCTAGCTATAAAGGGATCACAAAATTTTTGGACCACAGAAAGAGATATCTTTTCATTCATTCTGTACCATACCCAATATTTTCTTTTACCAACAGGTATTTTGACCTCATCCAGTTGAGTCCCATACCTTGGCACTGATATGCCCAGATTGGCATACCAACAGGCCCTAGATTTTTTTTTTTTTTAAATGAACCAGGATCATTGCAATCAGCCTTTGATCCTGTCATCACTGACACTCTAATGAGGTCATTAGGCAGCAACACATAAAGGGTCAGGACTAGTTTGTAGTCATCACAGAACGTCTTTGACACCATTTGGTGAAGGGTTGACAATGTCTCCCTTAGGAAGAGCAGTGTGATTGTTACAACTGCAAAGACTGAGCAAGACCCATGAACAGTAGAAAACTTAGAAAATTAGTTAAAAAAAACTTAGTAGAAAATTTATATGTCCCCCTCCTCCTTTCACACTCCCCGGAACTCATTTACTGAATATCAGCCGATGCCCAGTCACCTT
Organism: Geotrypetes seraphini; assembly: GCF_902459505.1. NCBI lineage: Eukaryota > Metazoa > Chordata > Amphibia > Gymnophiona > Dermophiidae > Geotrypetes > Geotrypetes seraphini. The sequence continues at coordinate 177,505,261 of NC_047085.1, read as the reverse complement.
CTAGATTGTGATTCTAGTTGCCCCACCATCCCTATCCCCCTCCAACCCACCACCAAAGATAGAAGAAGGTAGGCCCAGAGGGGCGATAGTAATCCAGAGAAAACAGGATTATTTAGATGAGGCATATTGACAGTTACTGGATGGAAAAAGTTATGATACATTATCCTGAAGATTCTTTACCAAATTTGCTTATTCAGATACCTAATCTTTTAAAGAGAGCTAGTGTGGCAGAATTTATTTCTTCAAAGGAGCATCAGTTTTTAGATGAAGAGCACCCCAGAACTCCTATATTGTAATTGTTATCAAAAATCCATAAATCTTTGGACCTCCCTCTGGGTCGTTCAATAGTCCTTTTTTAAATTCCTGGATATTTGAATCCTATAGCTAGGGAGGCTTATTCTTATATTTAAAATACCCCCTCCCCCATTTTTTGGAAGAATCATCTTTGAACATATTGATATTACTTTGGATTCTTTTCTGTTACCATAGATGTGGTTTCTCTTTGCACAAAGATACCCCTTGAAGGTGCATTTGGAGGCAATTAAAATGCTTTAAAGACCCAATTGGATATTGCTGAAGGGTTGTCGGGTAAGATTTGCCTCTTTGCGGATGATACCAAAATCTGCAATAGAATAGACATGCCAGATGGTGTGAATAACATGAAGAAAGACCTGGAGAAGCATGAAGAATGGTCTGAAATTTGACAGCTAAAATTTAATGCTAAGAAATGCAAGGTCATGCATTTGGGCTGCACAGTTAAGAGAATGAAGAACATATGTGCACGACAGATGATCTTAAGGTGGCCAAACAGGTTGAAAAGGTGACGGTAAAAGCTAGAAGGATGCTAGGTTGCATAGGGAGAAGTATGGCCAGTAGGAAAAAAGAGGTATTGATGCCCCTGTATAAGACTTTGGTGAGACCTCATTTAGAATATTGTGTACAATTCTGGAGGCCTTACCTTCAAAAATATATATAAAGGATGGAGTCAGTCCAGAGGAAGGCTTCTAAAATGGTGTGTGGTCTTCGTCATGAGGCTTATGGGGACAGACTTAAAGATCTCAATCTATATACTTTGGAGGAAAGATGGGAGAGGGGAGAGGGGAGATATGATAGAGACATTTAAATACCTACGTAATGTAAATGTGCATGAGTTGAGTCTCTTTCATTTGAAAGGAAATTCTGCAATGAGAGGGCATAGGATGAAGTTAAGTTAGGCTTCAGAGTAATCTAAGGAAATACTTTTTTACAGAAAGGGTGGTAGATGCATGGAACAGTCTCCCAGAAGAGGTGGTGGAGACAGAGACTGTGTCTGAATTCAAGAGGGCCTGGGATAGGCACGTGGGGTCTCTCAGATAGAGAAAGAGATAAAGGTTACTGTGGCTGGGCAGACTAGATTTATCTGCCATCGTGTTTCTATTAGTAGATTCCTATGTAGTTTCTGTTAGATATCGCTAAATTTGTTTGACCCAAAGTTACTTTTGGTTTGGGTCAAAACAAATTACTTTTGGTTTGATGGGAATTTTTATAGACAGCCTCATGGCATTGCCATGGGGGGCATCATGTGCTTCATCTATTGTCACAATATACATGGCTCTTTTTGAAGAAAGATTATTGAATTCATCTATTTGGTTTGAAAATATTGCGTGGAAACATTTTTGATGCATTCTTTATTTGGAGAAGCACAGAAATAGCTTTGAAGGTATTTTTGAATTGGCTTAATCAATTGGATATAAATTTGCAATTTACAACCACCATAAGAGAAAGATCAATTTATTGGCTGCTCTTATTAATACTGGTAACTGTATTATGACAATATTGCATAGAAAACCTACATCAGAATAACTTACTTTGGTATCATAGCTTCCATTCTCAATAACTAAAAAATATTCTTCCAGTAGAACAATTTTGAAGACTCCGAAGAATTTGTTCCAGTTTATAGGAGCTTAAATATCAAGCAACATTACTGAAAATTAGACTATTGGATAGAGGATATCCTAGGAATTTTATAAAGAAAGCATACGCTCATGCACATTATTCTCAGTGTGAATTATTATTGAATTACCAACATCAAGTGGAATCAGACCACTTAACATGTGAATTACCTTTTTTTCCATTGGCATCTTATGAATCTGCTGGATGTACAATTGTATTTTCCTTTAATAGCATTTCACTGGAATAAAAAGGTGAGTGAGTTTTTGACAATGATAAAAGAATTGGAGATTAAAATTGTCTGATGAGAATTGTCATAAAATGCAATTTGTGTCAATGGTGCAAGTATACTACAGAAGGTGAAGAATAGAGTCATTCTGCTACCAAAAGGCTTATATAAGTAAAACATCAGACTACCTGTAACTCAACATTTGTTGTATATTACATTTTATGTCCTTGTTTGAAAATCTATGTAGGGAGAATGACCAGACCAGTTAAGATCCATTTAAATAAGCATGATTGCTCTTCTTGTACTGACAAGTTATTTTTGAGATAAGTTTTTCATATTTTTGTATTATTAATAGATGAAAGACTGTTTGTGCTATCAATTTTTTTCCACATATGAGATGATTGGATGGTAATCTGTTTAGGTGTAAAGTGTAATAAAAATGTATAAATAAATGAATACATATTGGGCTAGTTCCCTAAGTGGCCTCCGGGTCTCTGTGCATATATACTGTACTATCAAAAAGAAAGAAACAAAGAAAAACAATAAAATCATAAGGGTTTACACTTCACCCTCCCGATTCATGCTTTTAAGACTCGCGACTTAGGTTATTCGCCTTATTTATTTATTTTTTTTAACCCAGAACCACCCCTACCTCCTTGCCTCCTGGACCTCTATAAAGCTTACCTGGTGGTCTAGCGGTGAAGCGGGGGAGCAGCGCTCTTCCTACACTCCTGCCCTGTGCACAGCCGTCTACAAAAATGACTGCTGTGAGTTCCTGTGGTCTCACGAGACTACAGCAGGAACTCACGGCAGCCATTTTTGTGGACGTCTATGCACGGGGCAGGAGCATAGGAAGAGCGCTGCTGCCCCACTTCATTGCTAGACCATCAGGTAAGCTGTATAGAGGTCCGGGAGACAGGAGGGAGGCAGGGGTGGGTCAGAGTCGGCCTTAAACTTTATTCATATTTTTTTAAGATTCGCGGGCCGGCTCTGCCCCTAACATCCATGAATATTGAGGGGGAAGTTTTATTTTTGATTGTTCTTCTTGTACATCATTGAGTTCAATACAATCACTGAATTTCAGATATTCGATGAAGAGACATAACATTAGCATTCGCATTCCCGTCACCTGCAACTGAAAGCTAATCACCATCAATCAATAATCGCACAACTCAGTTTTATTGGAAGAAAATTTGGCCGCAGCTTTATTATGTGTCTGAATATTATCTCCACTTACAATACAATCTGTGTCCAAAAACCAACAAACCCCCAATGCATATTTCACACATCCCCAGGGAGCTATTCATTGTCGAAACTAGCTCCTGTTAAGTCTTTAAATTTATAACATCCCCCCAAACATGACCCACGGTGACACAAGGCCATGCTTCCCCTCCCCTCCCCCCAAACATGACCCACGGTGACGCAAGGCCATGCTTCCCCTCGCAGCGGTATCACCTACGAGTGTTTTCATTTATTTATTTATTAACTGCTCATCTCCCAGATACAACTGGGCCAAACCCCATTTTCCACCCCACCCAAAGCTGCGACCACCTCCCCCCAACCCCATAAGCTCCACCAAACCCACCCAAGTCGATATATAACATGTACACCCCCCACCCCACCCCACAACACTGACACAAAACATAACACCAGCACAAATGGGAGGGAGGGAGTGATAATCTTTTCCTGAAGAGACTACTCTACTGTTCCCCTTTCCTCACAGAATTCACTCCAGTCTGCCACAACATCCAACCAATCACGTGACTTCTCCACCCCATCACCTTAGAAACCTCCCTAATCATTTTTCTTTCTTACAAGCTCTATTAACCCTTTCTTACCTCCTCTTATAAACTTGTCAAGGGTCTGTAGAATAAGGATTGACAACACCTCATATATTCCCCTCACGCTCTGCCCCCCTCCCCTTCCCATTTTACCCACACCATCATTTAATAAATATTACCAGCTGGTGACATCAGCTCAGCTGGTGAATCTGGTGTTCTTTTTAAAGTGAAATATAGGTGGGAAGGAGGTACTATGGAAATAGTGTTGAACTATAAGAAACAAAAATAGATCTTTGAACAACAAGCAGTAACTCCACAAAGTTTAAATGAAGAACTTGATTGGATGTCTCTGGTGTGATACGATTGGCTGTTTGCTATCATGTGATAATTAGGGCCATTTTTAATGCTTTTGTACAGGAAGATATTGTGATTCAGAAAATATTTGGACTAGTTTGATGGTTTAATATTGGAGATGAAGTGTGTTTATGAATTTATATCATCCACAGAATTATGATGCCCTAAAACCATTAAAATGAATACATGAAATACAGAAACTGAATCTTCAAGCTTGGGTTTTTTCTGTGCGAATAAAATGAAAACTAAACTAAATTGCTATGGCTCGGCCCTAAGCTGGATGGCCTTTTCTGTCTCATTGCCATCAGGGGTGTCCTTACAAATCAAATTCTCTTCTAGAATCTTAGGGGGTTATCATTGACTCATGACTTTCATTTAGTGAGCATATAAATCCCCTGGTAAAAAAGTGTTCCTTCAGTCTTCACATGCTTAGAAAAGTCAGATCCTGTTTTCAACAGCAACACTTCTTCATCCTTGTTCAATCGATTATACTCTCACGGCTTGATTATTGTAATTCTATCTTTCTCAGCCAAACCAAAAACAGCTTACAAAGACTTCAACTGATCCAAAATATGGCAGCTAGTCTGATCTTTGGTAAATGTACTGTAAATTCGAGCATGTATCACCGCTTCTCGCCAAACTACACTAGCTTCCAATATTTGCCAGAATACATTTCAAATGTGCATGTCTAACTTTGTACTCTACTAATTTTTCTGTCTTGGATCTCCCAAAAATATGGACTGGCTAGAACTATGCAAAAACGTAAATTATCATTTCCCTCTTTGAAAGGCATAGCTTCTATTGCTAAATTTGGGAAGTCCCTCACCTTCAAACTAAGGGCTTCTTTTACAAAGCCACGTTAGCGGTTTAATGTATGTAACAGCGTGCGCTAATTTGCCGGCCGCACTAGCCGCTACCACCTCCTCTTGAGCAGGCAGCAGTTTTTCAGCTAGCGCAGGGGTTAGCGCACGCTAAAAAGGTGCGTGCAATAAAGCCGCTAACGCAGCTTCGTAAAAGGAGCCCTAACTGAATTATGGAATAATATTCCTCTGTGGCTGAGAGAACTGGATTCTCTTCAAATCTTCCGTAAACATCTAAAAACCTGGTTATTGACCAAATTGTAAATCTTGCTTTTCATGATTCTCTCCTTTACATTAAATGCTGCAAACCGAGTCCAGCTTTATTCTCATAAAGATGACATGGTCTATAAATTTGAGTTTTACCTCTTCTTATACAAAGCTGCGCTTTGCTTTTTAGTGCATGCTAAGTATTAGCGCACACTAAACATGCGCTAAATGCTAACGCATTAGTGGTTAGCGCACGCTAATCACGCGTTAAAAACGCTTAGCGCACCTTTGTAAAAGAGGTCCTTAGTTTAGTTTACATGTATTCAATAGTACTTAATTCTATAAGTGATGGTGTGGGGTGAGAGTCTATTCCATAATGGTTTATGAGATCCTAAATTCTGTAATGGAAGACTAGCACAGCAAGATACTAGAGCAGTGGTTCCCAACCCTGTCCTGGGGGACCACCGGGCCAGTCGGGTTTCAGGATAGCCCTAATGAATATGCATGGAGCAGATTTGCATGCCTGGCACCAACATTCTATGCAGATCGCTCTCATGCATATTCATTAGGGCTATCCTGAAAACCCGACTGGCCTGGTGGTCCCTCAGGACAGGGTTGGGAACCCCTGTACTAGAGTGTCTAAAATCCAAGTGCTGACATAAGTCATAGACATAGTCCCTCTTTTACTAAGGTGTGCTAATCGGTTAGCGCAGTGGTTCCCAACCAGGCCAATTGGGTTTTCAGGCTAGCCCTAATGAATATGCATGAGAGAGATTTGCATATAATGGAAGTGACAGACATGCAAATCTGCTCCATGCATATTCATTAGGGCGATCCTGAAAACCCGATTGGCCTAGTGGTCCTCCAGGACAGGGTTGGGAACCACTGGGTTAGCGCGCCTTAGTAAAAGAGGGGGATAGTGTAGCTACTGGCACCCAAATGCATAAAGGGCACTCAACAATATTCTGTAAGTTGATCTGTAAGTGGCAGGTACCACCTATACTCTCTCCTTGAATGTATGCACTTACACTACTTATGTGTATTCTCACAAATGGCACTTAGATTTTTTTACTGTCACATCTCTACATAAATGTACACTTGCCCATGAAAATACAAGTATTCTGTACATTGCCATCTGCAAGTGGTGCTTAAACATGGATGTCCCATTATAGAATTGCCCTGAATATGTGAAATTGTTGTTGGACTATATTTGCTGGGAAATGAATAACCAGTGTAAAAACTGTATCAAGGGAGTAATGGCTTCCATCTTGTCATATTTTATGCATTCCATCGTCTGTATAAATTGTTACATTTTAGGAGAAACAGCAGGACAGCCAATAAAAAGCATATTGCAATAATTTCAGCAAGGAAATAGCATTGCCTGAAATACAGTCTGAAAGCCATGTATATTTTTTAAAAGGCTTCGACTATCATAAAATAAAATGAAACAGGTGCAACCCTCTTAAAATGAGAATTTATTGTAAGCCGGGAATCCCAAAAAAAGGGGGGGAAGTGAGAGAAATTTTCAATGTGAGTTTCTGTTAAGATGGTTTATTTTATCACAAGTTTCTGCATAATTTGGGACCATGTGTTAAATAACCAGGGCTATTTTTGAGGAGCTACTCATAGATACTTAAGTGCTGGCACCTCTCCTCCTTTTCACCTGCCCCCCCACTCCTTCCCATCCTTCCACTGCCCCACGCATGCCTTCACTTCCCCTGTACCTCTAACTCAGCCGGCGCGAGCAGCAGCACCAACTTGCTGCTCGTGCCAGCCTCACTCTCCCTCTGATGTCATTTCCTGGTCCAGGGGAAGTTAAAGAGATATGGGGGAAGGGAAGGTGTGTGTGTGCGCATGGAGGAGGACAGGGAATGAGCAGGGGGTGCCACTTCCCCAGGTACCTCCTACCTTGCTACACTACCGCCCACGGTCCCCGTATTAATAAAAGAGCTCATGTTCTGCACAATCAGATTCTATGGCTGGTTGCAGGGGTTCCGGCTATTGCGGGGTTTCACAGGTTTAGTGACGATCGCTGATAACCAACCCAATGCACTAAATGGCCCAGCGCGTGTTTTTCCCCTTAATCGCCCATTTTCTGATCCGATCCAACCTATGCAAATTTTTTTTAAACCCCATGCAAAATAGCCAAGCGATTGATGCACTAACATCGCTTGGCTATTTAGCATCGGGTTTTACCGATCCTAAAACCCCGACTGCTCTAGACCTGTTGGTAACTGTGTTACCAACAGGTCTGCCTGTTTGTTTTTTCTTTTTATTTTCAATGGCACAGATATTTTGCATGTATTACACACGCAAAATATCTGCCCCATTAAAAAAAAAAGATGAAAAAAGAAACAGCAAATGGATAAGGAGGCCCTGGAAACAAAGTAAAGAGTACAGACAGTGAAGTGCAATCAGAGACTGAGAACAAGATAATCAGAAAAATAAAGTCACCAGACTACAAAGGTAGGAAAATGATTTTAGTGATTGAAATATCAGATTTGAGAATTTACATCTGTTGTATTTATATTTTGCACTGTTTGGGAAGAAATCCATTTCTGTTTTTCTAATATTGTACTGTGTGCAGAGCTGCCGTCTTAGGGTTTTGTTTGTGGGCCTGTATTTGAAGAGGACTGCATGTGTGACCAAGGCCAGCTGTTATAGTAGGAATGAAGCTGAGAAGCATTAGTTGTGGCCCCAAGTAGGAAGATATTTGTCAGCTCTCCTTCAGCTCATTTGGACCTAAAATGGCCCCAGCTTAAAAACTGGTAAACACTACTGCTCTACGTGGATATTTGGCCATTTTATAATAAGCTGCCACAAAGACGTTCATACATAGTAACATAGTAGATGACGGCAGATAAAGACCCGAATGGTCCATCCAGTCTGCCCAACCTGATTCAATTTAAATTTTTTCTTCTTAGCTATTTCTGGGCAAGAATCCAAAGCTTTACCCTGTACATTCATGTCCCTTATTTTCCCATTTATAATTTGGACATTTCAGTTTGTAAAATGGATGTTCATGCTAGTTCTATGCTATAAGATGTACAGTATATTGCAAGATGGACACCTATTTGTGACATACTGAATGGACTGTCCACATTTTGAGTTGGATGTCCTTTCTAAATACCCCTAGTCACAAATATAAGTCCATGGGAAATACATGCTTTTTCTCTAAATGTGCAAGGAGTACAAACATTTTCTTAAATACACATTTATAAAAGAGTAGTATCAGTTCACAGTATATACAAGTGATGATTTCCATAAACTCTCATGCAAATAACTCAAGAAAAGACCTGTTCAAAATGCCTAATTTTCTGACACTTTACTCACAACTTGGAAGAGGCTCAATAGCACACAGGCAATTTTTTTAGGGCTCCTTTTACTAAGGTGCGCTACGCGTTTTAGCGCGCACTAACCACACGCTAAACGCTAACGTTTGCTTGTAAGTCTATGGACGCATTAGCAGTTAGCATGCATATATATTTAGTGCACGCTAAACACGTGCTAAAACGCGTGGAGGGGCATAATCAAAAGGGACGTCTAGGTCCGTTTTAGTCTAAGTCGCAAGTTGTCCATAGTAAAAAAAACAGCCTAGGACACATTTTGAAAAATATGTCCAAAATTTTTTTTCTTTTGAAAATCGTCTAAGTATACGTCCTGCTGATCTGATCGTCCAAGTCGCTAAATCGTCTATCTTTATACCACATTTTTGTCCAACTTTCCGTCCAAGTCCAAAACGCCTAGAACATAGGAGGGGTCTGCAAAGTGATGTACTGCACACCCAGACATGGCACCTAAATAGTGGAGTACCTTACAGGGCACCGCTGTGAACTTCACAAAAAGGGTGCCATGTCTTCTCCTCACTACAGCTCTCTTATAGGTCATGGTGAGCCCCCCCCAAACCACCTCTAGAATCCCCTAGACCCACTTATCTACCACCCTAATAGCCCTTATGGCTGCAGAAGCCACTTATATCCCAGTAAAAAAGGGTTTGGGGGTATATAGGGGAGTGCACATGTTTGAGTATCAATGCAGTGATTACAGGGACTTATGGGCATGGGCCCTCCTCTCCATGAGTCCCTAACCCATCCTCAAGACGGCTTAAGTCGCCTCTGTGCTGGACGACTAGGCTTTCCTATGCCAGGCTGCCAGGTGATGATGGTCTGGAGGCTGAATTTTAAAGCTGTGATTACGATTTTTATGGGGGTGGGGGGGTCGGTATTATGTGTTTGCAGTTCTTATCTGATCTCTTTAGGTGGGTTTTTGTGACTTAGACCATGTTCCGTTGATCCTGGGCTGTATAACTTTTGGTTATACATGCTGTACGACTAAGTCTAAGCCGGCCCACTTCCCGCCCAACTCCCGCTCTCGACACTCCTCCTGAAATGCCCCGTTTAGCTTTGGTCGTTCAGCGGCACTATGAAGTCCTAGGTCATTTAGAAATATATCCAAAACCCGTTTTTATTATCGGCACTTGGAAGTATTTGGACAATGTTCGTCCAAGTGCCGACTTAGGCCAGTTTTTGGATGTTTTTCTCTTTCGATTATGAGCCCCATAGCACACCTTAGTAAAATGGGGGTTAATTTATATAGGGCTAGATTCAGTAATGGTGCTCAAAATCAGTGTTGAACAGAATACTGTAATGGGTATTTCAGAGTTGGTGGTGTTTATAGACAGAAACTGACCTATTTTAGGCATATGATGAGGGTGAATTCACTTGAAAAGGAGGTGCTACTCGGAATGATCAGTGCTAAAAGGAAGAAGGGGAGACCAAAGGCCCGTTGCCTGAATACCATCAAGAATGATATGGGAATGAACATCAAGAAATTGAAAGAAAACGTGGAAAATAGGGAAGCATGGCAAGGACTGGTCTACAGAGTATCCAAGGGTTGGACACGACTGAATGGATAGTAGTAATAGCAGTTGTTTATAGAATAGTATAAATCCTAGTGCATAAATTAGTTTGGATCCCCAGTGTTCAGTAATACTGTGGACATCTTTAGTGAATGCTCCAGACCTGCTGATGCCTTTTCCATAGTCACATACCCTGTTGAGCTCCACACTATAAGATCTGAGCATGGATCTTTATAGAATTTCGCTTAGCAAGATGTGCATGAAAATCCAAATTGTTGTCAATTAATGCCAGTAATTGTTAGCAGCCAATTACCTGCACAAATTGACTCATTAGCCAATTTAGTTGGACATGCATCTCAGGATAGCGTGCAATTTTGCATGTCATTTATATAATGTGGCACTATGTATTGTGTTAGGATTGTGCTGTATAAATAATTATTTAACTAAACTATATCCAGGACATGTCCTATTTGAATATGTACATCTTATGGCATTTACTAATATAACTTGCAGCACTGCAAAATTGCCATTTATACATGTGGAATGGGCTTCCTTGACTCTTGTCAGATTGACAAATCAGTTACAACAATTTTGTAAAGTCCTAAAAACTTTATTATTTACACAATACTTGAACAGTTTACCTAAAGATTCAACTAATTGATTGCTCTACAATATTTATTTTCTCTTATGCTCTTGTTCGCTTTTTTTTGCTGGTCTTTAATTACTTGTAAACCAAGTCGAGCTCCGCTGGAAGATGACCTGGTATATAAATCGAAGAGTAGATTAGATTAGATTAATAGCCTGAAAGGATCAAAAGTGAAAATATCTAATATAGACTATATGAATCTAATTTAATCTAATATTTCTGAGTCATGCTATACCTAAACAGGTTCAAGGAGACTTACAATATAAGGAATTACAGAATGTTTATGTTACATTATAGCTGTGTAAGGAGGAGGAGAGTTATGAATGTAGTAATAGGTAAGGGAGAATAGAGGTTCTGTAACAATACTGGTATAACACTAAATTGAGTATAGGATTTAGTGACATTAAGGGCTCCTTTTACGAAGCCGCGTTAGTGGTTTTAGCGCACGCAGCTTTTTAGCGCATGCTAAACCCATGCTACACGGCTAGAACTAATGCCAACTCAATGCTGGCATTAGCGTCTAGCGCGGCCAGCAGTTTAGCGCGCACTAATACGCGCGTTAAACCGTTAACATGGCTTCGTAAAAGGAGCCCTAAGTATTTCTATTGTACTGTCTACGGTGTGTATACTTTCAAAGAAGAGCGTTTAAAACTTTTTTTCAGAATCTGTTGTAGAATGTTTCTATCCTGATGTCAGTCTGGAGGTTGTTCCAGCTCTTAGTACCAATATAAATGAAGAACGAGTCAAACCCCTTTGAGAGATGGAAGGAGTAGTTGAAGCAATTTTAGTTTTCTGGTTGATGTTGACCAGGACTTGACAAATAAGTTTAAGAGATGTTCAGCAGTTTTTACATATAGGATTTGGAACATTATGCATGATAGATTGAAGGTAATGCGAGTTTTGATGGGTAGTCAGTGTAAGTTCTTATAGTAAGGTAAGATGGAGTCAATTTTATTTTAGTCTGAATATTAGTCTGATTGTGTGTTTTGAATCATCTGTATTTTGTTCAGGAGAGTAGAGTTTAGACCCGCTTAGAGGGAGTTGCAGTAATCTTGCTAAAATAGTATAAGCATTAGTATGGCACAGTGGCGCTCTTGAAAAAAGAGTCTAATAAGTCTTAGTCTTCTAATATTGTAGAAGGTTTTATTCCTTAAGTTGGATACTTGAGATTCATATGATATGGTAGAGTCGAGTATGACTCCAAGAACCTTAGATGTCTTGTTGATATCCAGCGTGGATTCTGAAGTTAGAGTTATAGCAGGAGGAGCTGTGTGTACAGCATTATGAATCCACAGAACTTTGGTTTTCTCCGCGTTTAGTTTAAGTTTGTTGGATGTGGCGCAGGTTTGCATTTTGTCTATTCCATTTGAAATTATCTGTGTTGTATCGTTAGAGAGATTAATTGGGATTAGAAGAATGTCACCTGCGTATGTGGTGATGAAGATTGTTTAAGAGTGTTGTTAGCCATTCTATAATGTGGTTAGGGGTTTCTGCAAGTAGGCAATTGGGCAACTGCTGCAAATGGACAATTTTTCAGGAGAGTAATAGTAGTTGTTTGGTATAAAGACTGGAAGGTACACCAGATTTGGTTTTCTGGGATTGGTTCTGGAGGTGTGTGATTTGGTTGGAGAGAGATACGGGCAGTGATGCTAGCTTTTTTGACTTCTGATTGTACCTTTTTTAATCTTGTTTTGGAAGAAGTCTGCTAAGATCTGCACATTAGTTTGGGAGTCAGTCTGATTGACCTAGAACTGGGGATGAAGTGGTCCGCATTAAGCAGAATAACTTTTTGATGTCAAAATTTTTTTCTCTCAATTTCAAGTATCTAGTGGTATTTTTTGGCAACAGCAATATGGAATTTGTTGATAGCTGATCTCCATGCTGATTTGTGTTCTGGGAGATTGTTATTTTGCCATAGTCTTTCCAATCTTCTACAAGTCTGTTTTCTGCTTTTAGGGCTTTCATGAACCAAGGTGAAGACTTGGTTGATTTTTGTTTTTACCAATGTAATGGTGCAACTGAGTTGAGGGTTTGTTCTAATGTATTGTTCCAGCTTTTGAGTGAAGCAATGAGGTTGGTTGAAGTGGTATCTAGCATTTCAGAGGCCTTGTTTCAGAATTTGTTAGCGTTAATCTTCACTCGTGTTAGAGATTTCCCAGTGGTGGTCTTGATGATATTTTTTTTTCTTGTGGAGGTCAAGACTGAAGGATAGGAGGGGTTGAAGACAAGAAGTGCAGGGTGTGACCTTTCTTATGTGTAGGTTTTGATTACTTCAGGTCTAGTTGGTTGTCCAGTAAGAATCTGTGGAAGTCTGTAGTGATTGTGTTGTCCTGAGACTCAAGTGGAATGTTTATATCCCCTAGGACAATGTCTGATATATTGACAGGTAAGATTTGAGATCCATTTCCTGTATTTTTGTGCCAATGTTGGAACAAGTTCCTGGGGGCTGGTTAATTAGTAACAATCAAGTGCTGCTAGAATATATGCTTGATTTATCTTCTAACTTGCAGATCATGTATTCTAGTTCTGGTTGTATTGCAGTCAGATAGTGAGATGTGGAAGGAACTTTTGTAGATCATAGCGAGACCACCTTCCTGTTTGTATGGTCTTGGTATGTGGACAACACGTAAGTGGGGAAGCTCTGGTCTTGCAGACTCTTTAAGCCAGGTTTCTGTAAAGAAGGTAAGGCCTGTGTTTGCGGAAATTAAATCATTTATTAGTAGGAGTTTGTTAACTACTGACCTGGCAATAATATAAATGCATACAACTAGAATGGTTGGTTTTTTTTCTATAGGGAATGTTAGGTCTTGGGGGATTCTTTGAAAGTTGGTAGTGGTTCTGTATGATGGGGTTTTAAGTTTCCTTTTATTAGCTGGGTAGTTGCCGGTGATTGTGCAGCACTGAGCCAGATTATTCCCAGTTCGATTGGATGGAAATATATATGGAATTCTTTTAATTTTACATTTATTGAGTTTACAATATTAATTAGTAACAATCAAGTGCTGCTAGAATATATGCTTGATTTATCTTCTAACTTGCAGATCATGTATTCTAGTTCTGGTTGTATTGCAGTCAGATAGTGAGATGTGGAAGGAACTTTTGTAGATCATAGCGAGACCACCTTCCTGTTTGTATGGTCTTGGTATGTGGACAACACGTAAGTGGGGAAGCTCTGGTCTTGCAGACTCTTTAAGCCAGGTTTCTGTAAAGAAGGTAAGGCCTGTGTTTGCGGAAATTAAATCATTTATTAGTAGGAGTTTGTTAACTACTGACCTGGCAATAATATAAATGCATACAACTAGAATGGTTGGTTTTTTTTCTATAGGGAATGTTAGGTCTTGGGGGATTCTTTGAAAGTTGGTAGTGGTTCTGTATGATGGGGTTTTAAGTTTCCTTTTATTAGCTGGGTAGTTGCCGGTGATTGTGCAGCACTGAGCCAGATTATTCCCAGTTCGATTGGATGGAAATATATATGGAATTCTTTTAATTTTACATTTATTGAGTTTACAATATAAACCACAGCTGATTCGGTATATTTGAGATTTGAGGGCTTTTAGAGATAAGTACAGGTGTATATAGTTGGGAGAATATGGTTTTGTGGGCATATCTGTGGCAGAGCATAAGTTGTTAATGGAGAATATGTAACAGAGAAACATGATGACAGATAAAGGCCAAATGGCCCATCTAGTCTGCCCATCCACAGTAACCTTTATCTCTTTCTCTCTCTGAGAGATCCCACGTGCCTATCCCATGCCCTCTGTCTCCAGCACCTCCTCTGGGAGACTGTTCCATGTATCTACCACCCTTTCGGTAAAAAAGTTTTTCCTTGGATTACTCCGGAGCCTATCACCTCTTAACTTCATCCTATGCCCTCTCATTGTAGAATTTCCTTTCAAATGAAAGAGACTCGACTCATGCGCATTTACATTACGTAGATATTTAAATGTCTCTATCATATCTCCCCTCTCCCATCTTTCCTCCAAAGTACACAGATTGAGATCTTTTCAACCTGTTTGACCACCTTAAGATCATCACTTACAATCACACCCAAGTCTTCTCTTCTGTCGTTCACACAAACTCGTCACTCCCTAATCTGTACTGTTCCCTTGGATTTTTGCAGCCCAAATGCATTTCTCTTAGCATTAAATTTTAGCTGCCAAATTTCAGACCATTCGTCAAGCTTCGCCAGGTCTTTATTCATGTTATTCACACCATCCGGCATGTCTATTCTATTGTAGATTTGTAAATCAAAACCCTACTTTTCAAAAAATTTATCCAGATATCTTAACCCAACCCTTCCCCCTCCTCCTAGATAAATTCTCCCCCAAAACCTTCACTTAAATAATCTCTTCCTCCCCAAAACACCAACCAAGTATTCAGATCCCTGAAATATAACGTAATCTTATTTGTACTCTAACTGTAATCTATTTGTTATATCACACAGTAATGTACAGTCAATTTAATATCCAATTTGCAAGTTCTTCCGGAATTAATCCAGGTACCTCTCCTTCCTTGTAACCAAAAAAAAAACCAAAAAACCCAAAACTGTTGTAACTTCACTGGAAATGTCCAGTTAGCTCTTTTGTAATCCGCCTTGAACTGCAAGGTATAGGCGGAATAGAAGTCCCTAATGTAATATAATGTAATGTAATATCATCCGCAAAGAGGCAAATCTTACCCAACAACCCTTCAGCAATATCATTTATAAAAATGTTAAAAAGAACAGGCCCAAGAACAGAACCTTGAAGCACAGCACTAGTAACATCCCTTTCCTAGTAGATAAAGACAGGTTGTTCACACTCTCCAAGGTAGGGAGAACAAGAGGGCACTCTCTAAAGTTAAAAGGGGATAGATTCCGTACAAACGTAAGGAAGTTCTTTTTCACCCAGAGAGTGGTGGAAAATTAGAACGCTCTTCCGGAGGCTGTCATAGGGTAAAACACCCTCCAGGGATTCAAGATAAAGTTAGACAAGTTCCTGCTAGGCCAGAACGTACGCAAGTAAGGCTAGACTCAGTTAGGGCTCTGGTCCTTTATCTAAGGGCCACTTCTGGGCATGATGGACCACTGGTCTGACCCAGCAGCAGCAATTCTTATGTTCTCAGAGCGATCTCCATTAATCACTACCCTCTGTCGCCTTCCACTCATCAGTTCTTGATCCAGCCCGTCACTTTGGGACCCATCCCAAGGGCACTCAGTTTATTTATTAGATGTCTGTCAAAGGTTTGCTAAAATCTAAATACATCACATCTAGCGCACCTCCTCTATCCAATTCTCTGGTCACTGAGTCAGAGAAATTGATCAGATTTATATGACAAGACCTACCTCTAGTGAATCCATGTTGCCTCCAGTCCTGTAATCCACAGGATTCCAGAAAGTTGACCATTCTCTGTTTTAAAAGTGTTTCCATTAATTTGCTTAACACAGAAGTCAGACTTACCGGCCTGTAATTCCCTACTTCTTCCTTACTTCCACTTTTGTGGAGAGGGACCACATCCGCCATTCGCCAGTCCTCCGGTACCACTCCTGACTCTAGAGATTCATTGAAAAGATCAGTCAGCGGAGCTACCAGAACTTCCCTAAGTTCCCTAGGATTTACACCATCTGGCCCCATTGCTTTGTCTACTTTTATTTTAGTTAGTTCCTCACGAGCACAACCCTCTGAAAATCGATCAGAGTATTACTCCTTCATTCCTATTCACGTTTGTCTTCTGCGGTCCCGCTCCCAGAGCTTCAGCAGTGAACACAGAACAGAAATATCTGTTAAGCAATTTGGCCTTTTCTTATCAGCTTCTATATATTCCTCCCCTTCACCTTTGAGTCTCACAATGTCACTTTTGCACTTCTTCTTATCATTAATATATCTAAAAAAATGTCTTGTCTCCTCGCTTAACCGTGCCAGCTATTTTTTCTTCCATTTGCTTCTTTGCTTTCCTGACTACAAGACCAGCCTCTCTTAACTGTAGTAGCCTCTCTTAACTGTAGTAGATTATTTTCCTATATTACCTTCTTTCTTTTCAAGCTATGACTTTTTATTTTTTAAAAATTGCTATTTGGAGTCTTCCCATTGTTTGCTTCTAGAGGGCAGCACATTTTTTTGGTAAAGTGAATAGACAATTGCTACTTTTCCTATTTCTATAACTTTGAGGAGATTAATTCTCATCTCAAGATATTGTCATTGATTTGTTGGCTTCACTTTTCAGATATTATGTTCTACAGTGCAACATTAAACTATGATACTGTGAAAATGAAACAATTTTAAACTGTGTAATAAAGAAGACAAATGGGAAAAATCTATATTTGACTACCTTATGCCAGTCATAGTTTAATTTGCCAGCAGATGGCACTAGATCCCCAGTAATTGGACATACAGTTGATTAGGAGCTTTGAACATTTCAAGACACTGAATTTGTACTCACTTTTATTGTAAACTTAATACACTTATGTTTTCTCATTTATTTATAGTACACATCTACTAATTAATGTGTTTTTGAATATAAAATATCAGTTATGTTTTTATTTTGATTTATTCACTTTCAGAAGAAGGGCTTTAAGCACTAAAGTTTAGTTTATAAATACCAATACTAAGACCATCTGGCATGTAATGCTTTGGGAAGACAATGTATGTAAGTCATTTATCTTAGCCATTTGGCTGTTCACCTGGATAAAAAGACTGAAATTTACTAATTCTGCAAGTGGATAATAGTATGTATAGGAATGACCCTGGGGGAAAAAAACTAGAAAAATGAAGGCAGACAAAGACCATATGGCCTATCTAGTCTGCCTAATCATGCCATTTACTACCTCTACCCCCGTCTCCCTTAGAGATCTGACATTCCAACATACTTGTCTCAATCTTTCTTGAATTCAAGTACATTTTTCGTCTCTACCAGCTCCACCAGGAGGCCGTTCCATGTATTCACCACCCTTTCCATGAAAAAAAAAAAAGTATTTTCTGCTTTTACTTCTGAGTCTATTCTCTTTCAACTTCATCCTATGGGTGTGTTTTTGCCTAGGGGAAAAGTAGGCGGGCTCAAAAGCAGATTTAAGCCCAGCGCTGCATCTGAGTCGAAGCAAAGCGCAACCGGAGAAAAATTTGATGCCAACGAGTAGAAAGCAAAATTCTGACCACTGCCCTTTTCTATCTATATATAGGAAAACCAATCCCAATTCAAGTTGACCTTTTCAAATGCTAAATGTGGCTTTCTTCTGTTTATGCGTACTTGTAACCCGTGTTGACTTTACTTTGGACAAAGGAGGTCATCCTGCCACTGTATCGTGCAATGGTGCGACCGCATCTGGAGTACTGTGTCCAATATTGGTCGCCGTACCTCAAAAAGGACATGGCGGTACTTGAGGGAGTCCAGAGAAGAGCAACTAAACTGATAAGAGGTATGGAAAACCTCTCATATACTGACAGACTGAAAAAGCTGGGGCTGTTCTCCCTGGAAAAGCGGAGACATGATAGAAACCTTCAAGATCCTGAAGGGTATAGAAAAAGTAGACAGGGACAGATTTTTCAGATTACGGGGAACCACAAGTACAAGGGGGCACTCGGAAAAATTAAAAGGAGACAGGTTTAAAACAAATGCCAGAAAGTTCTTTTTCACCCAGAGGGTGGTGGACACATGGAACGCGCTCCCGGAGGCTGTGATAGGCCGGAGCACGTTACAAGGCTTCAAAGAAGGTTTGGATAGGTTCCTAGAGGATAAAGGAATTGAAGGGTACAGATAAGAGTAGCGGTAGGTTATAGGGATAGTCTGGGACCATTGCTCAGGCAATGGGCCTGATGGGCCGCCGCGGGAGCGGACCGCTGGGCGAGATGGACCTCTGGTCTGCCTCAGCGGAGGCAACTTCTTATGTTCTTATGTTCTTATTATGTATGTTAACCTGTAACCTGTTCTGAGCTCGTTGGGGAGAACTGACTAGAAAACAAACAAATGAATAAATAAGTTGGGAAAGACAGCAGCAGTACATATGATTTTTCATTATGAGAACTACACGTTTGTGTCAGCATTCAACCACTGCAATCAATGTTGCTTTTAAATGACAATAGCTATAGGTAATTTAAATATGGCTGTGCTATTCTACTTTCCAGATACAAAGTGCCACTGAATAACTGGGTAACACAGTAGATGACGGCAGATAAAGACCTGAATGGTCCATCCAGTTTGCCCAACCTGATTCAATTTAAAGTGACAAGTGCCACTAGCATCCTAAAAGCAGCAATATTCAAATTCAGGACAGCAGATTTTTTTTATCTGGCTGTTTCCAGGTAGTTATCTGGATAAAGGTTTGAATATCTTTACTCTCCAGTTAACTGCCAGTTCGGCCCACCCGTTGTTCCCAACAGATCAGGGGTGGGGCAATTACGGTCCTCAAGGGCCACAGCCTGGTCGGGTTTTCAAGATTTCCACAATGAATATGTATGAGACTAATCTGCAAGGACTGCTTCCATTGTATGCAAATTAATCTCAAGCATATTCACTGTGGAAATATTGAAGACTCAGCTGGGTTGTAGCCTTCGAGGACGTGATTGCCCACCCCAAATTAGTGTGACGCAATCTGGAAGGATAATCAAGGAGCTGATTATTAAAGTGTGGTAAAATCTGGGCTTTTACTGAACCTTACAGCCTGTTTTACAAAGCCACGCTAGCGGCTGCTGTGCGGTAAGGGTCCCAAAGTCCATAGAGATTTAAAGGGCTTTGGGGCCGTTACCACGCAGCAGCCGCTAGCGCGGCTTTGTAAAACAAGCCCTTAGTTTACTAGTGGAGAGACTAACCCCTAGAAACTCAATACCACAGCTTAGTCACCTCCACAGTGCAAGATATTTATAATAGTCAAAAATAATAGGATGGGCATCGGACATAGAGTATGTGAGACCATATTATCGAAGGATAATAATTTTAAGATGTAAGGGTTCATTAATATTTAGAAAGATGGATATGGTGTTCCAGACTTTATTCCAATACAATTTAAGATGTGAGCATTGATATAACATGTGCGGCAGTGTACCTTTGAATTTTCCACAGAACCAGCATAGATTGGAACCTTCTTTAGAAAAATTATAATGCTTTTAATAGAACATCAGAAATCATATCTGTCAACTCTGGCAGCCAATCGGGACGCACATAAAATCTTTTTTAAAAATCACTCCCTGAGGCGGGACGCCTATACTATACGCATTTGTAATATAGCTTTTCAGAGGTATATCACTGCATGAGTCCAAATAACTATAGTTGTATAATAGAAACATAGAAATATGAAGGCAGATAAAAGCCAAATGGCCCATCCAGTCTGGCCATCCACAGCATCCACTATCTCTTCCTCTCTCTGAGAGATTCCACATACCTGTCTCGCGCTTTCTTGAACTCTGAAAATCTTTATCTCCACCATCTCTACCAGGAGACTATTTCATGTATCTACTACCCTTTCTGTACATAAGAACATAAGGATTGCCGCTGCTGGGTCAGACCAGTGGTCCATCGTGCCCAGCAGTTCGTTCCCACAGTGGCCCTTAGGTCAAAGAACAGTGCTCTAACTGAGACTAGTCTTATGTTCTGGTTCAGCAGGAACTTGTCTAACTTTGTCTTGAATCCCTGGATGGTGTTTTCCCCTATAACAGTCTCCGGAAGAGCGTTCCAGTTTTCTACCACTCTCCGGGTGAAGAAGAACTTCCTTATGTTTGTACAGAATCTATCCCCTTTTAACTTTAGAAAGTGCCCACTCATTCTCTCTACGTTGGACAGGGTGAATAACCTGTCTTTATCTACTAAGTCTATTCCCTTCATTATCTTGAATGTTTCGATCATCTCTTTGCAAGGGAGAAGAGGCCCAGTTTCTCTAATCTCTCACTGTACGGCAACTCCTCCAGCCCCTTAACCATTTTAGTTGCTCTTCTCTGGACCCTTTCGAGTTGTACTGTATCCTTCTTCATGTACAGCTACCAGTGCTGGACATAGTATTCCAGGTGAGGGCATACCATGACCCAGTACAGCAGCATGATAACCTTCTCCAATCTGTTTGTGATCCCCTTCTTAATCATTCTTAGCATTCTGTTCACCCTTTTTGCCGCCGCCGCACATTGCATGGATAGTTTCATTGACTTGTCGACCAGTACTCCCAAGTCTCTTTCCTGGGGGAGGTTTCTTCAAGTACTGCACCGGACATCCTGTATTCGTGTATAAGATTTTTGTTACCGACATGCATCACCTTACACTTATCCACGTTAAATCTGTAAAAAAAATATTTCCTTAGATTACTCCTGAGTCTATCATCTCTTAACTTCATACTAAGCCCTCTCATTCCAGATCTTCCTTTCAAGTGAAAGAGATTTGCCTCATGCACATTTATGCCACTTAGGTATTTAAATGTCTCTCAAGAAAAATAGCTAATAACAAAATACAAATCTAAAAATAAAAATAAAAACTGTTATTAGCCAAGTGGTGGAAGCACCACTGAAAAAACATTTACTTAAAGTGGAGAAAAACCTCAACCTTATTTAATATTTAGACGGCAACCCGCTGAGTTTTTTTAGCTGCAAAATGATGGCCAATGTTGGGGAATCTTATTTTGCCCAAGATGTGAAGGTGTTTTATGCCTGTGAGGATGTTTGTAGTAGAGCATTTTCTTAGCTCACCACACACGGTTGTACAGATTTGTGCTTGTGACATCTGAGGCTTTTTCTTTCACATCTTCAACTGTTGGTGATTAACGTAAGCCACGGTGAACTTTGATGTATATAATCTGATAATTTAGTGTGAATACGAAGTGTTTTATACCTCCAGTCTTTAGTTTGGTGACTTATTAAATTAAGTCACATGTTTTATATATTTAAACTAATTGAAGGCTTGTGTTTAAAAACTGCCATAAAACTCTCATTTACACATTTGCTTTCTGGTATATAGTAAGTTGTGACAGCTGAAGACATGCGTTAGATGAAATAAGATCAAAGTGAGATCTTTAATGTTTAGACATGCATCCTTGAAAGCATCTTAATTTCCCTTGCTTTAATGTGAAGTCTCTTGATAAGTGCTAAATTGACACGCCTCGCCAGCTACTTTATTTTGCTGTCATTTTCACCTTGCTTTCAAAAAGCATTAAAATATGTAAATCAAAAACTAGTGTAATATATTTAGCATCACAAGTCTTAATCCGTCCATTTAGTTCTCTGTGCATTTTTCTTACATTCTTTTATAATGAAGATTTTAAAGTTGTTTTTTTAAAAAAGAAGGTTTTAGTGTAAGTGAATTTGAGGGAGTGTTGATAGGACTTTGCTTCAAAATTTAATTCAATTTAATGTAATTTTCTGTTTCTACTCTATTTCATTTCAAAGTGGATTAAAGAAAGGTTAATGGAGTCAGTAAAATATGGTTTATAATACAGTAGTCCCCTGAAATTTGTGGGAGTTCCATTTCAAGAACCCCCGCGAATTTCAAAAAAATGCAAATGAGGTTTTTCACCTGTCAAAAGGCAGGAGAAGGCAGCTGGAGTACCAGCAGGTGAAGAAAATCACTCGCGGTCTGCTACACCAATCAGGAGCTGCTTTGACACGCAACTCCTGATTGGTGTAGCCCGACTTTACTACAGGAAGAGGTGGTTGGAGCAGACCGCGAATGAGTGAGTCCACAATTCTCGAACCGCGAATTCACAGGGGAATGAAACAAGAAAAGGCAAGGGGGATGTCTTTTTAACCAAAAATAAACGGGGTCTTTTACTAAGGCGCGCTAGCCGATTTACCCCCTCTTTTATTAAGGTGTGCTATGCTTTATAGTGCGTGATGAATATTGCATGCTAATCACGCGCTAAACGCTAACATGCATGTTATCCTATGGATGCATTAGCGGTATGCGCATGCATTGATTCAGCACGCTAAAATGCTTAGCGCACCTTAGTAAAAGAGGGCCTTAGTGCGCGATAACCAATTTAGTGCGCACTAAATGCTAATGTGTTCATAGATTATAATGAGCACATTAGCATTAAGCGCGTGCTAAATCGGTTAGCGTTTGCTAAATCAGCTAGCACACCTTAGTAAAAGACCTCCAAAGTCTTTATTAGAAACAAAAGGGCCAAACAAGGATCCCAGTTTTGGCATATGAAGATGCCTTCTTCAGGGGACACTTTGCTGAAAACAATGCAGTCATTTTCCCAGTGTTCAGAACAGTACAGCTTGCCTGCACATGGTTCTTCCCATTTACAACCTTCTTTGACTCTGAATTGTTTTCAACAAAGTGTCCCCTGAAAAAGGCGTCTTCTTTACACTGAAACTGGGATCCTGAAACTTGGGACCTTTTGTTTCTAATAAAGATTTTATTATTGGTTGAAAAAATATCCCCCTTGCCTTTTCTTGTTGTTTCGTTTGTATCTCAAGGCGAGGGATTTTTCTGCCTGTCTGCTTATAATGTTGTTGCAATTATTGTATAGGTGTTGTAAGCTAAGATCAGTAGTTTTATTAGCCCAAGCCGTCTATCTGCTTTGCTAGCTTATTGGAATTCACTGAACACAGATTTATTGGGTCCTTGACTCTGCTGGTTGGAGAGTCACATTTTCAATTCATATGAAATGCCATATAGAGAAATTTCAATATGAAGTCGAAGAACGGTTTTAGTGTGCATAGTTTCCATATAAGGTTAAAGCATTTTTTTTATAAGGATGTTGGTATGGGCCTCAAATGTGAGCTGTTGATCGATGATAACGCTTAAGATTTTTATTGTGGAGTTCGTTGGGCACTTTCTTCCATTAATGTTGAGTGAGGGTTCAGTGTTTTTTGTGGTCGGGCAGGCCATGAAGAATTTGGGTTTTTTTTCTGGGTTTAATTTAAGTTTAAAATCGCTTGTCCATTGTGCCACCTGATTGATGACTGAAGCAATGAATCTCTAGTTTCTGTTTGCTGCTTCATGGGCACCCTTGGGTACAATTTTTTTTATTTTCAGATGTTTTACATGATCACATTTTGAGACATTTGCCATTAAAGTGTTATACACTTCTCCCTCCGTATTTGCAGTTTCAGCACTTGCAGTTTCGATTATTCATTGCTTTTACCTTGCTGGCTCCTCCCTCCAAATTATGTCAGTTTGCATAGAGAAATCGCTGATTCCAAGTGTTTACAGAGAAAATCACTGATTCCCAGCACTTTCTTCACTGTGTTTTGCCTCTCCTTCAGGAATAGGCCAGGTCTCCTACCATATTATTCGCAGTTTCACCATATTCACAATGGTTTTTAATAGAAAACAGCGAATAAAATATTAAAAAGTTATTTGCGGTTTTTCTATATTCGCGGGTCTGTTAATCCTCTATCACAGCGAATACGGAGGGAGAAGTGTACTTTTTTGAATGCCTTTAGGATGCCTTGGTCAGATGTTAATCTTATATTAAACTTCTAGGTTTAGTCCTGCATTTGTAAAATATCTAAACATTTAGCTTAAAATGTTTATACTGTATATCTTTTGTTAATCTTGGATCTCATAATGTGGACTTGCGTTATATTGTCTCTTTTTCTTAACAAGGAAAAATGAAATAATTTCTTAAATGTTTTTTGTTTTTGTTTTTTGTAACACTTTGCTATACAAGTAGTATTTTGCCTGGAATATTTATTTATTTTTATTCACCTCTATCAGCCTTCAGACTTCTTCTGTTAGAATAAGTATAAGCTGCAGATCTGCAAAAGTCATTACATTCTGTGGGAGTGAATTTGACACTTCTAAAACTTAGTTGGGAATAAAGCTCTTCTATCAGATAAAACTTCTTGAAAATGTTTAACCTTTCCTTACAGCTAAATGTTAGCTAAACTTTTACATGCAAATTTTGCTTCATAATGCATTTATTCTGTTTCCATTCAAAACAGTGTCACTTAATGTAGAAAAGGGATAAATGACTTAAAAATCATTTATTGGAAATTAAGTAAAATTAAATCATGTCCCCAAAATAGAACTTGTTAATGCTCTGCAAGATTACAAGATTAAATTTGGCCTACCTAAGTGGAGCTTCTGCTGCTTACATGTATGTGATAAAAGCATATGCTGGAGGGCTTTTCTTCTCTCCTTTAGGCCTTTCTGACTGAGCCCCACCCTCCCCACTCTGCCTTTGCTGAGTCATCTCCTTCCTGCCCTGGGGAAGCAGTAACTTCCTATAAACCCCCTCACATATCCTCCTCCTCAGTGCAACCATACCCAATGCCACACCTCAAATTGGAAGGGTTGGAGACTCAGAAAGCTTCACATGGTCACGCTTTAGACTGCTTATAGTGAGCAATCTATTGCAGGGGTTCATGCAGTTGCATACCTGGTGGGGCAGGAACTCAGGATGGAGCCTCCCTCTCCTTCAGGCTGTGAGAGGGTATGTGGAGTGATTGCAGGGCTGCGGCCCGCTTGTGTGCGGCCATCAGCTCTGACGGTCTCCCACCCTGGATCAGGAAGTTGATGTTGGATGTGGCAGGGACTAGCAGGGCTGATGGTCACACTCAAGCAACACCACAGCCTGTGACTGCTCCAGCATCCCTAACTCCTTGGACCTAGGGCAGACGACACCCACTGCCCCTCCCTTTGTAAGCTACTGGGTTCATGGTCTGTGATTAGCATTAAAAAAGCCACTGCAGCAGTACTGGAGCATTTCTAGCCCACTTAATAAACAGAACCCTTAGCTTTTTAACCCCGAAACATCACAACATTTTTATTAGAAGAGAACATAACTTCATAACCCTTATCTCCATTCACTTGTTTTCTTCCTTCTCTGAGTTTACTTATTACAGATGTTTGTCATCTATACACTGAGTACATTTTTCTTCCTATGTTTTTCTGCAATGCTACTATTAAAGATGTTGAAACAAACAAATTCTACTAAGAAGTTCTGCAGGTCTGTATTGATTAACTCTCTCTGACTTCTGTTGTTTAATCAGTTTCCTATACAGATATCGACTCCTGTCCTGGTCCCTCATTGACTGGTTTCTTCTCTGGAACAGTAGTTAAGACCTTATTGAGTTCCAAAGGAACAACATCCAATACAGCTTGCTGAGCCACATGTTATGCCGTTTTGTAAAAGAACTCAAATAATTGTATTTGATAAGCCATATATCTTGTGAAACCATGTTGTCTGAAAGTTCTCCAATCTACTTATTTTCGTGACACTGCACTTTTTTTTCAGTAGTGTTTATTATAGTTTTGGCCAATAGACAAAGTTAGACGGATGGGTTTGTGGTTGTCAGCCTTTTCATTGCTCACACTTTGCAATTATCTTCCTAGGCAAGCTGAAGAGAGCGAAGGAAAGTGGTACCAGCACACCTTTGATCTCAATATCCTAGTCTACTGTTTTATGACAGAACGGGGGTGGGGGGTGGAGTGTTAGTGAATTTAGTGCTATGAAAGGCACCATATTAACAGTATTGGAAATTAAAAATCTCCATTTATCTACAGAATCGTAAACAGTAGTGCAGTCTCTCTCAAATGGTTTTTTTTTAAGCTTTGGCACACTAAATGGAGCAATTGTTTTTTTGCGGCACATTATAATTGAAATTATAAAATTGCAAAACCAACAAAAAATTAAAATTGAGAGTTATTTATTTAAAGTTCTTTAAGCTATACAATATATGGGTAATTGTAATAATGGTGAAACTAAAGAAGATAGAATTGCTAATCAATGCTTGTTTTTGAGTATAATTTAACTCAAAACGCGGCTTGATAGTTGACAAGCAAATACACATTTCATCACTTACCATCTGCAGTTGTTCTGTTGTTTTGTTTTGGGTTTTTTTTCAGTTTAATTTGTCAGCTGAAACCAAGTTCACAAAGATAAGAAGATCCAAACAGTAACAAAGCCCTGATTGCTTTATTGCTCAAATTAGGATAAGTACCGCATAAAAAATAAAATGACTTGCTGTTAGTTTTCAAGGACCACTCGCGTCAAAGAATGATGGTTGTCTGGGGTTGTATCCTTACGCACATTGACAGACTCTTGCACACACAATATACATTATTTATTCTAGTGTATACTCTACGATGGGACAGATAGGGACACAGAAGAAATTATGGTGGACCTAGAGAAGAAATATCAAATTGACAGGAGGCTCTGAAAAATCCATAAGATGGGATGGGACAGGGAGATTGAGGGGAAGCCATATTTTTGGGATGGTACTTGCCACCCTGCAGTGAAATCTATGATCTCAATTGTGTCCACATAGCACTAATTCTATAACAGTCCTTAGGTGCACCTAAGCAGTGTTAGAATATTAGAACAAAGCTGCTTTGGTGCACCAAGATTTAGGCATAGCTACGTATGACAGTTAAATAGTTGGCATAAGTTAACATAACACAACAACATAAAATTGAACCTAACATTTGCACACATTTTGCTATCTCTGATTTATGTAAGTGCTAGCATGTTATAAACTGTACATGCACTTGGGGGTCTAATAGGAGATGTTGAGGTTTAGAATGAGGGGATCAGAGCAGAAGATAGATGAAATGAGGAAGTAGTGTGTGGGGGTGGGGGGCGATAAGGTAAATAGAGTTGAAAATGGAATGGATTAGTGGATAAGAGAAGAAAAACAGAGAAGGACTAGGTGGTGGTGGAGAAGGGAAACAAAGCCGAAGATAACTAGAATTTGGAGGGGGAGTAGAAAATGACTAGGATTTGGTGACTGACTGGGAGATCCTATGTTTCTTTGTAAAGTAGAACCTACACAATCGAGACTAAAATGTGCCAATATAGATTTATATTTGCTCAGGCGAAGTATATGCAATTTATAAAACAAGGGTTTGTGTCATGATCTTCCAAAACTATACTCCAAAAACAGCTTTACATGGTTGGCAGCAAATGTAATGTAATGTAATGTAATTTATTTCTTATATACCGCTACATCCGTTAGGTTCTAAGCGGTTTACAGAAAATATACATTAAGATTAGAAATAAGAAAGGTACTTGAAAAATTCCCTTACTGTCCCGAAGGCTCACAATCTAACTAAAGTACCTGGAGGGTAATAGAGAAGTGAAAAGTAGAGTTAGAGGAAAAATAAAAATAAAATAAACATTTTAACAAGACAGCATTGATCTAAATACTTTGGAAGGTAGAAGAGAGGAGAGAAAAGAATAGAAGCATGATGAAGTGATGAAGTGGAGCAAGTAAGTTTAGAAGGAGCGATTGACGTTTCCAGAAAGGGCTTCTTCAGGGAAGAGACTTGGCCGACAGTCCCAGGATGCCTATGTCTCCTCCCCTGAGATGTTCTCCCATCCATGCATTCCCTCCCACACACATTGCTATGAGTCCTTTAAGAATGGCTTAAATTGCCTTTTTAAAAATAGGTGCCTTTATTTTACTTGTCATAAAAACACTCTTTAAAAAAAATTACCTCATACTGACATGTTTTGCTAAGACCTTTCTCTCATTCTGGGTATAAGGAAATAAAGTATACTAAATCATGCCAGTAATTAAGAATGTATGCTCATGGCAGGTAATTCTTTTGGCTCTTTCTGGAAGAATGAATGTAATTAAAATGAATAGCCTGCCAAAGCTGATATATCGGTGCATGATCTTACATTTTTTTCTCTTAGCCTTAGCATTACAAGATTTTGATAATGCACTTATGTGGAACCAAGGGACTTAAGATTTATGCATAGCGCTTTCCAGAGGATAAGTGTGCTTAACCAACAATATTAAAGATATGATGTTACTGCAGCTACCATATGCAAAAATATAGAAAATAAAAACCTTTACTGAGAAGCAACGCCTTGAGGAACTCAGTTTAATCTCTTCCATTCAAGCTGCAATCTGTGCAAGCACATCTCAAAGGATCCCAGGGTCACTCATATGGGAAAATCATTCAACATAAGGAGATCCTTCACATCTTCTAATGTGGTGTACTATAGATCATTCAAAACGTGCAAAGAAGGATGTTGCATTTGTGAAACAGGCCAGATGCGAAGGATCAACGTACACAGATATCATATTAAAAATTGCAATACCAACCAGGATGTCACCTCTGTTGGACAACACTTTGGAAATATTGATCACTGCACCAATGATTTTATGGTGAGAATATTTTGATACTTACCAGACAGGCTTCTTTTCACATTACAAATAAATTTAAACTGCTTTGGCACCTGTCTCCTATGTACCGACCCACCCCTCCCTCTTCATGTGAAACTATCACTGAAATAATTTAATGTTTTCCTTATACAGTATATACTGATATTTATCAACATTTGCTTGTTTCTGATCTGAAGAAGGGGTTACCTTCAAAAGTTAATCATAAAATACATTGAGTTGGCCTAATAAAAAGGTATAACCTTATTTCCTGTGCTTTTGATTTATTTCTAAATAATACCTAGATAGAATATAAAAATGGGAATTGATGCATCCTCATCGGGACATAAACCAAATTATTTTCAGCAATATTTAACTGGTTGGGAACAGCTCCTGGCCAGCTAAATAGCACTAAGCTGGCTAACCACTGATTTTCAGCGGTAGACAGCTGACTATCTCCCACTGAATATCCCATTCAGTGGATTGGCTGGTGACCGGCTAAGTTGTACAACATAGCCAATCACCATCAATATTCATTGGCTGACTGGCTAAGTCTAGTGGTTAGACAGACCTGTCTAAAAAGCAGGTCTGTCTTTGGCTACTATGCTTTAGCCAACCAGCTAGCCGATGAATATCCACTGGCTAAGCCTTCATCAGCTGCATTGAACCTAGAAATTCAATGCAGATGGCTGGATATGGTACATGTAAAGAAGTCCAGGAAACATTTGTTACATTTATTTTTACCAAAGTAATAATTTCACCAATATTTACTACTTTTACCTAGTTATACATGCTACTTGCAGTTGAAGGTAGAAAGTAAAATCGGAAGCGAGATGTAAATGATGATTCTGAGGTAAACCAAATGAAACAGCAAAAACCAGAAGAGGATATTGCTAATGCAAATCTTGTCACACAGACAAGTGGATCATCTCATCTTAATTGTTGCTGTTCAGCAAATGTGAATATTGGAGTTGATTGTTTTTGTTGAATTAGTTAAGAATTGCCATACTGGGACAAACCAAAGGTCCACCAACAGTGGCCAACCCAGGTCCCAAGTACCTAGCTACAATCCAAATAGTAAAACATTTTATGCTGCTCATCCTAGGAATAAGAAGTGGATTTCCCCCCCCCCCCCCCCCCCAAGGCATCTCAATAATGGCCTTTGGACTTCTCTTTTAGGAAATTATTCAAACCTTTTTAAACATTGTTAAATGATTTCACCACATTCTCTGGGAACAAATTCCAGAGTTTAATTACATGTTGTTTGAAGAAATATATTATTCAGTTTGTTTTAAATCTACTACTTAGTAATTTCATCTCATACTCCTAGTCCTAGTATTTTTGGAAACGGTAAACAAGTGATTCACCACTTACATAGAAACATAGAAAATGGTTCCGCCAGGACTTCACTCAACTGAGCACCCTGGGGTGTAGGTTGTCCGGTCCCATGGCCTTTTTTACTTTGAGTTTTGATAGTTTGTTGTAGACGCTACTGGGCGTAAATTCGAAGTCTTGAAATGGGTCTTTCTGGTTATCTCCCGTCTGAAGCTGTAGACCTTCTCCCGGTGCTTGAGCCATATCATATTATGGTCACTGGAGGCCAGTGTATCACCTACTGAGACCTCCGAGACACTATCTCCGTTGGTGAGTACTAGGTCCAGTATTGCCTGGTCCCTGGTGGGCTCCAATACCATTTGTTTGAGACGTGCACCCTTTATGGATGATAGAATTCTTTTGCTGCTACATGTAGTCGCGGAGAGTGTGTTCCAATCTGCATCTGGCATGTTGAAGTCTCCTAGCATTACTGTATCCCCGCACAGTGTGATGTTTTCTATATCCTCTATTAATTCCATGTCTTTGTCTTCATGTTGTCTGGGAGGTCTGTAAATCACACCAAGGTAAAGGCATTTTTCATACCCTCTGGCCAGGTTCACCCAGAGGGATTCCCCGGTGTATCTAACATCTGTGATTCTAGTAGTTTTGATGCATTCCTTAGTGTATAGTGCCATACCTCATCCCAATTTACCCTCTCTGTCGCAACGAAGTAAGTTGTAGGCCGGTATAACCATATCCCACCCATGCGAGTCCATGAACCAGGTTTCGGATATCGCTATCACGTCTAGATTGGCGTTTATTATTTCAGTCTCCAATTCTAGAATTTTATTGCCCAAGCTGTGTGCATTAACGTACATAGCCCTCTATGTCTGTGAAGAGATTCCCTTATGAGATTGTGCGTCTCCTAAATTATCATTGATAATTTTCCCTGACTTATTGTGGATATCATTGGTACCTACCTCAGATTCAGAATTGCGACATGCCTCCCCAGGGTGGTTTCTTACTGCTCTGGGATATAAGTATGTACCCTCCCCCAACTTACCTAGTTTAAAGCCATGTGGAGTAGGCGGTATATAAATAACTAAAATAAATACATTTATTAGGAGTTTGCCATCAGACAAAAAAATTGTTAGAATAACCGAGAATGATTCCAACTTTGTGAAAGTCTTCTCTGTAAATGGACAGAATGATTGATAACATGAAGTTGAAAGTGATGAATTAGACAGCACCACTTCTAATGCAGTTGATGATGACAACGATGAAGATAAAGCACTATTTCCTATAGCAAAATCAAGTGCTTCAGACAAAAATTCCCTTGATCAATACCTACAGACCCGTCAGAAGATAGCAATAGATCAGACTGAACACTTTACTTTCTGCTGCTAGTGCAATTGTTGAATGGCATTTTGGCTCTGCTGGTTTAATAATGACAGTCACTTTCAACATTTAGGGGGTCTTTTACTAAGGCACTCTAGTCAATTTAGTGTACGCTAAATGCTAATATGCGCATTATATTCTATGGACATGTTAGCATTTAGCGTGCGCTCAATTGGCTAGTAAAAGACCCCCTTAGTTTTCCTGAAAGTAAACTAGACAGAACTGTAGAGTAATAGTTATTGGAATAAGAACATCAACAGTAGTTGCATAACACTGGAATTCGCACATCGCTCACATTGTACAAATAAAAGACACCAACTCACAAGTAGTGGCAAAAAATAGGCTGCAGCTTTATTGTCATTAACAACAAATCTTAATAAAATAAACCTATCAACATTTTCCAATATAGTGTAGCTCAGTCACAAAATTCTGGAGCTACTCGGTGTCGAACTATCTCCTCTTCCAAAATTCTTCCAATTCCCTTTTGGCAAGACTCACAGTGCCACAGAGTCCGGCCGCCACCCATGGCGGTGTCGCACATGAGCAGTTAAACAAAATTAGTGCCCAAATCTGTTGCATAGCCACACTGATCCAAAATTGTTTCCCCAACATATAATTTTTCCGCCAACAAAACTGCAACCAAACTTACACCCACCCCACCCCACAAAAAACCCTCCAAGGAGATGACCCCAAAAATAGGAAAGAGAAGGGCAGAACAATATTCCCCACCAACCTAAACCTTTCCACGCTCCCTCCAAACCCATAATGCTCCACTGCCCACCAATTCTCCTCACAAACTTCCTCCAATCCCAGAACCCGTTCCCCAGCCAATCCTAACTCACTCTCCCCTACACCTATCCCTACACTTCTTGCTCCCACTCCCCCTCCCTTACTTAACTTGCCTAACAACCTGTTACCCATTCACCTACCTACCTGCTAATAATTAATTAACCCTTCCCCCCTTCCTCCCAAATAATCTTCACTGGCTCATCCAGCATTATAAACCTGTAGATTAATCTGCAAGCCACTTTAATTGTAGCCGCAGTATTTTTCGTTTTACTCAAAAAATATCCTCTCCTTTTACAAAAGTACGGAAGAGGTTTTTAGTGCCGGCGCGCTGAATGCTCCGTGCTTCTCCAATGCTCATAGGAACTCTATGAGCGTTGGAACAACACATAGCACTGAGCGTGCCGGCCGGCACTAAAAACCTCTTCTGCGCTTTTGTAAAAGGGGGTATATTAGGCAATAACTTCTTTACATTCATTTAATTAACTTTTGGGTTCTTCGGTGTACTTTTACTTTTATTGAAGTATTAAAACTTGCATTTATTTTTTACTTTTACTTAAGAAATTTGGCATAGTACCTTGAACAACACTGCTTAACTGTGATTGAATGACCCAATGCTATTTGTTTAAAAATGGGCAGAGTTGGAAGAGAGTGAGGGCAGCCTGAAAATCTATCTGTATCTTGGCAATATTCAGCTGATTAGCAGGACTGCTGAATATACAGTACAGTACGTATTAATTTAAGAGTTGACACTGGCACTTGAATTAATGCTGTAGCTGCATTAGCTGAAAATGAGCCCATAAATGTTTGGAATATCACTCTGTATGATAATGGAGTCTTCCACTAAGAAGAGTTTATTTTATTTAATGGGATCTTTTGACAGTCCCATTGGATTTATATGTACTATGGGAGTCTAACTTCATCTCTGTTTCCATTTGTGATACTTCTCCTGAATTTTATTTATGCACAATACTGTGAAAGTATTTTGATGAGAAAATTTGGCATCACAGGTCTTATCCTGCCAGAATACACTGTAACCCATCTATTCCTAAAATTTAAATTCTTTCCAATAGTGGAGGCAGATTTTCTGAAGGCTGTTGGCAAAAAAAAGCAACTGTCCACCAGATACTTAGCAGGTTTTTGGCTGCTAGCAGCTGAGCCAAGGACTGAATTTAGCCTGAATAGCCAATGCTGGGCCATGTGTGGGCACTGGCATTGAATATCCTGATCAATACGGTGTCCTGAAAGTTAACCTGGCACCAGCTGATATTCAGATCCATGCCTAGTTAACTTGATGGCTAAAGTTACTTCACCAGTAGGTGAACTGAATATCTCTCCTAACTAGGTAAGTGCTTACTCAACTCAAATGATGAATTAGGGCTGCATACTTAACACGTTTTTTAATTAGTGTGCTAAAATGTCAATGCATGTTTAAATTTTTAACGCATTAATTGCATTAAAAAGCAAGTCCAGCATCATGCATCCCTTTCCCTCCTTGAACCCCCTCTGTGGTGCTTTAAATCTTACCTTGCCATCACTACCTGCACCAAGAAGGGGAAGGCCCGCCATTTTGAAAAGGAAGGCCTGCTGGCAGGAGAGACTGGGCATCCCTCTTGCCGGTCTTCCTCTAAAGCAATGGGGGGTGTCAGGGTGAGGTGTTGGGAGTTTCAGGGTGGGGTATTGGAGGTTCAAGGTGGGTGGAGGGGTTCAAGGGGGCCTAGTGGCAGGAGGGAGTGGGCATCCCTCCTACTGATATTGGGGGGTATTGGGGGTATCAGGCAGGAGGGAGTGGGCATCCCTCCTGCCATCATGACCTCTCCTCATGAAAAAATGTCAAGAAAGATGCCCACACCCCCATGCCAAAGTGGCTCCCCAATGCCAGGCAGCCCACCCCAAACTATCCCCTACCCTACCATCTTCCACATAAAAGGCAAGAGGTTTGTTCATTCCCTCCTGCTACCACATGCTCCCCCAAACCTCCTACCTCCCTACCCCCACCCCCCTGGTACCTTTTTCACAAGTTGGGAGCAGGATAGATGTAGTCTCAGCTTCTCCAAGGCCTGCCAGTCCAAAATGGCGGGCATTTCCATCCCTGGGTGGGGTTATAGGGGATCCTGATGGGAGTGGGGGGCCTGGGGGTGGGCTGGGTGGTTCAGGAGGGGTGTGTGTGGGTGTTCAGAAGGAGGGTCTGGTCATCCCTCCTGCTGGTGAAGAGCGTGCCAGTTCAGAGGGTTCTGGAAGGAGAGATTGGGCATCTCTCCTGCTGTGATATGTTGGGGGGCATGGTGGGTGGTAGCAGGAGAAATTGGGCATCTCTCCTGCAGCGATTGTTGGTGGGAGGGGATGGATGTGATGGTTCCACCATTCTCTAACCGGCCCCTCCTTTACCTAAAAGGTCTTGTTTTGGGCGTTTGGGACTTGGACGATTTTTTGGTCGGGAATGTGTTGTAAGCATATACGTAGTGGGGGTCTGGGTGATTAAACTGCTGAACGTACAGGTAGGCCACTCTAAAAAAACAACAACACATTTTGGGATTTTTTTTTCGAGAATGGACATTTCCCTGTTGTCTACTTTATGTACCCAAGACCTTAGGCCAAAAGGGGACTTAAACTTTGTTTTTGATTATGCCCCTCAATGAGTCTACCTGGTGGATTAGTCGTAGACTTATGTATCTTCGGTAACATAAATATCTTGGATGTCACTGGTTATTGTAATTTGAGAAAATCTTTTTCTTTTTGGGTAAGAAATTGTGCACTAAATGCAATATCAACTAAGTCATCAATTTCTTTCTTAAGACGTGTTGTTGGGTCATTATCCAAAGGTGAATAATAATGTGTGTCGCTTATTTGTCTATGAACTTCCTGTATATAATCTATTCTGTTAAGAAGTACAATGCCTCCGCCTTTATCACCAAGTTTAATAATCAAGTCATGATTGTTTGATAATGTTCATACTGCTTGGAATTCTTCTTTGGAAAAATGAAAATACCTTTGTTTCTTCTTATCCTCCAGGCGTGCAATGTTATTAAGAAAGCATGTTGAAAAAACTTCACAGAAAACAAACTGCAGCTTTACATGTTCATTTTTATATCAGGTCTAGGGATAAACAATCTCATTTCAGACCCTAAATATCAGCTTGCTATATGTTATTAACATCCAGATATGCAAATTGTGATGCACAACCAGAACACTTATTTTGGAACCAACCATTTTGGGACACCTAGTTTACGTGGTTGTTTCCTGTGTGGGTTTTCAAAATTGGTATTTGGGCATTACAAGCAGATGGATGTCAGCTTCAGCCTTCTGAGACGTCCATATGCTTTGGAAAATTAGTGACATATTGTTTTGGTGTTCTTTCTGCATTTCAACTGTTTTTATTTTGTAAATTGCTTTAATCACTGCAAGCAATGTGATATATCAAATTTAAATAAACATCCACATCTTCAGTCTAGCTACAATTTCTACTGGTTTGCTTTAAAAAAGAAAACCATAAGAGGTAATTCGATAAAATAAAGGGTGACTGAGCAATGTGTGCTAAGTAACTTATTTACATATACCTCAAGATAGAGGGGTATCAACTATAATCCTGCAAAATTTCAGCCTTTGGTATGGACTAATTATATCTTGAGAAAAATTATCAATAAAAAAGTAATTAACCTAAGAAATCACATGCCCCACTTTAGATATCTTTTAGACACTTGCAGTTTTTAGGTTGTAGAACATAAAAAATGTCAACATTATGAAAAAAAAGTATAGTCCCATACTAGTGATCCTATAGTACACAAAACTTTCAAAAATGAAAGTTGCCCAAATTTAGCCCTTCAAACTGACATAGAAATATAGAAATAAAAGGCAGATAAAGAGTTTAGGGCTCATTTTCAAGAAAGGTGTGATAAAAAAATATGGTGAATGTTTAAATAAATAAAAAATTATCACAAATTGCCACTAATCCCCCTCACACATTGCCATTAATCCCCTCAAAATATTCCCCCTCACTCAACACAATTATCCCATCGTTCTTGCCACTGTCTGAAGCAGTTCTGGAAGTCCTCTTTCGTGAGTATCTTTAGTTGCGCTGTCTTGGCTGCCTTGATGTCCTGAATAGATTCAAAATGTTTACCCTTCATAGTCATTTTGACTTTTGGGGAAGAGACAGAAGTCACATGGTGCCAGATCTAGTGATTAAGATGGACAAGGACACATTGTAATGTTTTTATTTGACAGAAATTGCCATACCAGAAGCAATGTGCGACATGGAGTGTTGTCATAATGGAGGATGAAACCATTTGCCCATTTCTCAGGTTGTATTCATGTTCAAATATGTTGTTAAAATGTTTTGAATGGAGTCATAAGGGATATTTAGATCCTCAGAAATTTCCTTAATAGTCAATTGTCTGTTTGTTTGAATCATTTTGCTTATTCTATCAACATTCTCTTGGGTTTTTGATGTTGAAGGACAACCCAATTTCTCCTCATCTTCAACTGATTCACAGCCATTACAAGATTGTTCAAACCACTTGTAAACTATCTTCATGGTCACTGAAGCATCACTATAAACTAATTTTAACATTTGTGTGTTTCTTTATCACTTTTTTGCAGTTTGAAACAAAACTTCATATTAATGTGTTGTTCGTGATCTATGATTTACGGCACAATTTAAAACACACCTTCTCTCAACTCATAGCTCACAACCAACTGACTGGACCAAATAAGCTGAAACTTGTCACACACTGTTACTAAGGTTGGACGCACCGCTTCCTTATTGAAGATCCCTGCCTTTCCATTGGATGGCGCTCGGCAGCAGCATTCACCATATTTTTTGATCACCCCTTCTATGTCCATAAAATGGCATAAACTGCTCTTGGACGCATTAATCGCCTAAAACGTACAAGTACTAATTTTCGAAACTAATTTTTTAGACATCTTGCAGGGCATACACCCTCCAGTGTGACTAAATGTTAATGGGGCATACTAGAAACATATATTGTGTGGGATTTTATGAAGCACCTTGTATTTTGCATGATTATTTATTTATTAATTATTTATTAAGTATTTATGCATTTATTTTTTTCATTCGCACTTTACACATAGACTCTGGTACACCACACATATTCTTTTATACATATATTTATAGTGTTTATTATATTTATTATATTCATTGTTGTTTCTCTCACAAGGTGTGTATTTAAGGACAGTATGTATGTGTTGCCCATTAAAACCCCCCTTTTCCTTGGTGAGAAAAGGTCTATCCAGTTTTGGGAGGTTGTATAATACAGTTCACATTTTTAGACACATATGGACTACATGATGTATGAGGCAATTCTCAATTAGACTGTGGTCTGGTGCTGGTCACCTCTTGAGATATCGCCTGAGCCAGAGGTCTATGTTCGTTTATTTACGAAGGGCTCATACTGATGTCCATTATTTATTTATTTATCAATCTGTAGATTTGCCCCATCTCTTTAGACTTCTTCTCCCCAAGGATCAGGTGAGTTAGCCAATTCCTTTTCATCTTGATTATCTTTTGGATTTTATTGGCTACGATCCAATTAGGGTTTTTTACTAGTGCTGTTTTGGTACACACATTCACCCACCAAAATGTATAATTAATTCTATCGTGGTTTTTCTAATTACTTGTAATCAATTGAATGGCTATACCTGTTAGGATCATAAATAGACGACTCTTATATTTATCTAGAGTGGGTTTCACATGTAAAATTGTTCCACAAATTGTAGCCTCATATGACATTGGAACATTTGAATCTAATACTAAATTTATTTGTCCCCAAATTGACTTCCAATATATTAATATAAACGGACAAAAATACAACAGATGATCCAAAGTCCCTATACCAGTATGACAATGCCAGCATCTATTAGACTTAGAACTATCTATTTTATTTAATCGAACTGGGGTCCAGAAAATCCTATGTAACAAAAATAGCCATGTTTGTCTCTTAGATGCTGACGCTGTACATTTCAATCTCCAAGTCCAAATTCGTGGCCAACGAGACACAGAAATATACTGTTTTATCTCGATGCTCCAGATGTCTCTAAGACTATTTTTTAGCTTTTTATTCAAAAATCCAGAAATCAATTTGTACCACTGAGCAGCCAGATGACCTACTAAATCAATTTGGTAGCAAAGGATTTGCAGGCTACAATATGTTTTAAAATTTTTCCTTTCAGGGTACCCACTCTGAATAGCCTGCTTCAACTGCAACCACCTATATTGTTGAGATTTTAAAATTCCAAATGACTGTTACAATTATGAAAAATCAAGCAGATTTCCATTAGACATAACCTGCCTGCATCCAATTCTTCCAAGCAATCCCAGCACCGCCTATTTGAATCTTGGAGTTTAACCATTTCTATTTCTAAACATTTATCAACACAGCTAAAATACTACTTTATTCTAAAGTCATGTGGTTTCTGCTTTCCTCGTCTTCTTGTCATTTGCTTCCTTCTATCCAGTGTCTGCCCTTTCCAGAAAATCTCTACCTCCCTCTGCCATCTCTCCTTCTACCCCCGCCCTTCTTTGGTCTAGCATCCATCATCTTCCCTCTGTTCCCCCCATGGTCTGGCATCTCTCCCATTCCATCTCTCCTTCTCTCCCCCCTGTGGTTTTTAGTATCTCTCTCTTCTCATTTCCTCCACTCTGATATCTGTCTCCCCCATTTCTGGGAATTCTCTTCTCTCTTCCCTTTTCTTCTCTGTTCTTCCTTCTCTATTTCCTGCCTCCATCTAAATTAAATTCTTTCTTACTATTCAGTCCTCAGTTTCCCTCTTTTCACTGTGTCTACTCACAGCTTACCACCCCTTTCCTTCATCCCTCCTCTATCTCACTAACTCTATCTTCTTCCCCCCCCCTTTCAGCATGTGGGAAAGCAGCAGCAGTGGTGGTGAGGTGAGATCCCCTCACCACCTCACCGCTGCTGCTTTCCCATATGCACCTGATGCTGACGGCACAAGTTCTCCCCGCTTCCATCATCTGCCCCCTTCTCTCTCTCTCTCTGCACCCCAGGCAATTCCATCAGTTATCCTGCCCCCCTCAGTGAATTGCCTGGGGTGGAGGGAGGGAGAGAAGAGGGCAGATGATGGAAGTGGGAAGAACTTGTGCCGTCAGCTTCAGAAGCATGTGGTAAAGCATCAGCAGTGAGGAGCTAGAGGTTATCTTCCTCTCATTCATGTCCTTATCTCCCCTGTCCCTTGGTCGTTCCCACAATTTCCAGCATATCCCCTCCCTCCATTCTTGTAGCCCAGAATCTCCTCTCCTGACATCTCCCTGTCCTTTTTCCTTCACTATCTTCCTATCCCATCTCTATTCCCTTCTGTCCCTATCCCCATGATCAATCATCTCACCACCTCTCTCTTCCCTCCCCCTCAGGGTCAAAGATTGCTTCCACTCTCTTTCCTGTTGTTCTCTCCCCCCTGTATCCCTATGATCTAGCACCCCTCCTGCCCTTGTCCAACATTTCCCCTTCTCTCCCTCCCTCTCATCCCCTGTTCCAACATAACGTATTTCTACTGCCCTTCCATCTTCCCCTCCCCAGGCCTGTGACTTTCACTCATATACTGCTTTCTCCTGCTTCTGCCGAAGCCCGCACCTCCCCCCCCCCCCCCGCAGAGATCGGCAACACCGGGCCCCCCCCCCTCGATCAGCGAAACAGGGCCCCCCCCTCGATCGGCAAAACAGGGCAGGCGACTGCTTTCTCCCGCC
Organism: Geotrypetes seraphini; assembly: GCF_902459505.1. Taxonomy (NCBI): domain Eukaryota; kingdom Metazoa; phylum Chordata; class Amphibia; order Gymnophiona; family Dermophiidae; genus Geotrypetes; species Geotrypetes seraphini. The sequence continues at coordinate 177,465,168 of NC_047085.1, read as the reverse complement.
ACTGCCAAAGCCTGTAAATAACTTTAACACACACCGCGGGGCTCTAACAGTGCGCGTGCTGCCGATGGCTTCCTTCCTCCTTCCTCCCCCTTCATGACGTAACTTCCCATTTGGTTGATGGAGGAGGAGGAGGAGGGAAGCCGGTAGCGTCACGCACATTGTTAGAGCCCCACTTTGTGTGTTAAAGTTATTTACAGTCTTCGGCAGTGGCAGGAGAAAGCAGTCGCTGGCCCTGTTTTGCCGATCGAGGGGGAGAGGCCCTGTTTCGCATTTCGAGCCGGGGGAGGCCGGTGTTGCCGATCGCTGCGGAGGGGCTGGGCTGTTGCCGTCTGAATTTTTTTTTTGAGTAGTCTCCTTCAGTGGGCCCCCCTAACCATTTTGGGCCCTAGGCACATGCCTACTTTGCCTAGTGGTTAATCCAGCCCTGGTTCTTATGTTCTTAAGACCGGTCAGCTCATAATTTTTCTTAAGTAAAAAGATGAACAGCTTGCAAAAACGATGAAATACCTCAGCAGATGGGAATAAGGGATCAACACGAAGGTGAGTTTGTAAAAATACAACAGATGTTGTGCATACATTAATACAGCATGGTGTCCAAAAAGACTCCTGTGAGAACTGGAGTAGACAAGAAAGCACAGTGAAATACCATTTTGGGGCTTCAGTCATTTTAGACTGCATCTAGCATGAGACAGAATTTGATGTCAGAAATGCAAGCAATTTCAATTACAATAAGAAAGCATAATATGAAGTAGAGTGTGAAGGTGAAGTCCTAGGGGCCAATATTGAGTCCGTGGGAGGGATGCTAGCTAATTCTTGCAGTGTGTGCTGAGACCAGATATTCAATGCCAGGAGGTCAGGTGAAAGTTGGCCTATGCAATTTGTAACAGGTCCTCTTCTACTAATTGCAATGTACCTATAACTTCAAATTATAAGTCGCCTTGAATCTGCTTGGATATAACGCAACTCATAAATGCCAGATTAGATTAGATTAGATATGTGCAATATGATTGTGCTTACCATATCTATTGGTATTCCTACACTACTTATTCCTACCTTCATGGCCCATAAATGTCAATTTGGTGTCTATGTGAGTTTTGGTTAGAAACATAGAAACATTGAAACATAGAAGATGACGGCAGAAAAGGGCCACAGCCCATCAAGTCTGCCCACTCCAACAACCCTACCCCCTTGAATTTACCCCCCTAGAGATCCCACATGTGTATCCCATTTCCTTTTAAAATCCGGCACGCTGCTGGCCTGAATCACCTGAAGTGGAAGTTAATTCCAACGATCGACCACCCTTTCGGTGAAGAAGAACTTCCTGGTGTCGCCATGAAATTTCCCACCCCTGATTTTCAGCGGATGTCCTCTTGTGGCCGAGGGACCTTTAAAAAAGAAGATATCATCCTCCACCTCAATACGGCCGGTGATATATTTAAATGTCTCTATCATGTCTCCTCTCTCTCTACGTTCTTCGAGTGAATATAGCTGCAATTTATTCAGCCTTTCTTCATACGGGAGGTCTTTGAGTCCCGAGACCATCCTGGTGGCCATTCTTTGAACCCACTCAACTCTCAGCACATCTTTTTGGTAATGTGGCCTCCAGAATTGTACACAATATTCCAGATGAGGCCTCACCATGGATCTGTACAACGGCATTATAACTTTGGGCTTCCGGCTGATAAAGCTTCTTCGGATACAACCCATCATTTGTCTTGCCTTTGATGAAGCCTTCTCCACTTGATTGGCAGTCTTCATGTCTTCACTAATGATCACCCCCAAATCACGTTCCGCCTTGGTCCTAACTAAGGTTTCACCATTTAGGCCCTGATTCTCTAAAAGTGCGTCCCGATTTTAGGCAGCTGTAGACGTCCTACAGCTGTCTAATCAGCCAATCGGGATGCACGTTTTAAAAAAAAAAATGCTCCCCAGGCAGGCCTGAAGGCGCCTCCGGGAGCCTAGGGAGACCCGCAAGATGCCTAAGCTCGTCTAAGGGCCTTAGGCGGCCCTACGCGTCTCCCTAGTAGATGAGAAGCTTAAAAATGTAGGCCAGCAAAATGCTGGTCTACATTGTAAGTAGACGCGGCCACTATACTTATCGCGGCAAGGGATCTCTCTGCCGCTATAAGTATAGCGGGCCGTGGCCCCTGACCGATCACTGGCAGGAGGGTGCCCAAACCCTCCTGCCCGAAGACGCACCCCCCTCCCCGACACTACCGACCGCCCCCCCCCGACATTACCGATCCCCCCCCCGACAATATCGGTCGCTGGCAGGAGGGTGCCCAATCCCTCCTGCCCGAAGACGCACCCCCCCCGGCGCTAACAACCCCCACTCCAATTGGCCAATCAGACCTTAGACTTAGTAGGGATGGGCGGACCCGCTATGCCTAAGGCCTGATTGGTCCAGGCTTCTAGAGCCTGGGCCAATCAGGCCTTAGGCTTCGGCGGGATGGACCGGGAAGGGGCGGGCCCGCCTCATTTCGACGAGGCGTGCCTGCTTGCTCGACGTGCAAGACCCATCTGTAAGAACAGGTTTGGTGGAGTGGGGGTTGTTAGCGCTGGGGGGGTGCGTCTTCGGGCAGGAGGGATTGGGCACCCTCCTGCCAGCGACCGATATTGTCGGGGGGGGGCGATCGGTAGTGTCGGGGGGGGCGGTCGGTAGTGTCGGAGAGGGGGGTGCATCTTCGGGCAGGAGGGATTGGGCACCCTCCTGCCAGCGACCGATATTGGGGGGGGCGATTGGTAGTATCGGGGAGGGGGTGCGTCTTTGGGCAGGAGGGTTTGGGCACCCTCCTGCCAGTGATCGGTCAGGGGGCCACGGCCCGCTATACTTATAGCGGCAGAGAGATCCCTTGCCGCGATAAGTGTAGCGGGCCGTGTCTAATCTAACCCGATTCTCTAACCCGCGTCTGTAACATGGACGCCGGTTACAGAATCGGGGTTTAGTTTAGGCCGATTCTGAATAGGACGCCTCTCACGGGCGTCCTATACAGAATCAGGGCCTAGGTGTCTTGCGGGCCTCGCCTTCAATATAGGCGGCCTGCCTGGGGAGCATTTTTTTTAAAAAAAACGTGCATCCCGATTGGCTGATTAGACAGCTGTAGGACGCCTACAGCTGCCTAAAATCGGGACGCACTTTTAGAGAATCAGGGCCTTAGTGTGTAAGTTTTGCATGGATTCCTGCTGCCGAGGTGCATGACCTTACATTTTCTAGCATTGAAGTTTAGCTGCCAAGTCGAGGACCAGTGTTCCAATAGAAGTAGGTCCTGCGTCATACTGTCTGGTAAAGTGTTCTCACTTACTATGTTGCATAGTTTGGCGTCATCGGCGAATAATGTGATTTTACCCTGAAGCCCCTGAGTCAGATCTCCCACAAATATGTTGAAGAGGATCGGACCCAAGACCGAGCCCTGAGGCACTCCACTGATCACCTCTGACGTTTTTGAAGGGGCACCATTCACCACCACTCTCTGAAGTCTACCATTTAGCCAATCACCGACCCATGTAGTTAATGTCTCTCCCAGTCCCATTGATTTCATCTTGTTCAATAGTCTGCGGTGCAGAACGCTATCAAAAGCTTTACTAAAGTCCAAGTAAATGACGTCTAGGGACTCACCCACATCCAGTTTCTTTGTTATCCAGTCAAAGAAACTAATTAGATTGGATTGGCAGGACCTGCCCTTGGTAAATCCATGTTGGCGGGGATCCCGTAGATTCTTCTCATCCAGGATCGTATCTAATTTATGCTTAATTAGTGTTTCCATGAGTTTACTCACTATGGATGTGAGACTCACTGGTCTGTAATTCTCAGCCTCTGTCCTGCAGCCCTTTTTGTGGAGTGGGATTACATTGGCTGTTTTCCAGTCCAAGGGGACTCTTCCCGCCTTCAAGGAAAGATTGAAGAGCACAGACAATGGCTCCGCCAGGACATCACACAGCTCTCTAAGCACCCTGGGGTGTAGATTGTCCGGTCCCATGGCTTTGTTCACTTTGAGTCTTGATAGTTCGCAGTAGACGCTGCTGGGTGTAAACTCAAAATTCCAGAACGGGTCATCTGAGCTATGTCTTGCTTGCAACTGTGGACCGGACCCTGGCGCCTCGCTAGTCAGCCTTATATAAACATCAATCTCCCCTGCAGTACAGCTTGTGCCTGTATTCACCCCCCACCCTCACTCCCCCCAAAAAATGTGTATCTATGGTAGATGGAAGAAATAGAGAATGATAACAAAGTCAAACACAAAGCACAGGAAAGTTGGGATTATGTTGGTCCATCAAATACCTTGTCACATTTATAGACACATTACACACTGAGACACATGGGGGAGGCATGGATAATGTGCATGGGATCACTTACAGTAACAAGAAATGAGCTGATTCTTTGCAGCTTTTGCAGATTTTTAAAAATCTGTTATCTATATCATATTAAACTTGGAAATGTTTCTGGCACATTCACAGAGGCCACAACCATTGTTCTTCCTAACTAGAGAAGGGCTCTCTGCTTGTGCAAAATTAAAGACATAGTAACATAGTAGATGACGGCAGATAAAGACCTGAATGGTCCATCCAGTCTGCCCAACTTCATTCAATTTAATTTTTTCTTCTTAGCTATTTCTGGGCAAGAATCCAAAGCTTTACCCGGTGCTGTGCTTGGGTTCCAACTGCCGAAATCTCTGTTAAGACTTACTCCACCCATCTACACCCTCCCAGCCATTGAAGCCCTCCCCTGCCCATCCTCCACCAAACAGCCATACACAGACACAGACCGTGCAAGTCTGCCCAGTAACTGGCCTAGTTCAATATTTAATATTATTTTCTGATTCTAAATCTTCTGTGTTCATCCCACGCTTCTTTGAACTCAGTCACAGTTTTACTCTCCACCACCTCTTTCGGGAGCGCATTCCAGGCATCCACTACCCTCTCCGTAAAGTAGAATTTCCTAACATTGCCCCTGAATCTACCACCCCTCAACCTCAAATTATGTCCTCTGGTTTTACCATTTTCCTTTCTCTGGAAAAGATTTTGTTCTACGTTAATTCCCTTCAAGTATTTGAACGTCTGAATCATATCTCCCCTGTCTCTCCTTTCCTCTAGGGTATACATATTCAGGGCTTCCAGTCTCTCCTCATACATCTTCTGGCGCAAGCCTCCTCTGGACCGCCTCAAGCCTTCTTACGTCCTTCACCAGATACGGTCTCCAAAATTGAACACAATACTCCAAGTGGAGCCTTTCCAATGACCTGTACAGTGCGACCACCACTATAGCCCAGGTCAGGGCTCAGTAGAAATCATGGTGGTTACAACAGACAGTACCTTAGCGTGTGACCCGGCATGGAGTCACCCTGCAGGACCGGACTTTCAGCAGCAAACAAAATCAACTCCACTCAAGAATAAAGTCCCAACAGTAGGGTAGTTTAAAGAAATAGTTCATTTTACTCAATTCTTTAAAGCAGGTAAGTACTTCTTCAAACTTTATAACATTAGTCAGGGATCCTCACCACATTCAAGAAGAAAGAAAAAAAAACTGCCAAAATGAGCAAGAAAATAAAGCAATGCACAATCAGGTTCAAACTTTCTTCTTCTGCTTATTAAGTCTCAATTAGCTCCTGAGACCCCAGTTCTATAGAGAGCTAGCATTGCCTGCTCCAAAGCAGGTATTTTATCAAAACCAAAAATAAAGTTCAGCATACAAGTTTCCTCAATTCTCAGTCAGAAAAGAAAATCAAGAAAAGCCTCTGGCAACAGAAGCTGTCTGCCAGGAACAGGAGAGAGCAATAGGTTTTGCCAAAACAAAGGCCTTCAGATAGGCTTTCAAATTCCCTCCCAAGGTGGAAGCAAAACCTCTCCCCACTCTCTCCAAGCCTTCTCTCAAAACCAACATTCAAGAGAAAGAAAAAAAACAGCACACAAACAGTTCCAAACGAACCTCACTCACTGTTTGTGGCTTAAAGCCAAGTCCACCTGCATTGGTTCAGGAAAATTGCATTCACAGCCAGCCCAAGCCTCTTGGAAGTCCATAGGCTCTTCATTCATGTGGGGCACATCTTCAGTCTGTTCAGCCTCAGTCAGCTCCATGGGATGTGGCCTGTTGCCCCTGTTTGGCCCGGCAGGATCCCTAGGGAGGCAAGGCCTCAACTTCCTCCCTAACCGGCTTCCCTCTTTGAATGCCACTGCTGGCTTATCTACCCTAGGGGCGTGCCCTGTTCTGAGTGTGTCAGCTGAATTCCAGGGGCCTCTTGAGCTCCCCCGGTGGTGGCTTGGACAAAATTCGCTCTCTTCATCCTCAGATATATCTGGCTCCTCCTGGTGGTGACTCACATTATTTCCCACACTATCATCCAGGGAGATCCTGGAATTTTCCTTCCGGGATTTTACTTTTACTTTTTTTTCTAGATTACCTGGGACCTTGGCAGGCCTTGTGTCTGACTGGTCACAACAGGGGCATCAACACCTTCTTCCTTCTACTGACTACGCCTCTCTTTATACAGCCCAGCATCCTTCTGGCAGCAGCCACTGCCTTGTCACACTGTTTTTTCGCCTTTAGATCTTCGGACACTATAACCCCAAGGTCCCTCTCCCCGTCCGTGCATATCAGCTTCTCGCCTCCCAGCATATACGGTTCCTTCCTATTATTAATCCCCAAATGCATTACTCTGCGTTTCTTTGCATTGAATTTTAGTTGCCAGGCATTAGACCATTCCTCTAACTTTTGCAGATCCTTTTTCATATTTTCCAGTCCCTCTTCGGTGTCTACTCTGTTACAAATCTTGGTATCATCTGCAAAAAGGCATACTTTTTCTTCTAACCCTTCAGCAATGTCACTCACAAACATATTGAACAGGATTGGCCCCAGCACCGAACCCTGAGGGACTCCACTAGTCACCTTTCCTTCCTTCGAGCGACTTCCATTAACCACCACCCTCTGGCGTCTGTCCGACAGCCAGTTTCTGACCCAGTTCACCACTTTGGGTCCTAACTTCAGCCCTTCAAGTTTGTTCAACAGCCTCCTATGAGGAACTGTATCAAAGGATTTGCTGAAATCCAAGTAAATTACATCTAGCATATGTCCTCGATCCAGCTCTCTGGTCACCCAATCAAAAAATTCAATCAGGTTCGTTTGGCACGATTTACCTTTTGTAAAGCCATGTTGCCTCGGATCCTGTAAGTTTCAAGTTTCAAGTTTCAAGTTTATTAAATTTTGATTTTACGCAATATCAAATATTTCAATGCATATTACATAATTGAAATGTACAATAAAAAAACTAGGGTGACAAATACAAATAAGACAAAATTATACAAACTAATCATTATGTATTATTAATACAAACTGAAACAAGTGGGTAAAGAAAAAATGGAATTACAATTTTTTTAAAAAAATTTTTTTTAACAATTAAGGTTTATACATAAGGGTAGGGTAGGTGAGAAAAGTAATGAAGGAAAGAAAGAGAGAAAGAGAGAAAAAAAAAAGATGTTTTGATAGAAAAGAAAGAAATGTAAGATTAAAAGAACTCTTATAATTTCTATGTTGATGTTCTACATATTTGATTCCTTTGATGTTCTGCATATTTGATTCCTAAAGGATAAATATTGTGTTTATTATCATTATCTATTTATGTATTGAATGCATCTCTATAAAGAATGCTTTTCAAACCATGTTTAAATTTGTCTAGTGATGTTTCGTTACGTAAATAAATAGGTAGATTATTCCACAGTTGAGGTGCTTGCACTGAAAATATAGTTGTTCTTCTTGTCCCAATTATTTTTAATGAAGGGATAGTTAGTAAATTTAGTTGTGTTGATCTTAGCGTCCTTAACGAAGAATAAGGGATTAATAGTCTATCTAGAAATAATGGCGCGTGTACTTGTTGGATTTTAAATGTTAGTAATGCAATTTTAAATGTAATTCTATGTATAATTGGTAACCAGTGTGCATCTTGTAAAAGCGGAGTAACATGGTCATATTTCTTTGAGTTTGTTATAATTTTAATGGCTGTATTTTGTATTATTTGTAATCTTCTTATTTCTTTATGAGTTATTCCACAGTATAAAGAGTTACAATAATCTAGCCTAGAAATGATCAGAGAGTGGATGAGAATATTAAGTGCTTCTGGTTTGAGAACTTTTGCAATTGATCTAATAAGTCGCAGTTTATTGAAACAGTTTTTGACAACTGTACTGATTTGATTATGATAATTTAGTTCTTGGTCCAAGGTTACTCCTAATATTTTTGTTTTATCTACATGTTGAAGGGGGATATTATTTAATAATATCTGAGATGAAAATTGTTCTTTTAAATCCTTTTTCCAAGGGAAAAATATCACTGAAGATTTTGTTGGATTTAGCATTAACATATTATCTTTGAGCCACTGACTTATTTGCATTAACTTGTTATTTATGATTGTTATTTCGTTTGAATCTAATGGATTTAAAGGATGAAGCAGTTGTATGTCATCTGCATATGCAAATGTTGAAAATCCAATAGATTGACTAAGTGTCAGTAGAGGGGCTAAAAAGATATTAAATAAAAGTGGTGAAAGAATTGAGCCTTGTGGAATTCCAAATGAATTGGTAAAATTATTAGATGTTGAATTATTAAACACTACTTTTGCTGAGCGATCTTGAAAATATGATTTAAGCCAATTGAGAACTTGTCCTGAAATGCCGATTGAAGAGAGTCTATTAATTAGTAAATGATGATCTATAGTATCGAATGCTGCCGATAAATCAAGTGAGATTAGAATTATTGATTTATGGTGATCTAAATGGTATTGTATATTAGTTGTAAGTCCAATCATTGAATGTTCAGTTGAATGATTTGCTCTGAATCCGGTTTGATTTGGGTGAAGTATATGTGTTTTTTCAATGAAGTTAGTTATCTGGTTAAAAATAACTTTTTCTATTAATTTAGTGAAAAATGGCAAATTGGCTATTGGGCGATAATTTGTTAATTCTAAAGTTGACTCTTTGGGATTTTTTATTTTTGGTCTTACAATGGCTTCTTTCCATTCTTTGGGAATATATCCTACACTTAAACTTGATTCTACCATGCATTGAATAAAAGGGCCAAAAAAGGAAAAATGTCTTTTTAATATAACAGGGGAAATAGTATGAATATCTGTTCCTTTTATGTTAATTTTTCCAATAAGAGATTTAAGATCTTCAATGGAGGGTATAATGAAATTTGTGCATTTGGAGGTAGGTATTGTTTGTGTTTGAGTCTCTTCTTGAATAAAATTTGTATTATTCTTAATGTTGTTTCTTATTTTATGTATTTTGTCTATAAAGTGATCAGCGAGATTTTGTGCGCTAGGTTTAGTTTGCGAGAACGGTTCTTCTATGATTTTGGGTACTGTAAGCTGTTTTAGTACATTATAGAGAGTGGATGAATTTTTTGCATTTATTATTTTATTTGAATAATATGTAGTTTTTGCTTCATTTATTTTTTTTTATAGTATTGCATTTGTTGTTTGTATTTGATTTGATGTTGTCTAGATTTAGTATGTCTCCATTTCCTTTCTTCGGATCTAAGTTGTTTTTTGATTAATAGTAGTTCGTCTGTAAACCAGGGATTATCAATTTTTTTGTTATTGATGATTTTTGTACATATGGGAGCTATATTATCTATTAGTTGTTCTGTTGCTTTATGCCAAACCCATTAGATTCAAGGAAGTACACTATCCTTTCTTTCAGCAACACTTCCATTATTTTTCCAACAACTGAAGTGAGGCTCACCGGCCTGTAGTTTCCTGCTTCATCCCTGTGACCACTTTTATGAATAGGGACCACATCCGCTCTCCTCTAATCTCCAGGAATCACTCCCATCTCCAGAGATTTGTTGAACAAGTCTTTAATAGGACTCGCCAGAACCTCTCTGAGCTCCCTTAGTATTCTGGGATGGATCCCGTCTGGTCCCATCGCTTTGTCCACCTTCAGATTTTCAAGTTGCTCATAAACACCCTCCTCTGTGAACGGCGCAGAATCTACTCCATTTTGTGGTGTAACTTTGCCAGACAATCTCGGTCCCTCTCCAGGATTTTCTTTTGTGAACACAGAACAGAAGTATTTGTTTAGCACATTTGCTTTCTCCTCATCACTCTCCACATATTTGTTCCCAGCATCTTTTAGCCTAGCAATTCCATTTTTTATCTTCCTCCTTTCACTAATATATCTGAAAAAATTTTTATCTCCCTTTTTTACATTTTTAGCCATTTGTTCTTCCGCCTGTGCCTTCGCCAAACGTATCTCTCTCTTGGCTTCTTTCAGTTTCATCCTGTAGTCCTTTCTGCTCTCCTCTTCTTGGGGTTTTTTATATTTCATGAACGCCAACTCTTTCGCCTTTATTTTCTCAGCCACTAGGTTGGAGAACCATATCGGCTTTCTTTTTCTCTTGTTTTTATTGATTTTCTTCACATAAAGGTCCGTAGCCATTTTTTATCGCTCCTTTCAGCTTAGACCACTGTCTTTCTACTTCTCTTATGTCCTCCCATCCTAACAGCTCTTTCTTCAGGTACTTTCCCATTGCATTAAAGTCCGTACGTTTGAAATCTAGGACTTTAAGTATCGTGCGGCCGCTCTCCACTTTAGCCGTTATATCAAACCAAACCGTTTGATGATCACTACTTCCCAGGTGAGCACCCACTCGATCATTAGAGATACTCTCTCCATTTGTGAGGACCAGATCCAATATTGCTTTTTCCCTTGTGGGTTCTGTCACCATTTGTCTGAGCAGAGCCTCTTGAAAGGCATCCACAATCTCCCTACTTCTTTCCGATTCCGCAGATGGAACATTCCAGTCTGCATCCGGCAGGTTGAAATCTCCCAACAGCAGAACCTCCTCTTTCCTTCCAAACTTTTGGATATCCACAATCAGATCCTTATCAATTTGCTGCGATTGAGTCGGAGGTCTGTAGACTACTCCCACTTAGATAGAAGTTCCATCTTCTCTTTTCAGAGCAATCCATATCGTTTCTTCCTCTCCCCAAGTCCCTTGCATTTCGGTCGCTTGGATATTGATCTTTACATAGAGAGCTACTGTTATCCTTGATTGATATGGATGCAAATCTGTATGCTAATATCCTTGCAATGTGATTGGTTACTGTACTAAGCACAGAGGGTAGGGTTAAATGTCCATTTTTCTCAATGGAGGGTGAATAGTGAAGAACTGCAAGGATCTATACTGGGACCAATGCTATTTAACTTATTTATAAATGATCTGGAAATTGGAATAACAAGTGTTAAAACCTATGTGGACCGTGAAAAATTGCAGGTAGACTGGGCATCCAAATGGCACATGAAGTTTAATGTGAACAAATGCAAAGTGATGCACATTGGGAAGAATAACACATATCAAAGTTACTAGATTCTAGGGTCCATCTTAGAGGTCAGCACCCAAGAAAAAGATCTAAGCATCATCATAGATAATATGTTGAAACTTTCTGCCCAGTGTGTTGAAGTGGCCAAAAAAGTAAACAGGGTGCTAGGAATTATTAGAAAAGGGATGGTAAATAAGACCACAAATATTATATGCCTTCTGTATTGCGCTGTGGTGTGATCTCACCTTGAGTATTATTTTCAATTCTGGCTGCCTTATCTCAAAATAGATGTGGAGGACCATTTTTGATATGTCATCCAAATCCAAGTTTGAACATTTTGTGGAGGCACACAAAAATCCAATACCAAATATGCCCATTTTCAAAACTGCAAAATGTTTATCTTTTTTTTTTTATGGCCATTTTTCAGATGTGCATCTATCTTTTTCAACCATTATTTAAAAAAACCCAAAAACAAACATGTCCAAAAGAAAAAAAAAATGCATAAAACAGGGCATTGAGATGTAGGAGAGGCCAGAATTTGTAGTAGACTGGCCATAGACATCTAGCAGAATAGTAAGACACCTCAGGGGGCACTGCAGTGAACTTTACATAAAAGGTTCCAATACGCATCTCACCCATAACCTACTGGAGCCAACTGTGCACCTTAACAATAGCTCTTATGCCTACAGGTAGCACCTATATGATGGTCCAGTAGGTTTGGGTGGATTTTGGTGGGCTCACACACTCCACCACTAGTGTAATAGTTAATGTGGGATACGGACCTGGGTTCCCTTCTCTGCAGTCCACTGAACTCACCATCAGGCTACTGCAGGAACCTGCTTGCTTCTCTATTAGTGAAGGGGCACATACATATACTCCTTGTATATATTCCTTGTAAGTTTTCTATTTGAACTGCTGAAAACAAGTTGTATGTGCCGAGAAATCACAAGGCCATTTTCTCTTTGTGTTCTAAGCTCTGTGTCTTACATCTTGTGCTTTAGAGCAGTGGTTCCCAACCCTGTCCTTGAGGACCACCAGGCCATTCGGGTTTTCAGGCTAGCCCTAATGAATATGCATGTGAGAGATTTGCATATAATGGAAGTGATAGGCATGCAAATCTGCTTCATGCATATTCATTAGGGCTAGCCTGAAAACCTGATTGGCCTGGTGGTCCTCCAGGACAGGGTTGGGAACCACTGCTTTAGAGAGATAAGAAACATTGCTAGACCTTAGATGGATACTTCCCACTACCCCCCCCTTTTGTTTGCTACCTCTTTCTAATGTATCCTGTTACCAAATATGGTCTTTCCTACAGTTTTGTTACTTTTATGTATCCTGTTACCAAATATGGTCTTTCCTATGCTGAAAAAACTGACCCATGTATAATGCTATATAAATGAATGTAGGACTCATAATAAATTGACAATTTGTTTGGGACAAACCTGAGCTTGTGCGTCCTTTCTTCCTAAAGAGACTGTCCCCAGATGCATCTGACTTACAAATGACAGAGCGTGTGAGGCAGTATTGGGACCAGAACCTTTTCAATTAGGACTGCTTATAACTTCTGAAGCTGTCATCCAGACAGGTATGTGCTGTTTCATTTACAGCTTTAGAGAGTGGGAAGGGTCAGCGGCTGCTGGAGGAGTAAGGGGGAGCCATACCGTCATGCCTTCAGTGATCATCTGGTAAGTTTGGGCACCTTTTTGGGCACTTATTCATTGTTAAAAACAGGTTTAGCCCCAAACATTCAAATTGTGTCCTAGATGTATTCTAAAACAGTGGTTCCCAACCCTGTCCTGGAGGACCACCAGCCACTCAGGTTTTCAGGATAGCCCTAATGAATATGCATAGGGTAAATTTACATACCTGTCACCTCCATTATATGCAAATCTCTATCGTGCATATTCATTAGGATTATCTTGAAAACCCGACTGGCTGGTGGTCCTCCAGGACAGGGTTGGGGATCATTGTTCTAAAATATTGGATGTTGGCAGAAAAACGTCCAGGTCTTAAACCCGCCCTAGTCCCACCCATACCATGCCTCTAACATGCCACCTTGAGATTTAGGGCTCCTTTTACTAAGCTGCGATAGCGGTTTGCCCGTGCTAAATTGCTACACGTGCTAGATGCTAACGCCAGCATTGAGCTGGCATTAGTTCTAGCCGCGTAGCATGGGTTTAGCGCGTCCAGCAATTCTGCATGTGCTAAAAATGCTTTTGCAGCTTAGTAAAAGGAACCCTATGTTTTTAATCATGAGATATAGGCAGAACTCCTGGAGTCCTGTAGAGCTTGCCTGTCCCTCACTATTGAAAACGCAATAGTAAAGCAGCAACTCCTACTGACAGGGGTTAAGGATTCCTGCTCATCTTAGAGGGAACAGTGGTTTGGGGAGAAAATTGTCCATCTGCCCTTTATGCTACTTTTTTTGCTCCAACCACTGAGGAGATGATACAGATGAACACCAAATATCTTATCTAATCTAGTCCCTGCTCCATTTATCCTGGTGAAGTCACCCAGATGCCAATAAAATGACGATTGCCCCCAAAATAAATGATATGCTGTCCACGTTACCCTTCTTTCTGACACTCACTTCCTACAAGCCTCTTGAGAACATTTTATCCTCATTCCTCTGGAAAAACAAATCTCCTTATAGAGTGCTTAAAAAATTTGTAATACTTTAAGAACAATGGCGGGATTAACTTCCCTTGTTTCTATGATTATCACATCATGAGACAAAGGGCCTGCTAGATAGTAAATGATAGTGAGTCTGAGGACCCTCTTTGGCTAAAATTTATGTGGGAATGGTGTCATCAGTGGCGTACCTAGCATATGTGACACCCTGGGCCCATCACTTTTTGGCAACCCCCCCCCCCCCATCTGTACAAAAAACATGATTTTTAGTAACAAGCCACACGTCACACATGAGTACCTAGGAAAAGGCAGCATCTTACATATTGCAGTGAGCAGTACATCAATACACCCATTGTAAAACTAAACAAGCCAGACTAGTACAGATCAATCCTACACCATCAATCCTAACAGAAAACCATGTCTTTCGAACACACAGAACACAGAAAACACCTTTGCCTAGTATGGACGCTCATATAATTCTGAGCATCAGAGCTGCTACCACCACGGCTGGTGCTAAAAAACACTCCAAAGTTTTGTAAAAGGGGGGATAAAATAGAAATACATAGACAAAGGTTAAATTGAACCAGCAAGAAGCTGGACTCTGCATAAAATACAACACCACAGAAACAGTGACACATGTCTCCTAAAGCAATAAATAAATAGAACATTTTTGTTCTACCTTTGTCTTCTCTGGTTTCTGCTTTCCTTATCTTCTTGTTACTGTCTTCCTTCCATCCACTGTCTGCCATCTCTCTGCCCCTCCCTATATGGCATCTTCTCTCCTTCTATGCCCCTTCCAGAAACTCTATGCCTCCCGCTTCCATCTCTCCTTTCACCCCCATTGGTCTGGCATCTCTCTCCTCTCCTTCCCTCTCCCACACCTCTCTTCTGCAGTCCCTTTCTTCCCTCATTTTCCCTTTCAATTTATTTTCTGCATCCATCTAGATTACATTCTTACTACCCTCTCATCAATTTCCTTTTTTACTGTCTACCTAAAGCTCGCCATCTCTTTCCCTCACCTCCTCCAGTATTTCCCTAACTCAATCCTCTTCTCTCTCCCACTTCCATCATCTGCCCCTTCTCTCAATCTCTCCATCCACCACAGGCCCATCTTTCTCCCTTCCTCATCTTTCCGATTTTGGCAACAAGATCTGCAAACCCCCCTCCTCCCCCCACGATGACACTTAAGATGGACAATGGACCTCCTTCTACCCCTGGCATCAACAGAACTTCAGTTCGGCAATGCGGTGCTCAGTCAAAAGCGGAAACAGGAAGCTGAGTCAGAGGGAAGCTTTTGACCTGAGCACTAGATAATGACACGGGGAAAAAAATCTGTCCCCATCACTGCACCATCCCGTTCACCGCCCCATCACCATCCCCGCAGCATCCATACAAGCCTCAGTACTGCAATATTTAGCTTATTCCTTCCTTATAAATCAAAGTTTTGGCTGCCGAACTGGAGAAAGATGTTCAGTTGGCAGGGCTTTCTTTATAAATTATTATCAACAGAACTAATATACTACTTTATCCTGAAGCAAAAAAAAAAAAGAAATAGAATTTTTTTCTAGCTTTGTTGCCTGGTTTCTGCTTTCCTCATGTTCTCATTCTCCTTCCATCCACTGTTTCTCTTCTCTCTGCGTCTTCCATTTGCTCTGTTACTGTGCCTCTCACTTTCTCCCCCCTTCCAAATTGGTCTGGCACCCATCTTCTTCCCTCCGCTCCCCCCATAGTCTGGCATCTGTCTTCTTCCCTGTCAGCGTCTTCTCCCCACTCTCTCTTCCCCATTTCGTTTCAGCGTCCTTCTCCCCCCCTTCATCTTCCCCATGTCCTGTCAGCGTCCTTATCCCCCCTCTGTCTTCCCCATGTCCTTTCAGCATACTTCTCCTCCCCCGACTTCCCCATGTCCTGTCAGCATCCTTCTCCCCACCCCGTCTTCCCCATGTCCTTTCAGCATCCTTCTCCACCCCTCTATCTTCCCCATGCGCTTTCATCATCCTTCTGCCCCCTCTGTCTTCCCCATGTGCTTTCAGCGTCCTTCTCCCCCCCTCTGTTTTACCCATTTCCCTTAAGTGTCTTTTCTTTTCCACTCAACCTTTCCTACCTTTCTCCCTCCCTGCCCCTTCATGGCGCTTTCTCCCCACGCCCGCCTGCCCGACCAACCAATAACAGGCCTGGTCCGACAAACCTCCCTGCCCTGTGGCTGCAAGTCTAAATTACCTTCTTACAGCAGCCGGAGCATTGTAGTTGCATATGGCTGTCATAAAGGTCGCCTCTGATGCAATTTCCGGTTGCGTCAGAGATGACCTTTACGGCAGCCACACGCAGCTTCAATGCTCCAGCTGCTGTAAGAAGGTAATTTAGACTCGCGGCCACAGGGCAGGGAGGTTTGTCGGACTGGGCCTGTTGTCGGTCTGGCGGGGGGGGAAGCGCCATGAAGGTAAGGGGACCTGGATGGCTGTGCACCCTCCCTATGGCTGCACACAGGGTGGACCAACCCCTCCGCCCCCCCCTTGATACGCCATTGGGTGTCATCATTTGCCACTTCATTTGTTACTGTCTATGGTAGTGAAACCTGCCCAACCTGGGAGCATACGATTGATGTCATTTATACAGGCCTTCTCCAGAACAGAGGCTTGTGTACAGACTAAGTGGAGTATGACTACAAAGTCCCCAGTAGGGAACAATAAACACATTAAAATCCAAGATAAAGTTACTGACTGGGTGGAATGGTGAAATGCAGGAATAATGTATGTTGGCCAACCATTGTTGGGTTCAGCAGGGCCATCTTTTCTCTGACATTTGCACCAAATTCTCTTTATCAGCTCACCTGCAGCATAGATGGTTACATTTGATCCATTGTTTGAGTCATGCTCTGAATGTAAAATCTTGGGTGGACATATATCCAGGTTGTGTAGAGCAGTGGTTCCCAATCCTGTCCTGGAGGACCACCAGCCAGTCGAGTTTTCAGGATAGCCCTAATGAATATGCATGGGGCAGATCTGCATGCCTGTCACTTCCATTATATGCAAATCTCTCACATCCATATTCATTAGGGCTATCCCGAAAACCTGACTGGCTGGTGGTCCTCCAGGACAGGGTTGGGAACCACCGGTGTAGAGTTATATCATAAAATAATTGTTGCTAGAGGGGTTGTTTCAGCCTGGTACACAATTATACAGAAAACTAAATTCCACAGGTCACTTGAATTTGATAAGGTCTTGGACGTGGACTTTGACTATACCCTGTTATCAGAAGAGTGGAGAAAACTATGGTTCAGTGTTAAAAACCATACACTCTGCAGCAACTGTCAGTCTACTTATTTTGTAATGCATACGGCAATGTGGACACCATGCTGTTTATTCAGAATTGACTAACATGGAGCAAGCTAAGCTGGTACATTCACAGACAGAGGCAACACATGTACTAAAAGATGTGTAAGGGACGCCCAAAGAAAACTGTCATACACTAGGTGGCAGCACAGCATAATGACATAGCAGTTTATTAGCTTTGTCCTTAAAATTACTATAAAGCAAGAAAAACTCAAGCAACGAATAAACACCTAGAATCCAGCAATAAATCCCTATGTGGCTGCATCTGCCCATTAAAAATATGCACAGGAAACTTTTAGCTGAATAGAGGTATGGCAGGACACAGAAAACTTTGCATCATTTCTGAAATGATGCAAAAACAGAAAAAAAAAATAACTTTGGGGTAGATATTTAGTAGAAGGTCCTGCCTGCTTAAATCACACTGAGCTGGCCAGATATAGCCCTTAACTGGGCAGTGCTGCTGAATATCAGCTCTGACTACCACAGAACATCCAGGACAGTTCAGGGGCACAGTCAAGATAGTCCCAGAAGTCATGTAGGCACTGGAGATATTCCGTTCCAGTGCCCTTATACCTAACTTAGCAAGTTGGACCAATGGAAAAACAACAAACCAGGCCTAACTTTGCATTCATGCTCATTGCAAGCAGTTTTAATGCACAACAAAGAACTTTGCAGTACAGTAATTGTAGAGAACATTAGGCACACCCCAACGATTGTCACACAGTTTTTGTACTTACCATGTATTAATTTTTGTTCTTAACGCAAGGTAAGTTCAAAAACACACAACACTTTAGTGAAGGAGCCCCTAAATTATGTGGCCCGTGGGAGGGGCCTTAGGTCCCTCCCTGGTGCATCCCAGGATGCACCAGGAAGGGAAGGCCTGCCATTCTGAAGAGGTGGGTCTGCCAGCCAGAGGGAATAGGCATCCCTCCGGCCGGCCTTGCTGAAAAAGGTATGGGGAGTCCAGGTGGGCTTTGGGGCAAGGAGGTCAAGGTGGGGGGGTTAGGGGGGATTTGGGGGTCATGCGTTCAGTGGTGGTGCCAGCATCCTCCTGCTGGGGATGTTGGTGGAGCGCCAGCAGGAGGGATATATCATTTTTCTTTTGTCCTTTTCTTTTCTGTTGAAAATTGGAGTTTTTTTTCTGTGTGTTATTTTGTAAACTGCTCGAGGGGTGGATATACCGTAAGTGGATATATAACAAACATATGTGCATGTGCCATGGAAGACTAACACCTCCTTTCAGAATAGAATGTAGCTGAAATAATGTTGTTGCCACCTAAATAGCAAAATCTCCTTATAGAACTAGTCCCATTAGAATGTTATTCTATATCAGCAACCAAAAATACTAAGATCAATGGTGATTCATATCTTGAGATAACCTTAACCATTGTAAAAATCAAAACAAGTCAAGATATTGACAGTTGCAAAGAAACGGCAAAAGCTGCTGGAAATGAGAGAGCAGCTATAAAATACAAAAAAAAACCAAGGTTCAGACTATTTTATCCAGGAAAGATGTAAATAATTGTGAATTATAAGATGAAAACACTTGAGAATACTGAAGATCTACACAGTTATATTGATTAGCCTTTAGAACAAAATGAAAACTTGGCGATTCATCTCTGCAGAAAGGAAATAGCAGAGTAACACAGTAATGTGTATGTACTATTTTCCTGACTAAGACTAGATGTTTATACTTTATTTGTACTGCTATAATCATAAACAAAAGCAGGTAATGGGCTTGGATTAAAGTATGATTATTGAATGCAATTGCACTAACTGTGAAAAACCTGTCTCTGAGGTAAACATGAAGAAAAACTGTGTTTCATGATAAGCAGCTTAGTTTGAGAAATTCAGGTTTGCAAGTAGGTATATTCTTCATCCCTTTTCCATTTTTCAGCACTGGCGGCTCATATGAGTGTCGGAGCTGTTACTGCTGCGACTGGCGCTAAAAACTGTGCTAGTTTTGTAAAAGGAGGGGGAGGAGGGGTAAATATAACCCATTCCGAGCTCCTTGTGAAAAACAAGATAGAAATCAAATTTAATAAATAAATATGAAGTCAGGTCAGTTGAAAAAATACAAAACAATGGAGTAGTGCCTTTATGCCTGCATTGTAAAATTTACCCAGTAATATCCTGTGAAAAGTAATGGACTTATTGGAATTAACAAACGGATGGACAGAGGAGACCCCGTAGACATCATATACCTAGATTTCCAAAAAGCTTTTGACAAGGTGCCTCATGAACGTCTACTCCGGAAGCTGAAGAGCCATGGGGTGGAAGGAGACGTACACAGATGGATCAGAAACTGGTCGGTGGATAGGAAACAGAGGGTAGGAGTGAAGGGCCACTACTCGGATTGGAGGAAGGTCACGAGTGGTGTTCCGCAAGGCTCGGTGCTCGGGCCACTGCTATTTAATATATTCATAAATGATCTAGAAACTGGGACGAAGTGTGAGAAAGTAAAATTTGCGGACAACACCAAACTATTTAGTGGAGCGCGGACAAAAGAGGACTGCGAAGAATTGCAAAGGGACTTGAACAAACTAGAAGAATGGGTGGCGAGATGGCAGATGAAGTTCAACGTTGAGAAATATAAAGTATTACATGTGGGAAGCAGAAACCCGAGGCACAACTACACGATGGGAGGGATCTTATAGAATGAGAGTACCCAAGAAAGGGACTTGGGGGTAATGGTGGACATGACAATGAAGCCGACGGCACAGTGCGCAGCGGCCGCTAAGAGAGCGAATAAAATGCTAGGTATAATCAAGAAGGGTATTACAACCAGAAAGAAAGAAGTTATCCTGCCGTTGTATTGGGCGATGGTGCGCCCGCATCTGGAGTACTGCGTCCAGTACTGGTCACCGTACCTTAAGAAGGATATGGCGTTACTCGAGAGGGTTCAGAGGAAAGCTACATGTCAGATAAAAGGGATGGAAAACCTTTCATACGCTGAGAGATTGGAGAAACTGGATCTCTTTTCCCTGGAGAAGAGGAAACTTAGAGGGGATATGATAGAGATTTACAAGATCATGAAGGGCATAGAGAGAGTAGAGAGGGACAGACTCTTCAAGAACAAGAGGGCATTCAGAAAAGTGGAAAGGGGACAGATTCAAAATGAATGCTAGGAAGTTTTTCTTTACCCAATGTGTGGTGGACACCTGGAATGCACTTCCAGAGGACATAATGGGACAGAGTACGATACTGGGGTTTAAGAAAGGATTGGACAATTTCCTGCTGGAAAAGGTGATAGAGGGGTATAGGTAGAAGATTAATGCACAGGTCCTGAACCTGTTGGGCCGCCGCGTAAGCGGACTGTTGGGCACAATGGACCTCAGGTCTGACCCAGCGGAGGCATTGCTTATGTTCTTAAGTCTTTTCTGTATGTAAATCTCACAGATATGCATTGATACAGTGGGATACTGCTTCATCTGTACATAAATGATTAAGACCTTAGTAATCGCTCAGATGCCCATAGGGATTCAATGGGCATCGGAGTGTTTGCTGCATAGCAGTTGCTACCGTGCCTTTGTAAAAAAAAAAAAAAGGTGGAGAGGGTTTAAATACTCCAAAGTGGGTGTCTGCTGCTTAAATTACACTCAGTGGCGTACCTAGCATATGTGACACCCAGGACCCATCATTTTTGACACCCTCCCCCATCTATATCAAAAATATTATTTTTAGTAACAATCCACATATCACACAATAAGAGTGTACCTAGGAAAAGGCAGCATCTTAAACACTGTAATGAGCACTAGAACACCAACACATACATTGTAAAACTAAACAAGCCAGATCCCGCACAGTCAATTGATCCTGCAGTCAATGCCAACTGAAAACTATGTCCTTTTCATACACACAGAAAAGAGATACACCCTCGCCCAATATGGAATAATCACAAACTAAAAATAGAAATATGTAGACAAAAGTTAAACTGAACCGACAAGAAACCAGACTCTGCATACAATGCAATACCACAACAGCACAAAAACAGTGACACATGTCCCCTAATACTGTGCAAAATATAAAGACAGTAGATGTAAATTTGAAAAAACTGATACTGATACTGATTATTTGTAAGTGATGTACTTATTGTTAATGTGAACGAATATATTTAACACTTAATGTAATTTTGAAAATGAATAAAGAATTTAAAAAAAAAAAAGAACTGATACATAACAATCACCACTTTACAAATTAACAAATAAAAATAAAACAAATAATGAGAATAAGAAAATACCATTTTATTGGACTAATCCATTTTTCAATTACCTTTCAGAGGCCAAATCTTTCTTCAGAACAGTACAGTATACTGCTGTTATGGTATCCTGTCCTGAGGAAAGGGATTTAGTCCAAAAAATTGCCTTATTTCCATTTCCTATTTATAAACTTTTATCAATACAGTTACAATACTACTTGATTCTAAGTAAAGCAACAAAAAAATATTTCTACCTTTTGTCATTTCTGCTTTAATCATCTTCTTTACTCTCTTCTTTCTATACAGCATTTGTCCTCTCTCCCTTCCATGCAACATCTGCCCTCTCTTTGCCCCTTCCACCCAGCTTCTGCCCTCTCTCTCTACCACTTCCATCTACTGCCCACAATATTTCTGCCCCTTCCATCTACTGTCCACCCTCTCTCTCTTCCTTATGGCATCTTCCCTCTTTCTATGTCCCTTCAATAAACTGTATATCTGGGGTCCCTTCTCTCCTTTGCACATGATTCATTTCAGTTTCACCACTCTCCATTTTTCTGTCTCCAACCCTCCCCTATGCTTTGGCATCTCTCTCTTTCTCTTATCCTTTCCTTCCTTCCTTCCCACTCCACACCATGGTGTGGTATCTCTATCTCCTTCCCTTCCCTCATGCCATGGCATCTCTTCCTTCCTCTCCATGGTCTGGTATCTCTTTTCCTTTTTTTCCTTTCCCTCCCATGGACTTGGCATCTCTGGTTCCTCTCCCTTGTCTTCCTTCTTCCAGCGAGAGAAGATATTATTGTGATTGCATTAGCTGATATGTTCACTATAAGGGACAGTTGGGGAGGGAGTTCTGGGGTATATTGCTCTTTTATTTTAATATATCTTGGATCTTTTTCTTTCTCTAATGGGCGAATGAATAATTTATTTTTATTTATTTAAAAAAATTTATATACCGCTTGGAGTCTCAGCAGTTTCCAAGATAACATACATAAAATTTAAAAAAACAGCATATGCATACCATTATACAATAATTCAATACAACACAATAAAGTGCAACTTGAGGAATCTTCAGTATTATCCATCATTTTCATTACAGGTAAATCAGAGCAGTATCAGAAAGAACAATTCACAAATAGGATTCAACAAATAATTTGTATAATTTCAAGCCTCTTGGGGGCCATATTCTATAAATGGCACCATTATCAGCGACCACCTACAAAAAAGCCGCCAATTGCGTGTCAATCACGCAACAGTGCCATTTATAGAATCGCAGCTATTTTTAAAGAGATACCCTAAATGTAGGCCAGGGTTTTAAAGGCCTACGTTTAGGGTGCCTATCACGCAGCTACGGAGGTACCTAAGGATGCCTGAGGCCTCTTCCGATATAAACCACGCCCACAGTGGTCTTAGGCGCTGCTAGGCACTTCCAGGGGTGGCTAACGGTGTCTTTGTTTTTTTTAATAAATGGCTTTTTGATTGGTTAAGTTAGGAGGCAATAGGCTGCCTATCGCCGCTTAACATAAGGCATAGTTTACAGAATGAGGGCCTTGGTGTCTAATTTTTTTTCCTTTATTTTATTTTCTGAATTTCCTATATCTGTTTTATGGTGATGTTCATTATTGTGAGAACAAAAAAAAAATAAAGTTAAAACAGATGTGCTCCAGAATTTCCTGAGCTAAATATGTTGAAAGATGGAAAACATTAGTGAAAGAGAACAAAATAAAAATATTTCCCTTCATGGATATTTGGCTCGTACTCTTTGCTTTGCATGCCTGTCACTTTTCTCTCAAGTCCTTGGTAAATTGATTTGTGAATATCCAAAATTATTTTAATCAGTAGTGTCCAGGGAAAAGCTATTTACCTACCAAACTCTCAAAGCAGAATTTAATGTGCTAGGTCCAGCCCAACCACTGATTTTAAAGAAGACCATTGCTCTTTTCTGCTTGTTAGCATGGCTATTTTACTGATGAATAAGAAGCAAATGTGTAAAAGTGATATCTTGCACGCTTGTCATAATCTAGTAGTCATTAGGCCTGGATTCTGCAAAAAGCTCCATTAGTGGTAGCTGCTTGCAAAAACAGTGCAATTCATGTGTCCACACAACAACACCGTTTTTAGAATCATGGTCACATTTAAAGTGGGCACCGGAAATGTAGGCCAGGGTTTTCTGGCACCTACTTTACATGAGAATTGCATCCATAGAGGTGCCTAAGGATGCCTTTGTTAACTTCTGGTGTAAACCATGCCTACTTTATATGTAGGCATCATTAGGCACCTCTGTGGACACAGTTTGGCAGCGCCTTAGGACCCTTCCTGATGCATCCGAAGAAGGGCCTTAAACACCCTGGGCCAATAAGAGCCTCAGGCCCCTTCCCGGTGCATCCCAAGATGCACCAGGGAGGGCAATACCCAGTTTAGATGACGCAGCAGCAGCTGCGATGAGGATGTTCATTTTCATCCGGCTCATCTGTTCAGGTAAGAGGGAGGGGTGCAGTGGAGATGGGAGAAGGGGTCACTACTAGTCTCAGCGGGTAGTTTAGTGCAGCAGCAGAGAGTGGGCATCTCTCCTGCTGCCGGGGGTGGGGCATGTTCGGGTCAGGATGGGCAGGATTTTTTTTTAGTGCAGCAGGAGAGAGTTGACATCTCTCCTGCTGCCAAGGAGGTCGCGGCCAGGATGTTAGGGAAGGGGTGTTGTGATGCAGCAGAGAGAATGGGCATCTATCCCGCTGCATCACAACACAGATGGGTTTTCTAGCAGTCTCTGACACTGACCGGCACCCCTGGACCATAAGAACATAAGAATCGCCTCTGCTGAGTCAGACCACAGGTCCATCATGCCCAGCAGTCCGCTCCCGCGGTGGCCCCCCAGGTCAATGACCTGTAAGTGATCTATTACTCAAAAGCATTTGTACTGTATAGTACCCCTCAATTGTACCATTCAATCCCCTTTTCCTTCAGGAACTTGTCCAGTCCCATTTTGAAACCCAAAATCGTACTCTGCTCTAACCACATCCTCCGGAAGCGCGTTCCAGGTGTCCACCACCCTTTGAGTGAAGAAGAACTTCCTGGCATTCATTCTGAATCTGTCTCCCTTCAATTTTTTTGAATTCCCTTTAGTTTTTGTTGCCCCCGCCAGACTGAAGAATCTGAACCTCTCTACCTTCTCTATACCCTTCATGATCTTGTAAGTTTCTATCATATCCCCTCTGAGTCTCTGCTTTTCCTGGGAAAAGAGCCCCAGCTTCTCCAATCTCTCAGCATACGAAAGGTTCTCCATTGCCCTTATCATTTTTGTTGCTCTTCTCTGGACCCTCTCCAGTATCGCCATATCCTTCTTAAAGTACGGCGACCAGTATTGAACGCAGTACTCCAGATGCGGTCGCACCATCGCTATACAGCAGGAGGATAACTTCCTTGCTTCTGGTAGCAATACCTTTCTTGATAATGCCCAACATTCTGTTTGCCTTTTTCGATGCCGCGGCGCATTGTGCCGCCGGTTTCATTATTCTATCCACCATAACCCCCAAGTCACTTTCTAGGTTGCCTTCCCCCAATAATATCCCCCCATTGTGTAATTGTACATCGGGTTTCCTTTCCCCATGTGCATGACTTTACATTTTTCCACATTGAAGCTCCTCTGCCATTTATTTGCCCACTCACTCAGTTTGTTCAGGTCCCTTTGAAGTTCTCTACATTCCTCAACAGTTCTAACCTTACCGGAGAGTTTTGTGTCATCCGCAAATTTTATAATTTCACACTTCGTCCCTGTTTCCAGGTCATTAATAAATATATTGAACAGCAGCGGTCCCAGCACTGATCCCTGCGGGACGCCACTCGTGACTCCCTTCCAGTCAGAATAGTGACCCTTCACTCCTACTCTGTGTCCTGTTCGCCAGCCAGTTTTTGATCCATCTGTGTATGTCCCCTTCCACACCATGGTTCCACAGTTTCCTTAGTAGGCACTCGTGAGGCACCTTGTCGAAGGCTTTCTGGAAGTCCAGGTACACTACGTCTATGGGGTCACCTTTGTCCAATTGTTCGCTTATCCCCTCAAAGAAGTGCAGTAAGTTCGTTTGGCATGATCTACCATTACAGAAACCGTGCTGGCTTGTTCTCATCAGCTTATTTTTTTCTATATGCTCATTGATTCTGTCCTTGATTAATGATTCAGCCATCTTCCCCGGAACTGAGGTTAAGCTGACCAGTCTATAATTCCCTGGGTCGCCTCTGGATCCTTTCTTGAAGATGGGTGTAACATTCGCAATCCTCCAGGATTACCCCTATTTTAAAGGATAGGTTGCAAATCTGCTGTAGTAACTCCGCTATTTTGTCTCTAAGCTCTTTTAGTATTCTCGGGTGGATTCCGTCTGGGCCCGGAGATTTGTCTGTTTTTAGTCTATCTATCTGTTTGAGTACGTTCTCGATGCTTACCTCAAGCTGCTTTTTTTTTGTCGCCAAAAGCCGATGCTGCTTTTTGAAAATGGCTCGGCATTTTTTAAGAATCCACCGGAGGGATCATTTCAATGCTGAAGAGCCCATTTGCATGTCAGTGTTGGAGACTGCTAGAAATCTCGCTAAAGGTGGAGAAAATCCATTCTGATAATCCGCCACTAAACTGCATACAGGAAAACAGTTTAGCAACAGCATTAAACTTTTCAGAATCTTGCCCTGAGTTTATTGTTTTATAATTTTAACTTATCTGTCTCTTTCCTATATACCGTTTTATGTATTATTTTTGTTTTAATGTGTACTTTTGAAAGCTAACCTTTCGCCTTTATTTCATAATCACTTCTTTAGAAACCATATAGGTTCTATTTTCTGTTTGCTTACCCCCTCTTTCACTAAGGTGCGCTAATCAAATTAGCAAGCGCTAAACGCTAACGCGTCCATAGACTAACATGCACGCGTTAGCGTTTAGTGCGCACTAATTCGATTAGCGCGTTCTAATCGGTTAGCGCACCTTAGTAAAAGAGGGCCTTAGGATCTCTAAGGGATAGTAAATGGTATGGATGGAAAGACTTGGTAGACCACATGGCCTTTATCTGCCTTCATTTTCTTTGTTTCTATGATTTATGTTTCTGTGTCCCAGATAATCAGTCAGATTCGGATAACTTTATTGGCATGGCAGTTTTACATGTGTTGCTCTGTATTAATAATTGGTGGCATTTCTGTAGGGTTACCAAATTTTTTAATATAATAAAAAAGGATATGTGGCCCTGTCCAGTTCCGCCACAGCCCCACCACGTTCCACTCACAGCCCCACCCCGTTCTGCCCCCCCCCCCTCAACTCTGGCCCCACACAAACCTTGTCACCTTGTCTCTTCGGGGCCGTGTCTCTGGAGGGCATCTGCACATGCACGGATGCGACTCTACAGGGGCAATGAAATGAGAAATCCTAAGAGCCTTCCTATTCCAAATGTTAATTCTATCATCAGCTAAAAAAAAAAACCACATAAAGCAAGCTGGGCTTTCATTCCAATCCATAGAGTAATGGAGATATAAGCACTTAAGAAATGCATGCGTGTGTGATGTCATCGTGTTGCATCCACGCGTGCACATATGTCCTTCGGATGCGGCCCCAAGCTCAACAGTTTTCAAAACCTGGATAAACTGCCAGGTTTTGAAAACCCATTCAGATGATTGGACAGTCCTCTAAAAATAGGACATGTCCGGGTAAATCTGTTCATCTGGTAACCCTTTGTTTGTGTACGTAAGAACCAGGAGAGATCAGGAAGCCACAGAGTCACTCCAGTTAGTCAACCAGCTATCGGCTAATGTTCAAACCAGTCCACAGTTAGCTCAGTGGCTAAAGTTAGGACAGATTTTATGATGTCCTAACTTCAGCTGCTTGCTTAATTGGTTAAGGGATAAATATGGCTGCTGACTAGTTAAGTCTCTGACCATCTCAGGTTTCATCCAAGCTCTGCCCACAGATCAATCTGGCACTATCTGGATTTTTTTGTAGTTTATACCCTCCTGATGAAAATGCTTTTGCGAAACTTGAGTCGAGGGTTTGGGAGCATAGTTCACATTTGGGATTACACAGTAGATTATTCATGTTAAGCAGCAGGAAACTGTTTTTGAAGAGCTGCCTCATCCATCAGATAAGTTGGAAAGTTATTTTATGTCTATCACTGATGTTTGACGTTGGCATACTGGGGCTGCAGCGATGCAATGCAAAATGATATCCATGCATAGGTTGTTTCAACTTTAGAAAAAGGTCGAAGTCTGGTGGACTCATTTCTGGACTGTAGGTAGCATGAGGTAACACCTCCCAACCATTTTCATGAAGTTTTTCAATGATGACATTCCCTATGTGCAGGCGAGTGTTGTCATGAAAAATGAGTGGCCCAACCAAGAGCAACTGATGTCAGGTTTTGTGCATTTTCTGCACATTTTTGGCAAAACATTATGATAATACACTGCTGTGACACTTCTTCCACATGAAACTTTGTCTGTGATGATGATACCTTCATGATCATAAGCAAAAGTCATAATTTGTTTGTCTTTTGATTGAGCTCATCAAAAATTTTTTGGTTGTGGGGAAGATGGAGCTCTCCACTCTCCACTTGTCATTAAAAAACTACACAAATATGGCTGGGAGGTGTTACCTTATGCTCCCTACAGTTCAGACATGAATCCACCAGACTTCAACCTTTTTCCAAAGTTGAAACAACCTATCCGTGGACATCGTTTTGCATCTCTGGAAGAGCTTTCTTCTGCAGTGGAACCAGTGGCGTATCTAGCATATGTGGCACCCGGGGCCCATCATTTTTTGGCACCCCCCATCTGTATGAAAAACATGATTTTTAGTAACAATCCACATGTCACACAAGAGTGTACCTAGGAAAAGGCAGTATCTTACATACTTCAGTGAGCAGTACATCAATAAACCCATTGTAAAACTAAACAAGCCAGACTAGTACAGATCAATCCTTCACAGTCAATCCTAACAGAAAACCATGTCTTTTCGAACACACAGAACACAGAAAACACCTTCGTCTAGTATGTAATTACAAACTAACCCCTCCCCCTTTTACAAAACTGTAGTGTGGTTTTTAGCCATGGTGGTAACAGCTCAGATGCCAATGCTAAAAAATGCTCTACAGTTTTATAAATGGGGAGATAGAATAAAAATACGTAGACAAAAGATTAAAGTGAAGCACCAAGAAGCTGGACTCTGCTTACAATGCAACACCACAGAAACAGCAATGCATCTCCCCTAAAGCAAAAAAAAAAAAAAAAAATAGAATTTTTTTTACCTTGTCTTCTCTGGTGTCTGCTTTCCTCATTTTCTTGTCACTCTCTTCCTTTCATCCACTGTCTACCCTCTCTCTGCCCCTTCTATATGGCATCTTCCCTCCTATTTACCTTCCAGAAACTTTATGCCTTCACCTTCCATCTCTCCCACACCCCCATGGTCTGGCATTTCATTCTCTCCTCTCCCTTCTCCCCACTTCCATCAACATCTGCCCCCTTTCTCACCTTCACCACGCTTCCATACCACCCTGACCCCCTTTCTTACCCTTCACCACGCTTCCATACCACCCTGAACCCCTTTCTCACCCTTCACCATGCTTCCATACCACCTTGACCCCCTTTCTCACCCTTCACCATGCTTCCATACCACCCTGACCCCCTTTCTCACCCTTCACCACACTTTCATACCACCCTGACCCCCTTTATATCCTTCCACCACCCTACTATGCTTCTTTCTCTCTCCATTGAAATCAGCAAGGTCCCGCAATGACATCTACTGCTGCCTCTGCTCTGGAAAAGGGAAGTGATGTCGGAGGGGGGCTGGGCCGGCAGACAGAGGAAGTTGCGGCAAGGTCCCGCTATGACTGCGGCTGCCAGTCCACCCCCATCCGATGTCACATATTTCTTCTGAAGCAGCAGCAGCAGCAGTAGTCGTCATTGCAGGACCTTCGTGCACTTCAGCGCGGCTGCCGTATTTATGCTCTGGAATAAATATGGCAGCCGTGCTGAGATGCCGTTTTCAGCAGCGAGCTTCTGGACCCGGCCAGTTGTGCATCCCCTTGGAGCGTGCACCCGGGGCGGACCACGCCTCCCCCCCTTAGTACGCACCCCCCCTTAGTACGCCACTGAGTGTGACAAACCTACTGCATCTCCGAGGTTTATCACAGGGAAATATAGTAAAACATACAAACCCCAGTGCAGAAGGGCTGACCAGGTCAGTGCCCAAGAGCGTAAGGGAGCTGACTACCCTGTAAGCAGTGAGGAAGACATGGAGACAGAACAAGAAAACTTTGCTTTACCTAAGGTAGTGTCTAAGCAAAAGCAGAAATCTCTGCTCTCTCATTATCTAGTGCCTGGGAAGCAGAAGGCAGACAAGCAGTTTTCCCTGAGAGAAACAATACAAGCAGAGGAAAGGAAACCCTCTCCCCCCTCTCTGCAGCTACAGGAGAGTGGTTTTTTCCCTCAGCTTAAAGCGAGGCTCTGTAGAGAGAGGAAGGAACCAGGGGAGCCCTGGAGGCAGGAGCAGTGCAGAGGCAGGGAGCCCAGCGTGAGGCTGTCCTTGCCTGGAAGCAGCCAGGGCAGCTTGCTGAGTCCGATTGGGACATGAAGGAGGAACAGGTAGTGAATTCTCCTACAGCATCTTATGGTGATTGAGGAGAGTAGTGCTCTGTTTGAAAGCCAGCCAGAACAAATGGAGATAGCATAAAAACTGTGAGTCCAAAGGAAAAGATTCTTTTACCTTGCTGTTTCTCTGGTGTCTTGCTGATAAATGGGGAAAGTGTTATGGCAGAAGTTGTAATATTGGAAACTGCCAAGTTTGCTTCCTGATGACATAGCTGGGTGAAGCACAAGAGCCTATATATTTTACTGTACAAACCTTAGCTTAGCTAAATCAAACGCTAAGCAGAAAGACAGCCTGGAAGTGCTCTGGTTTCTTGTTACCAAACTTCCTGCATGCTTACAGCTGTTATCTGTTTGCTATAGCAACCTGTGAAAGGCAATTAGTCCTGCCTGCCTTAGAAGTTTAGTTAAAAGTCTTACTAGAAGACTGCTCCATTTTTGCTTGGTAAATACAGCTCAAGCTTAGTGAGTGTTTCCAGCTAGCCATTTTCAGCAGGACATTATTAAAGCTGAAAGAACTTTGGACTCTGATAGTAGATAGCCTACACAATTATAAGACTCTGGTGAAGAGAAATGCTAGGACTGTGTTGCATTTGATAAAGCCCAGAGCAGATTAAATTATATTTTGTTTTGAAGAATTCTTTGCTAGTTTGTAAGGTTTCATGCCACCGGTGGAACCGGGATTGCATTGTGTTGCTGAGGCCAGTGGCTCAATAAAGCTTATAATTTTCACTGAAGCCATTCTGACTGAGGGAGTTTCTCTAAAGCAGGAGTGTCCAACCTTTTGGCTTCCCTGGGCCACATTGGCTGAAAAAAATGTTTCTGGGGCCACGCAAATGCTGCAGCAAGACAGAGGAGGGAGCCGGCAAGACGGTAAACACCAGGGGGAAGCAGAGGAAAACACTGTATTGCCCTCGACCAGGGCCGCACAAAATACTTCACGGGGCCACATGCGGCCCTCAGGCCGCAGGTTGGACACCCCTGCTCTAAAGGAACATACACAAGCTGGGCTAGGTGATAGCCTAGGGGTGTCCCATTTGAAAGGTTCCCCTAATTCAAAGGGGCTCACGCCAGAGTTTAAGTCATATGTCACTGCCAGGCTGCCTAAAGCGCTCGGTGGGAGCACAGGTGGTGACAGCAGATACTCAAATCACTTGGCAACTGAACAAAAATGATGTCTTGGATGGAATAATGAAGCTTCCCGGATGTTGGGACTCGGTCAATTCAAAGCAGGGAGACTATATTGAAGGACTGTAAAGAAATACAGTGGTGCCTCACACAACGAACTTAATTGGTTCCAGGAGCAAGTTTGTTATGCAAAACGTTCGTTATGTGAAACGCGTTTTCCCATAAGAATACATGTAAAAAAAAAATAATTCGTTCTGCAGCATAAAATATGCTAAGATGACATAAAAAAAGATAAATTTTTGGTTATTATTTTTATTTAGATACATCTAAAAACATAATTGTTTTTTAAAACAACACACATTTTTTAAATTTAAAGACAGACTAAGTAGAGTCTAATTTTACAGTGAGAGAGGGCAGAGTCTCAGCGGCAAAAACTGGGACTTAACTGTTCATTTTTTTTTTTTTCTACCGTGTTTCCCCGATGATAAGGCAGGGCCATCAAATAAGACAGCCCCCCCTTTTTAGAAAAAAATGTAAAATAAGGCACCCCCCCCGCAAATAAGCCACCCACCGATACCTGCGCTTACCCGAATCGGGTGGTACGGTGGGTGACTCCGTGTGGTCCCTGGCACCCCCGACACGATCGGGGCAAGAGGGAGCTCAAGCCCTCTTGCCCCCCCCGACTCCCCGACCCGATCGGGGCAAGAGGGAGCCCAAGCCCTCTTGCCCCCCCGACTCCCCGACACGATCGGGGCAAGAGGGAGCCCAAGCCCTCTTGCCCCCCCCCCCCGACTCCCCGACACGATCGGGGCAAGAGGGAGCCCAAGCCCTCTTGCCCCCCGACTCCCCGACACGATCGGGGCAAGAGGGAGCCCAAGCCCTCTTGCCCCCCCGACTCCCCGACACGATCGGGGCAAGAGGGAGCCCAAGCCCTCTTGCCCCCCCGACTCCCCGACACGATCGGGGCAAGAGGGAGCCCAAGCCCTCTTGCCCCGCCGATTCCCCAACTCCCCGACAATATCGGGCCAGGAGGGAGCCCAAGTCCTCCTGGCCACGGCGACCCCCTAACCCCACCCTGCACTACATTACGGGCAGGAGGGATCCCAGGCCCTCCTGCCCTCGACGCAAACCCCCCCTCCCCCCAACGACCGCCCCCCCCAAGAACCTCCGACCGCCCCCCCAGCCGACCCGCGACCCCCCTGGCCGACCCCCACGACACCCCCAACCCCCTTCCCCGTACCTTTCTGTAGTTGGCTGGACAGACGGGAGCCAAACCCGCCTGTCCGGCAGGCAGCCAATGACGGAATGAGGCCGGATTGGCCCATCCGTCCCAAAGCTCCGCCTACTGGTGGGGCCTAAGGCGCCTGGGCCAATCAGAATAGGCCCGGGAGCCTTAGGTCCCTCCTGGGGGCAGGGCCTGAGGCACATGGTCGGGTTGGGCCCATGTGCCTCAGGCCCCGCCCCCAGGAGGGACCTAAGGCTCCCGGGCCTATTCTGATTGGCCCAGGCGCCTTAGGCCCCACCAGTAGGCGGAGCTTTGGGACGGATGGGCCAATCCGGCCTCATTCCGTCGTTGGCTGCCTGCCGGACAAGCGGGTTTGGCTCCCGTCTGTCCGGCCAACTACAGAAAGGTACGGGGAAGGGGGTTGGGGGTGTCGTGGGGGTCGGCCAGGGGGGTCGCGGGTCGGCTGGGGGGCGGTCGGAGGTTCTTGGGGGGGGCGGTCGTTGGGGGGAGGGGGGTTTGCGTCGAGGGCAGGAGGGCCTGGGATCCCTCCTGCCCGTAATGTAGTGCAGGGTGGGGTTAGGGGGTCGCCGTGGCCAGGAGGACTTGGGCTCCCTCCTGGCCCGATCGTGTCGGGGAGTCGGGGGGGCAAGAGGGCTTGGGCTCCCTCTTGCCCCGATCGTGTCGGGGAGTCGGGGGGGCAAGAGGGCTTGAGCTCCCTCTTGCCCCGATCGTGTCGGGGAGTCGGGGGGGCAAGAGGGCTTGGGCTCCCTCTTGCCCCGATCGTGTCGGGGAGTCGGGGGGGCAAGAGGGCTTGGGCTCCCTCTTGCCCCGATCGTGTCGGGGAGTCGGGGGGGGCAAGAGGGAGCCAGGCGGAGAGAGGGCAGTTAAGCGCAGTGCCTGCGCGGAAGGATGCAGCTCGGGCGACTTCGTTGTGTGAAACGAAGTTCGTTGTACGAATCAAGACATAAAGTTCGTTGTGCGCAGCGTTCGCTGTGCGAGGCGTCCGTTATGCGAGGCACCACTGTACTTGAAAAACAAAAATAAACATGTAAATAAAAAAAAAAAATAGGCTGCACTATTTATGAAATGACTCTCGTATAACACTGTGTGCTTATTGCAGGAATGCCCCGACCCTCCCTGCCACTCCCATGGCCATGTCCTCTTTCTGGATCCATACATAAACATTTACATGCACATCTTTATAGACTATGAAGATGCAGGCGTACATTATATTACCAGTTTGTTTGTTTAGTCATTTATATCCCACCGGGTTAAAAACTTAAGTTCAAGTTCAAATTTCAAGTTTCTTTATTTTTGATATACTGTCTATCAAAACAAGTGACTAAACGGTGTACAATAAGATAAGATTGAAGAAAGCAATATTTTATCAAATATTAAAAATACTAGACAGATTCACATTGATGTACATAGAACAAAAGGGAAGTTGGGGAGAGGAAGTTTTTTAAAATACATAGAAGTAAAATAAGTAAAAAAAGGGAAGGTAAATGGGGAGTGTTGAGACATTAGGGTGGGGATCTCTTCAAGAGAAGTGTTTTGTGTTTCAAGGCTTCACAAGAGTTAGGGGTTTGAGAAGCGAGGAATGGTACTAAAGAGTATAGATGTCTTTAAAGAGAAAAGTTTTAAATTTAGCTTTAAATTTTTCAAGAGAGTTCTTTAATCGAAGATCTAATGGAAGGGCATTCCACAGAGAGAGGGCAGTGACTGAAAAAATGGATTTGCGAGTGGAATCGTAAAACAGTTCGTGTATTGACGGTACTCCCATATAAAAAACATAGACATCCAGCACCTTATCATCATCTTCTCCTTTTCATTAGTAACACAGGGGTCTTTTTACTAAGGCATGCTAGTGTGTCTTAGCGTGCGCTAAATGCTAACATGTTCTAACGCGTCCATTATATCCTATGGACTCGTTGCCATGTGTTAGCATTTAGAGCACACTAATATTTAATGCGTGCTATGACACATTAGCGCGCCTTAGTAAAAAGACCCTAGAGTCTCAGACCTTATATTTCATCTGGCAGAAAAGATGCCGCTTCAACAGTTTTCTTAAAGTTCTGTATATTCTGCTGCCATTGAATATACTCAGGAAGCACCAATGGTTGATCGCTAGTTGCTAATTGGCTCGTTGCTCAATTAGATTGTGCATGCAAACTGGGTGTGAGCCCAAATATGAGCATACAATTTTAAGTGCCGTATATAGAATTAGGGGGCAAAAGGACAATTCTATAATCGAATGCTTACAGTTATGCTCAGCTTGTGGTCAGTCTACTACATTATATTCTTTAAGATAGTGGTAAGTCTTATAGTGCAGAATTGGATGGGAGGGAAATGTATGTTTCCTTCACTTATATGCTCAACTTTTTAATTGGTTTTAAACAATGTGGTCAATTTCAGCACCATTTATCACCAATTAAGTTAGACAGCGGTAGGGTGCCTATCGCCAACTAACTTATGCTGCGTTTTTGAGAATCAGGCCCCAAGCATGCACCTATGTGTGCAACTGGCAGTAAAGTAACTAAGGCCCTCTTTTACTAAGGTGCGCTAACCGATTAGTACATGCTAATTGATTTAGCGCATGCTAAACGCTAATGTGTGCATGTTAGTCTATGGACACGTTAGCGTTTAGCTTGCGCTTATTTGATTAGCGTGCATTAATTGGTTAGCGCACCTTAGTAAAAGATGGGGTAAATGCTATTCTGTATGAGTTGCATGTAAGTTGCATACTTCCAGATTCTATTTAAAATGCCTAAAGTTAGGCTCTGGAATTTGTGTGTGGATCTGAGATCTACACACAACTTAATGAGGAACAGGCACCAATTAGATGGCCAAAACGCTGTAAGCAAGTGCAGGTTGCTCTGATTTCTCTTTTAGTATTGCCTAGTTTTGGGGTTTTTCTGTGTGATGCCTAAGAGGTGAGGGACATTTTAACATTAAATTATGTATTATGTGACAGGGAAAATTTATAAGCTAGCAAAGTTCTTAGGTTTCCACTGAGGAGAAGCCTAGAAACAGTATCACTCAGGTAAAGCAAGAGGCTGCAGGAATTAAAAATATCCCTGTCCCAAAAGCTTATTTATCCTTGTTTGAGGGTCCTGTAAAAGAGAATCCATCCACATGTTCCACAACTCCTGGTCTAGGTAGAGACAAAAGACTGGGTGGAGTGGATAAAATGGCCCGAGTAAAAACCCAAAGAAAGGCTCTAATGCAAACAGGCAGGCAGGCAGCCTGTGCTGTAGCCAATGGGAACCTCAACTACCTGTGGACTTAATAAAACAAGTGAAGAATCAGAAGCCAGAGAGGGAGAGCTCCATTTCTAGCTGGGAGAGGAAGCTAGAGAGCCCTACTACTCATTGGAAGCAGAAGCCTGAGAATTCCCTCAACAGTTACAGTCACTAAGGGGAGAGAGGCTGACAGAGGAAGCATGGCTAGAGAACTTTTAATGCTCAGCAAAGCAGATGATTCTACCCAGGGTATGAATCAAATGCCAGTGAGTCAGGAGGTAGAAATGCTAGCCGAGTCTGGTAGAAGTGAAATAGAGCCATTGTTAGAGGAATGTATGAGTTGTGATGAGAATGTTTCTGTAAACTCTGAAGACAGTATAGAAATGCAATGGGAGCCAGAGGTCTATTTGCTCGAACTCTTTCTCTAATAAACTATTCTAACTGAAGTGGATTCATAGACACATACCCCTCCCCCTGTTTTTTTTTTTTTCTACCACGACCTGGAGTGTTAAATGCTCCGATGTTACACTGATGTTCAAAGAATTCCAATGAGCATCGGATAATTTAGTGCCCCAGACCATGATAGAAACATCTACCATGGCTTAGTTAAAAAAAGGGGGTGGGGATAAATAACCCCATGAAAGTGTAGTCAATTTCAAAAAGAAGATAACTCCCATTGCAAGTAAATTCAAATACAGAAAATTTTTACAGCTTTCTTGAGTAGATGCTACATCAGGAAAAATTATTAGCTTCTGAAGTACTAGAAGCTTATCACTTTCAAAAATAAAAGTAGCGAGAAGTATAGAAAGCTGGGTAAATTCATCCTGAGAAGTTTCTAAAATTTTTGATAAATCAAACTCTGAAACATGTTCTAATAAATCTGAGATGAATAATATAAACTTGAAAATATCACTGAATCCAAAATGGCAACTGACAAAACTTTCTTCAAGTATTTCCAGAGCAATATCTTAGGTGAAAGTAATCTAGTAACAGGGAAATTTATTCTAAGATTTTTAGACCTTTGGTAATTCTCTGTCCACATTTATGATGAAGACATAAACTGTCTCTAACAGCTGTTGTTGCCTGTAGTGTATTAACTTTAGGCTCCAAGGACTCCATTTGCTTATCACAATTCACAGCTCTAAGATCCAGGTATAAACTGAGAAACTTGCTCCTTCTAATCAAATGTAAAATCTGAGAAACGTGCTCCTTCTAATCAAAATGGCAAAATGGTGGAGACTATTATAAAGAACAAAATGGCAGAACATATACGTAAGCATGGATTAATGAGAGAAAGCCAACATAGTTTTAGTCAAGGGAAATCTTGCCTTACCAATCTACTG
Source organism: Geotrypetes seraphini (assembly GCF_902459505.1). NCBI lineage: Eukaryota > Metazoa > Chordata > Amphibia > Gymnophiona > Dermophiidae > Geotrypetes > Geotrypetes seraphini. Next base: position 177,428,162 of record NC_047085.1, on the reverse strand, counting down.
CATTTCTTTGAAGGGGTGAATGAGCATGTGGGTAAAGGTGAACCGGTTGATATTGTGTATTTGGATTTGCAAAATCCATTTGACAAAGTTCCTCATCGAAAGACTTCTGAGGAAATTAGAAAGTCATCGGATAGGAGGTAATGTCATTTTATGACTTGAGAAATGGTTGAAAGACAGAAAACAGAAGGTAGGTTTAAATGGTCAATATTCTCAATGGAGAAGGGTAAATAGTGGGGTTCAGTAATCACTGCTAAATATTCCTACACAGATAGAATTCTCATTCACACAAAAAAACAAAAGCTGTGAAAAAGTATAACTTTATTAAAAGGAAGAAAAGCCAGAGCCCCGTTAGGGAAAACACTCTTCTCAAACTAGAGAGGATAAATAACGTCATCGGCACAAAAACCTCCTTAAAACTAGTGTTAAAGGTGATGTTAATTCTTAAATTGGTGCAAGTCCACCCACCGTTAGTCAATGTAAGCAAGTGGCAGAGTCCTTAGTTTAACACCTAATGAATGTCAAAGAACTTATCTTATGGCATTATGGCGTGTTCAGGCACAGGCTCATGCCCAGATTGATGATGGCCAAAGCTGCTTCAGGGTAAGGGAGGGTGAAACACTTGAAAGCCTGCAAAAGAAGTTATAAGTATAGAACTGAATTACATAAGAACAAAATAAAAAAAATTTAAACAGGATGAGGAAGACTATAAGAAATCTATTGTATATCCCTGGTTAAACCTGGATTACCCTGGAAACAAGGGGATCAGATCATGGCAGGATACGAGAACTGACCATTCGGCTCTATTCGCATCTTCAGGATCTGGCTCAAGTGCTTTTTTATCCAAACGAGGGAAAGCAAGAACATGAAGAGGGGTAAAGACCAGTCACCAGGTCAGAAAATCTAGTGACATGATTATCAATTTATCTTCTTACACACGAACGCCTTTGGAGATTCAAGTTCTGCAGAAGGAACTATCTTTTGTACTCGCAAAATGTTTGGAACCTTTTCAATACTTTATATTATCACAGCTCTTATAAATAAATACAAATAAATATAATTATAATATTAATAGTGAAGTGTTCAGACCGATACCCGTAAATTCTGTGGTCTCACTGAACTGGGGTACTTTGGGACCATCATAACACTTCTCTTGTCCCTTTGCCAGCCTCCTTCATTTATATATCTCAATGAGTCTTATTGTGTATACTTGTAAATAATCAAAATACACTTGGTAGTTGGTAAATCATGGAACCTTTTCAAGCCATAGTTGATATTGAGAGATTCTTGATGACATTGCATATTAAGGAATATTTTGCACACGGCACACAACCCCATAACATGTGAGAAAGAGGAACCCAAACTATAGCTATATGATGCTGGGAGACAACCAGTTATAGAATTGTTCCTTAATCGTTTAAAGTATTTTAGAACAGGCCTGCAAAAGAAGATTAGAATTCATGATGATAGGCTTAAACTTTTCAGGGCTTGGTTATATTGTTACATTTCATAAGAACATAAGAGTTGCCATACTGGGACAGATTGAAGGTCCATCAAGCCTAGTATTCTTTTCCAATCCAGTTCAAAAGTGCCTGGCAAGAACTCAAAAGAGTAAAACAGATTTTATGCTGCTTATCCTAGAAATAAGCAATAGATCTTCCCAAGTCCATCCTAATAATAGCTTATGAACTTTTATTTTAGGAAATTATCCAAACCTTTTTAAACCCTGTTAAGCTAACTGCTTTCACCACATTCTCTGGTGACAAATTCCAGAGTTTAACTAAACATTGAGTGAAGAAACATTTTCTCTAGTTTATTTTATTTAAAAAAAATTTATTCCGCTTGCACCTAGGTAGATTACAGATAAAACATACATATAAAATAGTTCCCAATATTATACAATTTAATAATATTAACAGACTGTTAGCTGCAGTTGTCATATAAGATACCTAATTCATCATACCCATTTCAAACTGCATAAGCCTAGTCCTAGTATTTTTGGAAAGAATAAACAAGTGATTCATGTCTATCCTTTCCACTCTACTTTGTATTTTATAGACTTAGGGCCTTTTCTATTAAACTGCGCTAGCAGTTTCTAGTGTGGGGAGCTGCGCTGAATGGCCTGCGCTGCTCCCAATGCTCATAAAGTTCCTATGAATGTCAGGAGCAGTGCGGACCATTCAGCGTGGCTCCCCACACTAGAAACTGCTAGCGCAGTTTAATAGAAGAGGGGGTTAAATTTCTTTACATCCTTCCTCAGACACAGTCTAACCTAAACCTAACCTTAGTCCTCAAGGGCTGCAATTCAGTCAGGTTTTCAGAATTTTCTCAAGGAATATGCATGAGATATACAATATTTGCATGTATTATCTCCAATGTATGCAAATAGATCTCATGCACATCCATTACAGAAATCCTGAAAACCCGAGTGTGCAAGGGCCAAGGTTGAACACCCATAGATACCTTTTAAAAATTTTCACAGCATTATATATTTTTCACATTCTGCTGTGCTGTCTAAAAAAATGTAATTAAAATTGCATTATAGCATAAATTTGTTTCACTGATCTATACAAAATTGCTATCAGTATGAAAGAACAATTACAAAAATATTTAAAAAGTAGTTAAGAAACCATTCACATATCCTGGCTGCCCTTAATCAGCAACCGTAGTTCAGAGTGTAGTGCACTTGAAATAAAATTAGTATTAGCATGAATTCTGTGAGATCGTCATGTGCCAGTGAACTAAATTCAGTAAGTATTTCTACAGCACTCATACTTGTAGTAACTAATGGAGTTGATCTGAATTGACTAACCACTTTGAACACTCACAGAGCAGAGAAGGAAAAAGTCTCAGATCACGGAGTGCCAGCAACAATGGCTCTACCACACACACATCACAGGCACAAGAAACCTTCAATGCTCCTTATAAAATATTGTGACACCCTTATGCCTAACCTATATGCTTTTGCAAACACCCAAAAATCATTTGTTTGTTTTTCAATGCATAAAACATCTTCCCCCCCTACAGTGGCCAGTGTTTCATGGACTATGACCACTTCATGAGGTTATTTGAAAATATATAGATATACATGTTCTTCTTTCTTCCTTGACCATCCCAAAGGAAGAGTTTGTATATCACCTGTGACAAACCTAGTACCAATACTAGTTTTGCCCCTATTAGGATCCGGTGCAGAAGAGCTGACCAGATTGATTCTAGGGAGGAACTTGAGGCTGACCTCTCTTGTTCATATGACCAGAGCAGGAGTAATGTAGAACAGAGGCAGGCAGACTGGCCACAGCAGCAGCCGGTCTATAAAGTAGCTAGAAAAGCCAGTGAGAGATTGGCGGCACTTAGAAAACCTAGGCAGGAAAAACCTGCAGGGGAACCAAAGCCCATCCCCCTCTACAGGCTGAAGGGGATTGGCTCTGAGCTGTCCAAAAGAAGGCTGAAGCATACAGCAAGGGGAGGAGCGAGTGACCAGGAGGAGTCACTTCTGCAGCCCAAGGGAGGGCAAGAGCAGTGGAGTCAAGGAACAGCCACAGAAGTTCCAGATTGGCCTATGCAGGAGGTGGAAGAAAGCCTCCCCACTTCAGACTTCCAGGAGCCTGACTGTGTGGAAGTAATGGAGGTACCAGATGCTAGCCCAATGATAGAGAGCCAAGCAGAACTCATGGTCACTGAATGAGAGTTTGTGAGTAGCTGGAAAACAGTTGGGGTGGTGTTTTTTTTTCCTCTTCTTCTTTCTTTACAAGAAATGCCTGAAAAATTTGCTGCCTATCTTTAGGGTAGTTATTATTTTGGGTTTAAGAAAGATACTTGCCTGAATGCTAACAACTGGATTGAACCCTAAAGTAAAGTTTGGGGCTAAAAGAACCTGAGTACTGTATGAATGGATTTTTGGTTTGAGTTTTTTGAAACCATACTGTGGCTACCGTTTGGTGGTGGCTAATCACCTAATCTCCCACAGATGTACTACAGGAGGTAGCTGCAGAAGCAGTAGGCTGTTTGCAAGGCTGTGCTGGGGCTTGCTGCCTCACTGAAATTCTACCATTCACTGTGACAAAAGATTGTTATGAACTTCATCTGAATGCTGAACATTTATGTTTCCTACCTTTTTGAGATGAATAATGCTATGAGGAAGTTTTGGGATTCTGTTTGAATATCACTAAGAAATGCATTACTGAATCTGAGTGCCAGAACTGATGCAAACAACATGTATGGCATTTTTGTGTTTGTATTGGGGTTTTTTTTGTTGTTTGGGCAACTGAAGTTGTCTGTGTGAAATGCTATGGATACCTTTTGATTTTGTTTTTCACCTGTTTGGACCGCCAAGGTCACAAATAAATATATATTAATCCAGTTTGAAGAACCTGGTCTTGGTGGTGGTGCCTTTTAAAGCCAGTACTTAACCTTTCTCTCCCAGGCCTAGGTAATTCTCTAGGGCTGACTGAAAGTCCTGAAGAGACCCCTGGTTATAGGGGACACGCCAGAGTATAAGTTTTGTCACTGGTGAGCTCTGTTCTGAGGAGTGTTTGTGACACACCATAGGGGGGCTATGTTATGTATTAAAAAAAAATTGTTTGGTTGCAAAAGCACATAATTTAGGCACAGGGGTGTTACAGTATTTCATAAGGAGCACTGAAGATTTTTTATGCCTGTGACGTGTGTGTGGTAGAGACATTTTTGCTGGCACCCCATGATCTGAAGCTTTTCCCTTTTCTGCTATGAGAGAGTATTCACAGTGCTTATTTAGAATATTTTGGTGGATAGGTTTTAAATTTAACTCCTGCCACCCCACCCCCTTTTTATGAAGCTATATTCGTTATTTTTTTTATTGCTGGCCGCAGCAGTAAAAGCTCAGAAGCTCATAGAATTCCTAATAGGAGCTTTTACTGCCGTGGCCGGTGATTAAAAAAAGAAAAGAAACAAAAGTGGTTTCATAAAAGGGGGGGGGGTAATGTTTCTGTTAGGTTTTCTCCACTCCTGATCTTAATTGACCTATTTGATTTTTTAGCTCACAATCTTTTTCAGTAAACATATAGAATTTGCCTCAGAGGTAGATCAGACACTAACATATAGGGTGAAAATGTAATTTATAGCTATAAATAACAATCTATTTGAATTATTTGCCTTAGTTATATGCTGGTGTAATTTGTGTGCGGGGGAGGGGGTCATGCATTTTTTTCCCCATATACTGATTGTTGAAGACAAATTCTTTTCTCTGTTGAACACAGATATTTTTCCATCTTTTAGATTTCATTACATGCAAATCCTCAGTGAGCTAGGGAGAAGATCTATTTACTTTAAATTTCATTTCCTCTACAGGGGCAATGAAATGAGAAATCCTAAGAACCTTCCTATTCCAAATGTTAATTCTATCATCAGCTAAAAAAAAAAAATCACATAAAGCAAGATAGGCTTTCATTCCAATCCATAGAGTACTGGAGATATAAGCACTTAAAAAATCCTCTTTATGATATTTGCACATGCAAAAACTAGCCCTTACACATGTATATACATTACATTGCATTATATTTCTAGACCGCAAAATCTCGTAGATTGATGTGGTTCACAAAAATAGAAAACGGATTCCCGTGAACTACAAAGTGGACATCAATCAGTTCAATTCTCTAAAAATTTTATAAACAAGACTGATTTCAGTAACTTTCTGTAATGTATATAAAAACAGGTTGCTAAAGCTGCATATCATTTGTACATATATGTAGGGGGTATGTTGTGGGTAGGGTTAGGGCAAGACTAGAATTTGCATATGTATTCCCTGTTTCATTTATGGAATAACCCCAGCAAATAATTACTCCTGATATTTTACATGTGTGATGATTCAGAGGAAACGTAATATAAATATAAAAATAAATATATTTGTGATATGAGGAGGCACACGCAAAATATCTGCCCGATTTTAAAAAATTAAACCCCCCTGCCCTCTCCCGTCAAGTGCCCCTTCCCCTTTCCCTCCCTGAACCAAAAAATCAACCCAATGCAAGGGTCCCACTCCCGACCGGCCCCAACCCGTGGTCAGGCCGGCTGGACCAACCAGCTTCCCCGTATCTTTAAACATGTTGGGAGCAGGAGAGGTGCCCAGTCCCTCCTTCTCCTTAGACCTCCAGTAATCTTCGGGAGCAGGAGGAAGTGCAAAGTCCTCCTGCTCCTGTTGCTCTGCCGGTCCAATGCATTGGCCAATCAAGGACTTCCTTTGACTCCTCCCTAAGGAAGTCCCTGATTGGCTGAGGCGCCCCAGGCCTCTCCAAAGGGAGAAGTGTGAAGTGCCTCAGTCAATTGGGACCTTGGGCCCATCCCCGTGCATCACATGATGCACCGGAGCATGGCCTAAGGCCGCTATTGCATTGGACCGGCAGAGCAACAGGAGCAGGAGGACTTTGCTCTTACTCCTGCTCCCAAAGAGTACTGGAGACCTAAGAATCAGGAGGGACTGGGCACCCCTCCTGCTCCCAACATTTTTAAAGGTACGGGGAGGCAGGGTTGGTCCAGCCGGCCCGACCAGGTGGGCCAGTTGGGGGTACGGTGGGCCAGTTGGGGTGTGGTGAGCCAGTGGAGGGATCAGGCCTACAGAGCAGGAGGGACTGGGCACCCCTCCTGCTCCCAACATTTTTAAAGGTGCGGGAAGGGGGGTTGGTCCGGCAAGCCCAACCATGGTTAGGCTGATGGGGTGTGGTGGGCCAATGGGGGATCGGGCCTATGGAGCAGGAGGGACTGAGCACCCCTCCTGCTCCCAATTTTTATGTACGGAGAGGGATGTTGGGTCAGAGGAGTGGGCAATTTTTGATTCTTCTGCTCTCTACTGCCCTTCCCTGCAGTGCAGCCCCGCTTTAAAACCACAGGCTCACACTGCGGGGAAGGGCGGCAGAGAGCAGGAGAGTCAGGGCAGGCAGAGAGCAGGTTGCGGCACACAGCAGGAGAGTCTTGGGAGGCAGAGAGAGTCGGGCAGGCAGAGAACAGGTTTAGACAGAGAGGAGTAGAGTTTTTTACACAAGCGACTGGTCCTCACCAGTTGCTTGTTCTTGATCAGCCAGCCAGTCAGTGTGTCAGGAGAAAAGTTTAGTGAATCGCGTCCCTGCCTACTTTGCATGCGTTTCCCCTTATTTGCATGCATGGATTTGAAGCGGATCGCAGGACAGGTTTGTGAATTGGGCCGGAGGGAAATCTGCTCGTTAAGGGCTCACAAATCGATTGGTACACGATCGATTTGCTTTATGAATCTAGCTCTAATTAAGAGTAACAGAAGATATAAGAAGCCCATGCTCTGGGTGAGAAAGTTAATTACACCCTGAGAATTGCCCAGCGGCAAGCTGTTTGGAGTTGCCATATTCTTTTCGTGAACTGTAAAGTGAATAAGCATGGTGTTTAGCCACTAATTAGAGTTTTTTTGTTTGTATGTTTTGAAAATAAAGTCATCCTAAAATTCACACTAGACACCTGTACTGGACCTTTTTTTAAAATTTGATGCAAACACCCCTCTACCCTCCATGCCTCATTCAACCGCTCGGCTGAGGCTTGGATGACCCAGGTCAGGGCTTGGGCTACTCCAGTCCAGGTTTTACCTGGTCACACTAAGCAATATGAGCATCTTAATGCCAATTTTCAGACATCCACAAGAAGAATAGAAATTCTAAAGTAATTACCTTTGGCTTCATCTCTTATACAGGCATTTGTTAATATCATTTGAATGTTGCAAGGAAAATTTGACAGAAAGATAGATGATATCTCATTAGGGGAATTTTAAAATTGCAATAAACTATCAAGAATTTGACAAGATTTTCCTTTTAGGCACATGTGTATTACACATACACACAAACATAGTTCCCAACAGTATAAAAATAAAAGTCTGTGAATAATCATGGAGTGTTTGTTTTATTAGAAACTGGAATATGTTTACATTTCACAAAACTTCAGTGCTCAGTTGAGAAATTATTACTTTTGAGAGATAATAGGTTATGCTAACAGCAAAGCTCTAATTACATTTTAAAGTCTATCATAAGATTTAATAGAAAAGCGTTCATAATCATTAACCTTTTTTACTTAGTGGATAACACAGCACTTGTAGCAATGAATTAATGATCATTTTACTTGAATTAATTGGATACTACTGAAGGAAGACAAGTAGATTCAGTTATTTAAGTTTTCCTCTAAGGAAATATCTTAAAATCCATGAATATTTCAAGTGGTGGAGTAGTACAAAGATTTGTATTAAAACATATAAATGATCATTTTTTTAATTTTGGATAAATAGTATGCTTTAAGGGTATAGATATTCCAATTTGTATTAAATGTAATAAAGATCCTGGCACATTATCTCATGCTTTTTGGTTGTGTCCTTTGATCAACTCATTTTGGTCTGCCATCCTATTATTTTTGGGTTCTTTATGGGGTAATTCGATAGTGGGTTGTCCTAGGGGAATAATTTTTGGTAAAGCATCAGCTTGTGGGGGTTTTGGCCAACTAAAATGTCTTTTATTTTTAGAAAGCCTGTATGATTGGGCATAAATGTATTATGCAATTTTGATTGCAGAAAGAATCTCCAAGTTTTTGGCATTGGAGGAATCAATTACATCGCTTATTTTTATTTGAGAGTTGGGAGGTTCGAGGTACGCCTATAAAAACTCGTCTTTTTATGGAGGTTTGGGATCATGGGAGACTTCAATTTCCCAGGAATAGACTGGAACCTAGTAACCTCAAGCTGCGGCAAAGAAATAAAGTTCCTGGAAATGATGGGTGACTGCTTCCTAGAACAAATGGTAGGAGAACCGACAAGAGGAAACGCCACCTTGGACTTGGTCCTAAATGGCATAACTGGGCAAACAAAAGATGTAGAAGTCACGTCCCCGCTAGGAACGAGCGACCACAGTATGATCTACTTTAAACTCGACATCGGGAAGGGGAAGCGAACAAAGACCCTAATCAAGACCTTTAACTTTAAAAAAGGAAGATATGATAACATGAGACCAATTTAAGAAAACGGATCAAGAAAAGGATATCCAAAATCGAAATGGTAGAACAAGCATGGTCCCTACTAAAAAAAACTATCACCGAAGCACAGAATCTATACATCCCGCAGATAGCCAAAGGAAGGAAAACTAAAGCCAAAAGAGAACCAGCTTGGCTAACCAAAGAGGTGAAGGATGCAGTTAGGGAAAAGAAAGACTCATTCAAGAAATGGAAGCGCGAGAAAACAACTGAGGCTTGGAACAGTCATAAAGACGACCAGAAGAAGTGCCACAAGGCTGTGAGAGAAGCCAAAAGGGCCTATGAGGAAAAGATAGCCCAAGAGGCCAAAAACTTCAAACCATTTTTTAGATATGTTAAAGGGAATAAACCTGCAAAGGAGACAGTGGGCCCTCTCGACGACCAAGGAAGAAAAGGATACATCAAAGAGGACAAACAGATTGCAGACAGATTAAATTCCTTCTTTGCTTCTGTCTTTACCAAGGAAGACACCACATCAATACCTGAAACAGTGAAAGTTTTCAAGGGGGAAATAGAGGAGAGCCTCACCACAGTGAAGGTGGATCTGGAACAGATATACTATCAGATTGACAAATTAAAAAGTGACAAATCCCCTGGCCCAGACGGAATTCACCCGAGAGTATTAAAGGAACTAAAGGTGGAAATCGGAGAACTACTGCAAACCCTCGCTAACTTGTCAATTAGAACCGGATGGATACCAGAAGACTGGAAGATAGCGAAAGTAATACCAATCTTCAAAAAAGGATCAAGGGGAGAACCGGGAAACTATAGACCAGTGAGTCTCACATAGGTCCCTGGGAAAATGGTTGAGGCTTTGATTAAAGACAGCATTGTACAGCATCTGGATAACCATGACCTGCTGAGAGGTAGTCAGCATGGCTTCAGGAAAGGGAAGTCATGCTTGACAAACTTACTTCAGTTTTTTGAGGGAGTGAGCAAACAAGTCGATAGCGGAGAACCGGTTGACATAATATACTTGGACTTCTAGAAAGCGTTCGACAAAGTACCTCATGCGAGACTTCTCAAAAAACTACAAAGTCATGGAATAGAAGGGGATATATTAAGATGGATAGGAAAATGGCTAGAAAACAGAAGACAGAGAGTGGGCATAAATGGGAAGTACTCAGACTGGAAGAAAGTAACTAGCGGTGTACCTCAGGGCTCAGTTCTTGGGCCTATCTTATTCAATATCTTCGTAAATGACCTGGAAGAAGAAACGACCAGTGCTATCATCAAGTTTGCAGATGACACAAAACTATGCCGAGCAATCAGGTCACAAAAAGACAGAGAAGAACTCCAGAGAGATTTGAAGAAACTTGAGAGATGGGCAAATTGGCAGATGAGTTTTAATGTAGAAAAATGCAAAGTGATACACCTGGGCAGTAAAAACAAGGAGCATGGGTACAAAATGTTAGATATAACATTGGGGAAGAGCGAACAAGAAAAAGACCTGGGAGTACTGATAGATAGAACCCTGAAGCCATCGGCTCAATGTGCAACGGCGGCAAAGAAAGCTAACAGGATGTTAGGCATGATAAAGAAAGGAATCACGAGTAGATCAAGGGAGGTCATAATGCCGCTTTATAGAGCAATGGTCAGACCACACCTGGAATACTGTGTCCAACACTGGTCTCCATACCTGAAGAAGGATATAACACTACTAGAGAGGGTGCAGAGGAGAGCGACGAAGCTAGTAAAAGGTATGGAGAACTTGAGCTACAAAGATCACCTCAGAAAACTGGGATTATTCACCCTTGAGAAGAGAAGACTGAGAGGGGATCTGATAGAGACTTTTAAATTGCTAAAAGGGATCGACATAATGGAGCAAGCTCACTCACCAGCAGGGGGAAAGGATGGTGAGCAAGAAACAGCGTTATTCACATTGGCAAATATATCCCAGTCTCGGACCAGAGGTTCATGGCCTGAAGCTGAGAGGGGACACGGCCAGGACAAACGTCAGAAAGTTCTGCTTCACACAGCGAGTGGTGAACACCTGAAACTCTCTCCCGAAAGAGCTGGTGGAGGAAACCACCATTCTAGGATTTAAGGGAAAATTGGACGCATATCTTCTTGCAGAAGACATTGAGGGATACGAGTGACCAGTGTATTCGCCAGGGTGTGCCTGGCTGAGCCTCCGCGTGTGCGGATCGCCGGACTAGATGGACCCCAGGTCTGATCCGGTGCAGGCATTTCTTATGTTCTTATCCTTATATTCAGAATCTTTCACCAAAAATATGAAGTTTGATTATCAATGATTTATTATGAAAATTAGGTTTACTAATTACATTCCAGTTATGTATTTTAATTCTTAATTTTGTCAATTTTCATTCAAGATGAGGGATTTCATTTAGGGGAAGATAATGGATAGGGGATGGAATTAAGGAGGGGTGTAGATAAGATTGAATTAATTCATATGGAAATTAAATTTGAAAGAATTATTTAAATTTGTATGAAATTTATTGTAATTCTTATTGTATTGAATGTATTTTTGTATTATCCTATTGTACTGATTATTTGATTTTTTCAATAAAAATTGTTATACAAAATAAAAAAGGTAAAATTATTTAAATTTGAATCAAATTGTGATGTAAACATATCTCATGATAAAACAGAAATTCATCTATCTCTTCAGGAAGCAGGTGACAGCTTGACTCTTCATCCAGGCCTGTAACAGAATAAGTAACTAGCTTGCTAGTCACACACAGGAAGTGACAGTGGCTGCAAATTCTGCAGCAGGGCTTGTTTATCCACTCCTAATCTAGTTGAGATTAGGGTTACCAGATTTTCCCAAAGTAAAAGCCAGACCAATGGCCACGCCCCCCCAGGCACACCTAGTTCTGCCCCATTCCACCTGTGTCTTGCCCTGTTCTCCCCTCCCCCACCCCACCCCCAGACATCATCCGTGCATGCGCAGACGTGGCACAATAATGTCACGCACACATGTTGCATGCATGTGATGTCACTGCGTTGTACGTGCAGATGCCCCTTCCCGACTCGATTTTGACGGGAAGCTTTTCGAAACCCAGACCAAAGTGCCGGATTTTGAAAAGCCATCCAGACCCTGGACATCTCCTCGAAAAGGAGGACATGTTCGGGGAAATCCAGGCATTGGGTAACCCTAGTTGAGATAGTATTCAAACACCTTTCTGATTTCACATGCAACTGTGGCTCACTGGTTGAGCTGCTCCCTCTGCACCCAGAGCTCATAAGATCGAATCCCTGTGCTGTTCCTTGTGACCCTGAACAAGTCCCTTAATCCTCCAGTGCCCTCAGCTTTGAAATGCCAAAATGACAACAAGGGAGAATACAAGTTCCCATTCCCTTTCATAATCTTGTTACTTTATCTTCATCTTTTCTTATGCCCTATTCTGCCTATTAAAATGTTTTAATACATATTGTGTTGACATTATAATATAGCATACTGTGTGCTCTGTGGAAACCAGGTCTAGAGGTATCAGTTTTAAACCATATCAATTATTAGTTTGTTTTTTTATTGCATCAAAGTTCAAAATGCATTCTTTTGGTTGCTCAGCAAAAATATACAGTAGCTTCTATTCTACCCTACCTAAAAAAAGGCCACCATAACATAAAACTCACTTCTATACCACAAATACCATTAAGTTCTATGCGGTTCACAAAGATTAATAATACAAATGAATAAACATCCAATTTCTAACTTCCAAAAGATTCCCTAAAAAGATACATCTTTAAGGCACGTTGGAACTGCCAATACGAAATTGGGAATGTTAATATATGAGTTAAATCCCTAGTCCATGAGGCTGCCTGGAAAAGATAGTAATCGTTCCTGAAATTTCTTGTATTTACATCCCTTTACGGGGGGGGGGAATGAAAACAATGAACGAGATTTTCTAGTGTTTAGAGTTTGTAATAATAAAAGATTCCATAAGACACTCAGGAATTGAGTCAATCGCATGCCAATTAGGCGACGACACCATTTATAGAATCACAGCTTCATGAAAGGTAGGTACCAGAAATGTAGACCAGGGTTTTTAAAGGTCTGCATTTTCAGCACCTACCTTTCACGTGAACAGTGGCAATGGAGCTGCTTTGCAATACCTAATGCCACTTCCAGTGTTAGCCATGCCTACATTAGTGTTAGGCATCATAAAGCGCCTTCGTAGCCGTGATTCAGGCACTATTTCTCTAGGCGCCAGTAAGCACCTACATTTATTATAAAAATTATTTTGGTCATTTTTAAATGGCTTTTCCCACTTAAATTAGGCACTAGTAGGGCGCTTACCAGCACCTAACTTAAGGTACGATTTATAGCAGGGGTGTCCAACCTTTTGGTGTCCAACCCCCCTGTTATGCCCACGCCACGCCCCAGACTTACCCACCAGCCCCACCCCCCTTAGCCTCCCTTATGAGGCTGAACGTCTTTGGAGGCTGCCAAGTACAATAATACCTAAAAGTCCTAGAAGAATCATAGGCACTCATATAACCAAGTTGGTCTAGTAGGTTACATTCCTCTCACATTGACTGAAGCAGTAATAGAGTATACAGTAAGTTGTCATGAGGATCTAGAAAGCCAGATGCTCAGACAGTAGCAATATTATTGATAAGTATTTCAATTATTAAAATGGTGGAAAATGACAAAGGCCGGCAGTATATTAACAAAAGAAGGGAAAAAAAAGATAAATAGATAGATCAACATAAGAACATATGAATTGCCATACTGGAACAGACATCAAGCCCAGTATCCTGTTTCCAACGGCTGCCTTGAATTCTAGTGGGACCACGAGAACTCGCAGCAGCCAATCAGCTAGCGACTCTGCATGGCAAGAGCGAAGGAAGGTCACTCCTGCCGTGATTCTTTGCTGGACTACCAGGGATACTAAAGGTATGCGGTGGAGGCAGAAGAGAGATACAAATTCTTAAAATTGGCTGGGATAGGAGGCATGAGGTATCCCTCCTGTCCCGGCCACGGCTAGACCACCCGGTCTCACAGCAGGCCTGGCAGAGGCCTGCAAACAAGTTTGGGAGGAAAGGTAGGTCAGCGCTGACCCGAATATAAACTGAGACCTCCATTTTTGGGCCTTTTTTTGGCCACAAAATCTGTTTTTATTTGGTTATATATGGTATTTGATTTCTTAGCTCCCACTGCACATTGAGCTGAAGGTTTCAACATATCTTCAACAATGACACCTAGATCCTTTTCCTGGGCAGTGACTCCTAACATAGAACCTGACATCACATAGCTATAGTTTGGATTCCTCTTTCCCACATGCATCACTTTGCAATTGCTCACATTAAACATCATATGCAATTCTGTATACATATGTGCATTGACACACAGTACATGTATTTTTTATTCACTGTTATTATAAAACTAATAAAAATATTAAACTTCAAACATCATATGCCATTTTGAGGCCCAGTCTTCCAGTCTCACAAGGTCCTCTTGCAATTTTTCACAATTCTCTTGTGATTTAAGAATGTTGAACAACTTTGTGTCATCAGCAAATTTAATTATCTCACTAGTTATTCCCATTTCTAGGTCATTGTTAAAAAAAATCCATACCACCTATCTGAACAAAATACCCAAAGATATAGAACAGAGCTATAAAAGACATCCTTATGCACTGTATAACAACCAAATATAACTTACAAATATGAAACCTCTGATGTTGGACCCTTTACTAAGAACAAGCCTTTTATTCTGGTTGAATAGATTATCACACTTTTAAAAATAACAATTGCTAGAACCGCAATGTTTGATCGTTGGCTCTGTGGCATTCTGCACTGGTTTCTCCAAAGATTATACATTAAAAATCACCTCTGAAAGCCAGAAAAAAAATGACAGAAGTAGAGTATAGTACATGATCATAATTAGCTATAATTTCTGATGTATCTAACAGCCTGAACAAAAAGACTGCATTGGTTTCTCTCTAATGTGACATTTCATATCTTTTAAATGATGACTCATTTCTGGCCTTAAATATGGTTAAGTGCAATACTGCTAATACTGTTCTGTCTTCCATTGTTTCTTGATTTGAATAGTTAATAAAGGAAGAAATCCAATTGTGTCTTATTATTAATGAGAGCTAACACAACATTCTTTATATCCTACTCACTGCCCATATCATTAATTTGTACCTAGAGCTTGATAATACCATATATATACTGAATGCATGTTGTAGCTAAGCAAAGGTAATATTTGTCTCTCTTCTAAACTTACTGAGACATTCTTTGTTACCACATATGTGTTTTTTAACTTTTGCCCTCTGCTTTTAAGTTTTAACCAACTTGTCATTTCTAGTCCAATTTACCAGCCTGAGCCCATTTTCCAAAAAGGGCTCACTTTATTGAGTTGTGCAATTTAATTCTTCAGGGTAAATTATTTGGACAGCATAATGCAGAATTGAGTTATTGAATTGACAGTCCAGAAAAAAACCCAGAAACCTGAATGAAGATAAGTTTGTTTGCAAAGGTTTACAGGCACTCTAAAATATCAAGTTTCCAATCTCTATGTGGTAACCGGTTGACAGGCATACAGAGAGATAAGGGGAGCAGGAGAAGAGAGGGAATTTTAGAAGGAAGTGGCAGTGAAGAGAAAGAGGAAAGCTGATGATGACAACCACACCTAACATTGTCATATTCGTCCATGACTCCGGTTATTACAAACTGGGTCACCCCTCCGTAGATCCAACTTCTTAGAGACCAGATCCTCAGAAGCACCACCTGGGGCTCAAAACTTTCACTGCTCCTAGCTTTACGTGCCACCTCGTCACTGGATCATTTCTTCCTATTGTGTAACTATATTTGCAACAATTATTTACATATTTCAAATAAGTGCTCATCTACATCACTACAAGTGAAGTGAAGATTGTTACTTAGCTTTATGTCTATGTGGTCTTGCTGCTAGGGTATTTCACTGACATGACATGTTTCGCTGGGTAGCTTTATCAAGGTGTTAGCCCTGCAAACATTAAAATGAGATATTATAAAACTTTTATTTAACAAAATACTCTCCAAATTACATCCATTTCCCAATTAGAACTGAAATATCTAACAGGCCCTCTTGCCATCCGGTAACAGAACCTGAAGCAGTGAGGTGTGTGGTTATAGACAGGTGGTTCTAGTAGGTTTGGGGGGGGACTCACCATAATCTATAAGGGAGTTCTGATGAGATGTGTATATGGCACCCTTTTGTGAAGTTCGCAGCAGTGCCTGTAAGGTGCTCCACTACTATGTTGCCATGTCTGGGTGTCCAATCCATCACTTTGCTGGCCCCTCCCGCGACCATAAGGTCTTGTTCTAGGCGTTTTTGACTTGGATAATTTTTGGATGAAAATGGGGTATAAAGATAGACTTAGCGGTCTGGCTGACCAAACGGCTGAACGTATACTTAAGACGATTTTTGAAAAAGAAAAATATTTTGGACGTATTTTTCGGGAATGGACTTCTGACACTGCCGACTTTGGGCGACTAGCGACTTAGGTCCAAATGGACTTAAACATTTCTTTTGATTATGACCCTCCACGGCTCTATTAGACATCCCCACTCACATCTTCTCTATATCCTTCTCAGTTAGAAAAGTAAAAACATGGCTTCTCCCTTGTTCTAAGGCAGGGGTGTCAAAGTCCCTCCTCAAGGGCCGCAATCCAGTCGGGTTTTCAGGATTTCCCCAATGAATATGCATGAGATCTATTAGCATACAATGAAAGCAGTGCATGCAAATAGATCTCATGCATATTCATTGGGGAAATCTTGACCTGGCTGGATTGTGGCCCTCGAGGAGGGACTTTGACACCCCTGTTCTAAGGTATTATACTTCCATCCAAAGTTTCATTAATCACTATCTATTGGATCAGAATCTCTGAATGTATGTCCTCCTGTTACATTTCAATTGACACCTAATTTCTGAAACAAAAGCCAAAATGTTCTGTTTAGAATTGCAATAATGTAAGATTTTGGGCAGCCAGTTACATTAAGATATTATTGTTCTACATGTATTCAAATGCATCTTAATGTCCTGTTTATAGCATTTTCCTGGCTGTTTAAGCAATGAGAAATTAACATGTACTGATAGCAAAGTGAAGCACAGAAACGTAGAAAAAGACAGCAGATAATGACCATATAAATTATCCATTCTGTAAGATGAAAGATTATTTTTGAACCTGGGAAAATCATTTTCTAAATTTGTGACTATAGAAAGTTATAGCTAGAGCAATAAACATTTATAATTATGAGAGGCAGATACAAAAATAGGGAGGAAACAGTATACGTGTTCTGTGCTGATATGGAATTACAGTAACATATAACACAAAAACATTGCTGTTATAAGATTACGATAACTCTCATAAAGCAACATTTTTTGACTAGAGTTTGCAAGAAAGGGAGAATGAGGGCAAAAACAAATAGGTAGATATAGGGCTCCTTTTACTAAGATGCACTAGTGTTTTTAGTGCACACAAAAGATTAGTGCTATTGGGGTTGTAGACAGTTGGGTATAGTGGGTTTGGGGAATATTTTAGGGGGCTCACCATAACCTATAAGGGAGTTCTGGTGAGATGTTTATGTGGCACCCTTTTTGTGAAGTTCACAGCAATGCCCTGTAAGGTGCCCCACTGCTCTGTTGCCATGTCTGGGTGGCCAGTCCATTATACGACTGGCCCCTCCCACGTCTTGCTCTGGGCATTTGGAACTTGGAAAAATTTTGGTTGAAAATGTGATATAAAGATAGATATCCTGGTGGTCTGGGCGACCTGATGGCCTGATAGACGATTTTCAAAAATATATATTAGGCGTATTTTTTCAAAAATGGACATTTTTCCACTGCCAACTTTGGGCGTCTAGCACCATACGTCCAAATCAGACTTAGATGTTTGTTTTGATTATGCCCCTCCACCTTTTCCGTATCATCCTGTTTTCAAGATTCTGGTTTCACTTAAAAATGTCTTTATTCTGGTCTTCCTCAGTATCTCTCTGTATGCAAACCGCTTTGAGTATGGTTGTATAACTTCAAAAAGGCAGTAAATAAGTCCCAATCCCTTAACTATTCCTTACACTCCTTCACAACAACTCAGGTCTATTGATGGCAACCACCTGGTCCTCCCTGTCCTTCGTTTACCCACTACGAACCTGGAATAATCTACCATCATATATCCTTTCAGAAAAGAACCACACTAAGGGCTCCTTTTACAAAGGTGTGCTAAGCGTTTTAGCACATGCTAAACGCTAACGAATGCATGTTAGTCTATGGACACATTAGCATTTAGCGTGCACGTATTTAGCGCGCTAAAAAATGCTTAGCGCACCTTTGTAAAAGAGGGGGTAAGTTCAAATCCTTGCTAAAGATTTTCTTTTTTGAGCAAGCCTTTAATCTTTAGAGTTCAGGGAGAATCCTGGGGAGACATAGAAGTTCTCGGTTTGACTCATTTTTAACTGTCTTTTTTTTTCCTCTTCATGTTGGTGTGATTGAATTTCTTTCCTATTATCCATTGGTGTTCCTTCCCATTTTTGCACCATCGAGTTTTGCTCAACTGTTAACTTCTACTTTCCACCTCCCGACTTGGACCGGGAGCAGCGGCGGAGGCAGAACGGGAACAGTGCAGAAGGCACTCAGGGCGTGGGAGCGAGCTCCGCCCCTCCCCCTCGACTTTGCACCGTCAGGTTTTGCTGAACTGTTAACTTCTACTTTCCACCTCCCGACTTGGACCGGGAGCAGCGGTGGAGACAGAGCGGGAGCAGTGCAGCTCCGTCCCTCCCCCTCGACTTTGTACCATCGGGCTCTGCTCAACTGCTACTCTCAACCACAGTTTTCATTCCCAACATATACTCTCACACCACCAAGTCTCTCTACAGCATCTACACTAAAGTAATTCTTACCCCTACTCATCCAGGTACAACACAAGAACAACAACTTTCTCACAGCCAACGACTTGTCCCCACTACCCCCCCCCCCCCACCACCACCACCATCACAAAAATGAAGCTAATCCTACAAACACACACCCAGGCCACCCTACTGATAATCTTCCTCATTACCAGTTGGAAAGCAGTAGCAAACAACTTACCAACCCCACCCACATGCTCCATGGCAAACAAAATCCAACACCACAACAGGAGAACCCCAATAGTTAGAAGCTCAAACCACCAAACCAGCACTCAACATCCCATCATCTTAGTCTGGAGAAGAAGATCAACACTCCCCAAGACCAAACCTCAACCTCCTCCTAAAACACTCATCTACCCTGAAACGATTCACAATTTCCAAACAGACATCACCAACCTAACATGTGTCTACTTAAACATCAGAGCCTTAGGACCTAAAACAGAACACATAAAAAATTGGATAAAAAACGAAAACCTAGACTGCCTTTTCCTTACAGAAACTTGGTTAACCTCAGACGCAGATCCTAGAATAACAGAAGTTTGCCCACAGGGATACAAAATAACAGTGACATGCAGAGAGAAAAAGATGAGGAGGACTAGCAATCTTAATCAAGGACTCCCTAACCCTAAATATATTTAAAAAAAACATCCACCACACAAATGGACTTCCTTGCCTACCATCTCTCAAGCACCACTCTAAAAAACTCATTAAACTGCATGCTCTGCTACGTAACAACAGGAAACTGGACCACAGTAAGACCTGCATTTGAAAACTTCATATATCAAAACTCATTAACAGCAGAATACAACCTCATCCTAGGAGATCTAAACATACACCTTGAAGACCAAGCATCCAAACCAGCAGAAAACTGTCTATCATTTCTCAATGCCCTATCCTTCCTAATCCTAAATCCACAAACCACGCATGAAAAAGGACACCAACTTGACATCGCAGCCTTCATGACCAATCAACCATCCACCCCAGAAATTCAAACACCTAATAGAACCTGGTCCACATCCCTCTGGTCAGACCACTACACATACACCTTCAACATCAACTGGACCAAGAACGAAACCATACCTAAACCCCAAAAAATAGCTTACACCTCATGCAAACACATTGACCCCTCCAAATTCTGGACAAAAATAGATGAAACAATCCAGGATTATGACCCCAAGGACTTCATCTCACAGTGGAACAATCTGACTACCAACATCCTTGGAACTAGCCCCACTACAAACCAAAACTAGAATCAGCAGAAGATCAGATCAATGGTTTGACAATGAACTACTCCTACTTAAAAGACAATGCAGATGACTAGAAAGAAAATGGAGAAAAATTAACCTAGATCACACGAAAACCGCCTGGAAAAAAATTAACAAAAAATACAAACTACTACTAAAGGACAAGAGAAAAACACACTACACTAATCTAATAGGCACAGAAATCCAAGATACCAAAAAACTATTCCAAATATTAAAAGACCTAACAGACACCAAACCCTACATGACCACTAACAATACCCCACCCCCTCAGCCACCCTTTTAGCAGAACACTTCAAAAACAAAATTACAAATGCCAAAGCCACCCTCAATTGTACCCCATCCCACCTAAACAAACTCACAATTCATCCCACAGATAAAGAATCAACTGCAGTTGACAGAACATGATCTCAATTCCCCAACATACAATGGTCTGAACTCAATAAAGTCTACAAAAAGTACAGCCATGCATCCTGTGACCTTAACCACTGCCCATCATATCTCCTTTCAACCTCCAGCACAAAATTCCGTACTCTACTTCTGTAATGGATAAAAACCATGCTCACAGATGACCTTTTCCCAACTGACCTCAGCGAAATCATCAAGTATTCTTCCCCCTTATGTCTCTCCCCTTTCCCTGTACACCAATTCCATCAGCATATGCCCCCCTTTTTTCCCCTCCAATCCAAAAAGCATCAGCATGTGCCCCCTTTTTTTCCCCAATCCAAAAAGATCCAAAAGGACCAATAGACCAACCATCCAACTACAGACCCATTGCCTCAATACCTCTATATGTAAAACTGACAGAAGGACTAGTAGCCAAACACCTCACTAGCTATCTAGATGACCATAATTTACTTCACCCCACGCAATCTGGCTTCAGATCCAACTTCAGCACAGACACATTACTTGGCTCCCTCATTGACACAGCCAGACAACACCTCAGCACAGGAAAAAAAATGCTTCTCATACAACTGGACCTTAACGCAGCATTTGACCTGGTAGACCATAACATACTCCTGTTTTGAAGGCTTCCTAAAATCCAGAACATAGAGTAAAATCAGATAAAGAAAAATCTGAACCTTGGTCCAACCCTTGCAGCGTACCACAAGGATCCCCACTATTCCCTATTCTCTTCAACCTATATACTGCCTCTCTCGGAACATACCTGGATAATCTAGACATAACCACCTACAGTTATGCAGATGACATTACCATTCTCATACTTTTGATCAGCCAAAGACCGCCATGACAAACACACTACACCAAACACCTCCCCCTATATCCCGTTTAAGAGATCAATCTACCTGCTTTAAATATCAGCAGCAGTAGAAAAACAACTGCTTTTACATACAAGCAGCAGCGAGACCTACCGCAACCACCAAGAGCCCACAGACCCGATCCTGCCAGGAGTGTGAACTCCTCCCCCTGCAGTCCATTGGAGAGATCAATCTGCCTGCTTTTAAATATCAGCAGCAGTGGAGATCAACTGCTTTTACACCTAAGCAGCAACGAGACCAGCCACAACCACCGAGAGCACACAGACCCGATCCTACCAAAAGTGTGAACTCTTCCCCCCATGCAATCCGCTAAGAAGATCGACTGTCAGCTCCGGGCGGCTTTCCCACAGAGGAGAGAATCCTGCATTCACCGTGGGCCTCATCTGGGGCAGCCTCCTTGGAGCGGCTGGGGCACGGGCAGTGTGTCTGGGAGGGAATGCATGGATGGGAGAACATCGCAGGGGAGGAGACATAGGCATCCTGGGACTGTCTGCCAAGTCTCTTCCCTGAAGAAGCCCTTTCTGGAAACGTCAATCGCTCCTCCTAAACTTACTTGCTCCACTTCATCACTGACGCTGAAACCGTGGATTGAAGACAAAGTTTTATTTTATTTTTCTTTCCAGCTTATGATTTATCTTTAATCTTATCTATTGTTTTGCCTTTTGTCTTTGTTTTGTTCTATTTCTATCATTTAAATTTTTCCCTTCTGCTTCTATTCCTTTCTCTCCTCTCTTCTACCTTCCAAAGTATTTAGATCAATGCTGTCTTGTTAAAATGTTTATTTTATTTTTATTTTTCCTCTAACTCTACTTTTCACTTCTCTATTACCCTCCAGGTACTTTAGTTAGATTGTGAGCCTTCGGGACAGTAAGGGAATTTTTCAAGTACCTTTCTTATTTCTAATCTTAATGTATATTTTCTGTAAACTGCTTAGAACCTAACGGATGTAGCGGTATATAAGAAATAAATTACATTACATTACATTACATTACTACACCAAACACTAGAAATAGTAGCAACCTGGATGAAAGATCACCAAACTGAAACTCAACACAGACAAAACTAAATTCATCCTTCTTGAAAATGACAAAGTCCCAATCATAACCAATATAGAAATTAATACAATCAACTATCCCATTCAAACTACCATAAAACTACTAGGAATGACTATAGACCGATGCTGCACCATGCAACCGCAAATAAATAAAATACAGAAATCCTTCGCAGTTATGAGAAACCTAAGACAAGTCAGAAAATTATTTGAAAGAACACAATTCCAGCTTATAGTACAATCACTAATCCTAAATCTACTAGATTACTGCAACATCCTCTACCTCCCCTGCCCTGCTACAATGACTAAACAACTTCAAACAATCCAAAATACAGCTCTGAGACTCATCTACTCATTGAGGAAACACAACCTTATTACAGAAGCATACATCAATTCACATTGGCTACCTGTCCAAGAAAGAATACTATTTAAATTCTACTGTAAGTTATTTAAAACCTTAAATGGAGACAGCCCAACCTACCTGAACAACCACCTCATCCAAACCACCTCAGTCAGACATAGAAAAACACACACCCCATTCACACAACCCTCGATCAAAGAAGTAAAACAGAAATAACTATACGATGGCCTCCTAGCCACTCAAGCAGCTAAACTAGATAACCAAATCTCCAATCTACAAGAAATTCCTGAAACAGTCCTAACTTCAAACTTACCGTCCTTCCTCCCTCCCTCTTCCTGCCACATAGAAACTACATAACCTACCCTTACCTCTCTAGAAATGACAATTGCTCTTCCATTTTAACTCACCATTTTTAACTCTTTTGTAAACTGCCTTGAACCGCAAGGTAATGGCGGAATAGAAATCTCTAATGTAATGTAATGAGAAATTCAAAAAAGGATCATTCAAAAAGATGAAAGAAGAAAGATGAAAGAAAAAAGATGAAAGAATTCCGTGCAACGGAATTGCACAGAATTCTTTCATCTTTTTGAATGATCCTTTTTTGAATTTCTCATGGTTGTTACTCCTTAGCAGAACTAAATCAGTCAGACGGGGTCTCCTGAAGTAGACACCGAAACGGGGCCGCGTCGGGACCCTGATAAGCATTTTTTGACAACCAGCTAAGTGCATGTATACTTTCCAGTGCCAACCTGAATGCAAAAAGTTTATTGTTTTGAACGTATACAGTAAGCTATTAAGAGATATATACACAGTTACAATACCTTATACCTTTGAGTTGGACTCGCTTTTAACATTTATGCAGCAATGATTGGAAGATAAACTCTTTCCCTAAGAGGAGGTTACCCCTCCCTCTTCAGAGTTTTATTTCTCTGAGCTAAGTTTTTGTATAGCGGGTCCTCCTCCTGGGTTATGTGAAGTTACTGAGTCAGTTTGTTCTTTTTCACAGGTGATTGACATGCGGCAGGTGACCATTTTGCAGGCACCTGCCAAGGCAGGTGCTGCTTCCAGACGCAGGCCTTTAGGACCCCTTTTGCAAAGCCTCAGTAGCGATCCTGCTGCGGTGAATACACCAAAGCCCATTGAATTCCTATGGGCTTCAGTGCGTTTATCGTAGCAGCATCACTACCATAGCTTTGTAAAAGGGGTCCTTAAATCGCCTAAGCTTAGCTCAGACCACATAAAAGTCAGTCCTATCTTTGGGGTCTTTTTACTAAGATTACATGGTTATTTTTTATTGTATAGGATTTTTTTGGACCCCAGTTTTTTTTGCAAAAATTAGATAGCTCCAGATCTAATAGATGCTAGCACTGTCTTGCTGATATAGGGACTTTAGATCATCTGTTATTTTTATGTCCGCTGATATTTAGTTTCTGGAAGTCAATTTGGGGACAAATAAATATAGTTTTAGAATTGGATATTCCATTAACATACAAAGCAATAATTTGTGATACTATGTTACATATTAAACCTCCCCTTGATAAATTTAAAAGCCGTCTTTTCTTGATTTTAACTGGAATTGCGGTTCCATTAATCACAAAAAACTGGAAAAGCCATGATAGATTAAATTATACAGTTTGGTGGACAAATGTATGTAATACATATAAATATGAGAGAGTGAAAGCAGAATGTTTGGAGTTTAGTGTTTTATTTGCTGCTTCACATTAAAAGATAATGTATTACCTTCTGAGTTTTTTCATTACACATCTGGGATGGGAGAGGGGTAGGGTATGGAAAGGTACTGGAAAAATGGATATTAAATCTTCATATTATAGTAATAAAGATGTTTAGTATTATTATTATTAATAATTGATGGAAGGGGGGGTGGGCATAGTTATGATTCTATATATTATTTGTTTGAAATAGTGCATTCTCTGTAATAATTTACTATTTTCAAATGTATTATACTGTTGTAATTTAATAAAATAATAAAAATGTTTTTTTTAAAAAAAAAAAAAGACACAAGCCGTTTTAGCGCGTGCTAAACTCTAACGCATCCATAGATGATAACGGATACATTAGCATTTAGTGTGCGCTAATATTTAGCATGCGCTGAAATGGCTAGCGTGCCTTAGCAGTATCATGCAATGCAATTAACTGCTGAATATCACGCTTACCCACATAAGAGATAGCCAGCCACATAAACCTGAATATTTAAAACTGGTGCCTGGACATGGCCTGACATTGAATATCTGGGAATAGCGCCAGTGGTAGTTGAGCACTGCTAGCTGAACATTGACCTCCCCCCCCCCCAACATGAAAAAAAAAGACAAAATCTAATCTTTTAACATTGCCAAAAATATTCTCAATAACAGTTGATAGGAGTGACTAACCCCCTGTTTTACTAAGGTGTGCTATGCGGTTTAGCGCGCGTTTAGTGCACGCTAAATATACGTGTGCGATAACCACTAATGCATCCATAGACTAACATGCACGCATTAGTGTTTAGCATGTGTTTGGCGCATGCTAATATTTAGTCTGTGCTAAAACGCTTAGGGCTCCTTTTACGAAGCTGCATTAGCGGTTTAATGTGCGTAATAGCGCACGCTAAACTGCTGGCCAAGCTAGACGCTAATGCCAGCATTAAGCTGGCATTAGTTCTAGCTGCATAGTGCGGGTTTAGCGTGCGTTAAAAAGCTGCGTGCGCTAAAACTGCTAACGCGGCTTCGTAAAAGGAGCCCTTAGAAACATAGAAAAAAGCAGCAGAAAAGGGCTATAGCCCACCAAGTCTGCCCATTCCAAGTATCCCCTCCCCTGAATTTACTCCCTTAAAGATCCCACGTGAGTATCCCATTTTCTCTTAAAATCCGTCACGCTGCTGGCCTTTATCACCTGGAGTGGGAGTCTGTTCCAATGATCCACTACTCTTTCGGTGAAGAAGTACTTCCTGGAGTCGCCATGAAACTTCCCTCCCCTGATTTTCAGCGGATGCCCTCTGGTGGTCGAGGGTCCCATGAGCCAGAAGATATCATCTTCTGACTCGATACGTCCCGTGATGTACTTATACATTTCAATCATGTCTCCCCGTTCTCTTCTTTCCTCAAGTGAGTACAGCCGCAATTTTTTTAGTCTTTCTTCATACGTGAGATCCTTGAGCCCCAAGACCATCCTGGTGGCCGTTCGCTGAACCGACTCGATCCTCAGCACTTTCGGTAGTGTGGTCTCCAAAACTGAACACAGTACTCCAAGTGAGGCTTCACCATGGCTCTGTACAACGGCATCATAACTTCAGGTCTCCTGCTGACGAAACCTCTGCGGATACACCCCATCATTTGTCTTGCCCTGGAGGAAGCCTTCTCCACTTGATTGGCAACCTTCATGTCCTCACTAATGATCACCCCTAGGTCGCGTTCCGCCGTGGTCCTAACCAAGGTCTCACTATTTAGCACATAAGTTCTACGCGGATTTCTCTTACCCAGATGCATTATCTTGCATTTTTTAGCATTGAAGCCTAGCTGCCAAGTAGCGCACCTTCGTGAAAGGAGCCCTAAGTACTTTTCCTCTTTCATGTGCTAACATTGTTCACTGACTGACAGAGCAGAGCAGTTGAAAAAGAGAAAGCTGAAACTGAATTATATTATACTTGATCAAAGAGAGGCTAAGCCCTTCAGATATGCTGCTAATTTCTGACTGATCTAAATGTGTTTAATTAGCAGTTCATTTTATAAAATGTATGGTCTTTTATCCATCATTGACAGCAAAAATTTACAGGCATTAAAATATCAAGTTTTAATTAGACTTGCACCTTAACATCAATGATAATGAAATGAAATAACCTCTTTAATATACTGGTTCTCAAGATTTTACAAATTACAAATGAATGCAGTTTGAGTGAGTGAGTGAGCAAGAAAAAAAAGAAGTGATGCTGGAAGAACTGCTTTCACCAAATCTGATACTTGGAAAAATATAGGGCAGAAACATTTATACCAATGTTGGAATCTTTTACTTAGGAGGGGAGGGGTGATTTTGCAGGTTTAGGTGGGACACAAGTGCAAAACATGAGGAGAAAAGTATACACAAGCAGGTTTCTGCATTCACCCAAGGTAATTTTCAAGAGATCAATTATACCTATAATAAAGGTATAGCACAGAGCTATATGCATCTGGAGGAGTAGTCTGATAGCATAGGCATAGATTGCTTAAAGTGTGGGTAATCGCTCAATTAGACTACTGAAACTATGTCAAAGCTTACAACACATCCATTAAGCTGATTTTAGGAAAGAAGACATTTCAAGCTGAGAATTGGTTTCCAGTTATATACTGGATTCTATTTAAAACACCATTACCTACCACATTCATTATATTGATCTTCCTTTGTTTCAGGTTTGTGGATGCCATACTCACCCTAGACTGAGGATGCTTCATTTTTCCCAACATAATCTGCTAATCCCTTCCCATTTTACAGCTAGAATCAAAAGCACTCAAAATTTACTCTTCAGTGTATTGGCTCCAAGTCTCTCTTCTTAGATCACTCAGTTTATGGGTCTACAGCATGTCCTTGCATCTTTAAGGCTCTGCTTACTTTCCTTTTTTTTTTTTTTACCATATATTATAATGTTTTATTTTGAAGCTGGTTAGAAGCAAGCCCTAGTGTCTCACTGTAATGCAGACAAAAGTAAGTCTCCAATCTATACCACCAATGGGTTTCCTTTAAAACTACTACACAAGCTTCTATTGGTGCACTTATTAGGAAGCTGTCACATAACCCTAGCCCCATTTCTCGCTTGCCTTTAAAAATACAAAATGGTAGCATTTTAAGTTTCCTGCAATATTGTACTATATTGAAAACAGTTGGATAATTAAATACATAAACTGAAAATTTAAATTTCAGTCTATTAAATGTCAATAAAGATAAAGTCTCTAGAGTCTTCAAAGAATTGGATTATGCTTAAAATTTTTAGAGAGTTAGAGAGATCAGATCTAAAGAGTTTATGGGCATGGTACCGGCTTACTTTCCTAATGTATTCTTTTGTTTAAGAATTATGCAATTGTAATATTAGTCCCTAATTCCTCTTCTCATTAGGGAGCACTCGAAGTTACAGGGAAATACTTTTAAAAGCAATAGGAGGAAATTTTTTTCACTTAGAGAATAGTTACGCTCTGGAATACGTTGCTAGAGGACGAGGTAACAATGGCTAATGTAGATTACATTACATTACATTAGTGATTTCTATTCCGCGTTTACCTTGCAGTTCAAAGTGGATTACATAACAATTGTTAAGATATTAAGAAGTTCTTTAGGAATACCTGTATTTTGTTTTTTTCTTCCTAATCTGCTAAGGAGTAGTTGGTAATTGCAGGAGGAGTTCAGAACATGTTTGGTTGTGTTATATTGGTTTTATGTATTTTTTGAAGAGTAGGGTTTTTGTTTCTTTTTTGAAGGTTTTGTAGTCTGTGGTCGAAGTCGGCAGATTGGTGAGTTGTCAGTCCAATTTTGCTGCTCTGGTGGCCAGTAGTTTATCAGTAAATGGATTTAAAAAAATGTTTGGACAAGTTCCTGGAGGAAAAGTCCATAGTCTGCTATTGGAAACAGGAAACTGGGCTAGATAGACTGGTCTAACCCAGTATGGCTATTCCTATGTTCTTATGTAAAAGTTACTAAAAATACTTTCACTATCCACTGTATAATAACAGAGTCACTAAATCAGGATACAAATCTAGTATATTTTTAATATTGTTAAACTTTTAATATTATACCCCTCTATTTCATATAGTTAAATTCTCCTGTTTTGGGGCAGAAAAAAGCCTCAGATCTGGAGCACAAGCACAATCCGGCGTCTTGAAAGTTGAATATTAGACTTACTGAACATAAAAGTAATATAAAAAGGCAAGTAATGAGAGCTCCATTGGCAAGACACTGTTTGGAGAAAAAATATGATTTTTTCCAGTAAAAGTATTAATTTTGGAAAAAAAAAAATATAGGGGAAGGAGAGGAGGGGAATATAAAAGATTTCTAGTACAGAAAGAATAAAGGTGGATACATAGATTGAATACCTTGAGCCCTTATGTGCTAAATCACAGTTCTTCAACCGCTGGTCCGCAAAAAAATGTCGCCGGTCTGCAAAGGATTCGGGTCCCCAGCCACAACAAAAAGTGCCGGTGTCAGCTGACGTGCAACTTCCTGTTGCCGTCGCTATGCCGACACTCCTGCTTTCCACCTCCTACTCCTACTCCTGCCGCGTATGTCTCCGCACCCCCAGACAAGCAGGGGCAGCTTTATGTGCTTTTAACTTCGGCACACAGCTGCCCCTAAGCAGTATTTTAGCTGCGGTTTCATGAGGCAGCCTCGGGGCCTTTGATAGGCTGGCCCACATCGCATCATCAAAGCGGGCCGGCCTACCAAAGGCCCCGAGGCTGCCTCATGAAACCGCGGCTAAAATACTGCTTAGGGGTAGCTGTGTGCCGAAGTTAAAAGCACACAGAGCTGCCGCTAGCCTACATAGAGGAAACATTTGCTGGAGAGGGAAGGAGGGAAGGGAGTAGAGGTGCTCCTAGACAAGGGAGGGGAAGGGCTAGTGCTGGCAGGGGAGAAGGGAAAGGGAAGGGATGAGAATTGCTATTGGATAAGGGGAGGAGGATAGGGAGAAGGGGTACTCCTGGACAAGGGAGGGGAAGGGGCTACTGCTGACAGGGGAGAAGGGGAAGGGATGAGAATTACTGTTGGATAAGGGGAGGAAGAAAGGGAGAAGGTACTGCTGGACAGGGGAGGAGGAACATTTGAAGGTAACAGCTGGCAGGGAGATTAGAGGAGGGGAATGGAGAGATCAGATGAGGGAAAGGGGAGAGACACAGGAATGACAAAGTAAAAAGAGATTGATGCTGGGAAGGGGGATCAGATGAAAAATAAGGAAAGAGGGACAAAGATGCTAGATCTGGTGTAGGAGAGAGGGGCATAGAAAGAACGCAGATACCATATGGAAGGGGGAGGGATAGAGGGCAGACAGTGGATGGAAGAGGCAGATGCTGGATTGAAGAGACAGAGGGCAGACGCTGGATGGAAGAGAGTGAAAAGAAGATGAAAGCAGAAACAAGAGACGACAAAAGGTAGAAAAAAAATAATTTTATTTCTATCTTGTGATTAGAATATATCAGATTTAAAATATGTATCCTGCTAGAGCTGATGTTAGACATAACTGGGGAGTGCAAAGCCCAGGCAGTGCGTCTTTAGCTTCCAGCTGGCTTAGGGCTCTCTCTGACCAGGAGGCAGTTGCCCTAGTTCCACTCCCCTAACACCATTCCTGCCATGTGTGACTGTGGTATTCTGTTAGCATGATATTTGTGTAGCATTCTGTAATAATTTGGCTTATTCAGTTTTCTTGATAGTAGAGGGGTATATGTGAAGGGGAGGGGATACGGGGGTTTTGTTGATCCTTGCCCTGTATTATTTATATTTATAAAATGACAATTGTACAGAATATTGTTTCTTTTTATACTTTAATAAAATATGTTCAATATAAAATCATAACTATTTGAGGCTTGTGCGGATGGGATCAGATGGTTAATGGGACCGAGCTCACGTGGATGGGGCTTTCAAAAATTTCAGTCTTATTAGTTTGCCGGTCCACAAAATAATTATTTTATTTCCGCCGGTCCATAGGTGTAAAAAGGTTGAAGAACACTGTGCTAAATAGTAATATGGAATGGCAACATTTCTACTAAGGAGTGAGAAGTTACTTTAACAATCAATTGTAATGATGTATCCAACCCAGTATTGAGAAACGAGCAGTTACTTTAAAAACCAATGTAATGTGGTATCTAATCAATATGAGACAAAGAATTGTGAGTCACTAAAATTTGATTGGTTTGACGTGATCCTGCATAGTATAGATAAAAAGACGCTGACGCCATTTTGTTTGTGCGGGAAAAGCTGAAAATTTTGAAACTGTGTAGAAAGCAAAGTATAAATGCGTTAGTACATAAGGAAAGCTGTTAAGTGAAATTTTGTTATGTTCTGTGTCATAGTTTAGAATGCTGTTCTGTCATGAATAAACTCTGAGGCAGCAGTACAACAATTAACACCGTGAAACGCTGGCCGCATTGTTTACATTAGAGAAGGAGGCACAGGAGAACGTACAATGAGGCAAACTGAAGGTATATGCTGGTCTGCTAGAAAAAATGCAGCATAAAAAAAAGAAAAAGAAAAAATGCAGCATTAAAGATAAGTACAACATATTTTGGATTTCTTTTACTCTGCCAGTTTTTCCTCGTATTTGAGTGTCACTAAATTCAGTAAAGAAAAGAAAGAAACTGACTTTGAAGTAGTTGGATACAAAGAATTAGAAAACAGAACCCTGCTACATAATTCTCCTGGATATAACATATAAAATAAAATAAAATATAGAAACAGCAAATTTAAAGAGAAAATTAAAAGAAATAATGATTTAGTAAAGTAGGTAAGTTGGTGGGTTTTACCAATGATTAAAATCAGGAGCATGAACAGAGATCATATACAGACACTCCAGATCTGAGGCTTTTTCCCACCAAAAAAACAGGAGAATTTAACTACTGTATATGAAATAGAGGGGTATAATATTAAAAATATACTAGATTTGTATCCTGATTTAGTGACAGTTATTACACAGTGGATAGTGAAAGCGTTTTTAGTAAGTCTAAATACTTAGGGCTCCTATTACTAAGGTGCGCTAAGCATTTTAGCGTGCGCTAACTAAACACTAAACCCTAACGCGTGCACGTTAGTCTATGGACGTGTTAGCATTTAAAATGCTTACCGTACCTTAGTAAAACAGGGCGATAGACCACTGTTTGTGAATTGAATTTTACTAAGGTGCGCTATGGTGTTTTAGCGCGCATGTAGTGCATGCTAAATGTAAACATGCGCTAAATGCTAACGCGGCCATAGACTAGCATGCAGGCATTAGCGTTTAGCGCTAATATTTGACGCTCATTAAAACACTTAGCGCGTCTTAGAAAAAGGAGCCCTAAGTTTGCTTATGTAAAAGTTCACAGAGTGCTATTGAGACAGACATGGGGGAAATTAATGATTGCTCTGGGCTCGGTAGTATGGAATGTAATGTAATGTAATGTAATTTATTTCTTATATACCGCTACATCCGTTAGGTTCTAAGCGGTTTACAGAAAATATACATTAAGATTAGAAATAAGAAAGGTACTTGAAAAATTCCCTTACTGTCCCGAAGGCTCACAATCTAACTAAAGTACCTGGAGGGTAATAGAGAAGTGAAAAGTAGAGTTAGAGGAAAAATAAAAATAAAATAAACATTTTAACAAGACAGCATTGATCTAAATACTTTGGAAGGTAGAAGAGAGGAGAGAAAGGAATAGAAGCAGAAGGGGGAGCCGTTGAACAGTAGAATTCTGGAGAAATTTAAATGATAGAAATAGAACAAAACAAAGACAAAAGGCAAAACAATAGATAAGATTAAAGATAAATCATAAGCTGGAAAGAAAAATAAAATAAAACTTTGTCTTCAATCCACGGTTTCAGCGTTGTTACTATTTGGGTTTCTACCAGGTACTTGTGACCTGGATTGACCACTTTGGGAAACAGGAAACTGAGCTAGATGGACCATTGGTCTGACCCAGTATGGCTGTTCTTATGTTCTTTATTTCTTTTTTAGTTATTTCATAATGATTTCTACAGTTTTACCCCCCTGGGGGCTCTTAATTTGTAATGTGTTAACTGTACACATTTTCTAATGATTTATGATAAACAAATATGAAAGTTGATTTGCATATGTTAGCGGTTCATAGACAAAACCGCGGAAGACAAAGGCGCGCGCCAACAACTGAGCGCAAGATGGAGGCGCACGCTGAAGAAAATGAAAGTTTTTAGGGGCTCCGACGGGAGGTTTTGTTGGGGAGCCCCCCACTTTACTTAATACAGATTGTGGCGGCGTTGTGGGTGGTTTGGGGGGTTGTAACCCCCCTCATTATACTGTAAACTTAACTTTTTCCCTGTTTTTAGGGAAAAAGTGCAGTAAAATGTGGGGGGTTACAACCCCCCAAACCCCCCACAAAGCTCCCACAGCGCAGTGCGATCTGTATAAAGTAAAGTGGGGGGGTTCCCCCACACACACCCCCATCAGAGCCCCTAAAAACAGTTATTTTCTTCGGCGCTCGCCTCCACGCTGCGCTGTTATCGGTGCGCGCCTTTGTCTTCCGCGGTTTTGACCTGACACCTATGTTAGCATGTATTCAATTCACCCATTAAAACTTTTGCCCCCTCTTTTACTAAGGTGCGCTAACCGATTAGCGCATGCTAATCAAATTAGTGTGCGCTAAATGCTAACGCGTCCGTAGACTAACATGCACACATTAGCATTTAGCACACCTTATAAAAAAAAAAAAAGGCCTTGGTGTGCATAAACTCAATTGAATACATGAAGAAGCGTACAAATCCACGTGTTAAAACATTTTAACATGTGTAACCCCTCCCTCTTTGAAACTCACTATATTTAGTCTCTTGAGAGGGAAAAGTTAAACATAAAATCTAAAATTACCTTAAAAAAAATTTACAAGAAATAAGAGTTTTTGTTATTTTATTATTACAATTCTAAAAGAGATATATATCCAAATAACTTTAACATAAAATCCCAAATAAACTTTTCCTCATAGAATTTAGTCCTTTCAAAAGATTTTTCTCACAGATTTCAAATGTAAATTTTCTCACAGGACTCCGTTGTTTATTTTACACCGCCGTTGGGTACCAACGCTTCTTCTTTCTTCTTTTGAGATTCAGTTTTGATCAACAGCAAACCTACTTCCTAACTTAAAGAAATCAAAGGGAGCAAAACCCTAACACCCTGAAAAATCTGTTTGTTGCTTTAATTTTCTCTAACTACCCATAGAAAAAGAAAAAATAATTGAAATTCCCTAATTTTTCCAACCCTGATGTATTTTAAACTATTCTCAAACAAACCCCAGACCAACCTGTCTTTCAAACTGAACTCTTCCCAACTCTTGTTTTTTTCTCTCTCTGTCAGTTTTTGAATCCTGACCTGCACTGCTCACTGCTAATTGATCTCATCAGACCTGATGCAGACACAACATTCCAGAATTCTCACTCTCAGGCAGGCAAATACAGCATCAAATTATCCAGCTAACAAACAAAACTTTTCACTTCAAAATACAAACTTCTATCAGATCTTCTGCCCTATCAGCTATAACATATTTTAAACTTATTTTTGTAACCCATGGTTACACATGCATACAAAAAAGTTATAAAAAAAAAAAAAATGTATGACATGAACCTAATAAACTACAAAAAGAATCCAACAGGGTCTGCGGTACAACAAGCAAAAAGCAAAAAAACAAACCACAGACTAGTATGTACAAGATGCAGGCAGTGCTTATTATACCAAATATTTAATGCAGTCAATGATACCACCTCATTACAAACCAAGGGACCCGACATGGTCCATGTTTCAGAGAACACGCCTTCTTCAGGGGTCCATGGTTGATAAGGTGTGAAATACACCGCAATAAAAAGGTATAAAACAAACGCCTGTGTGGATTAGATTCTCGGGCCAACTGTACAACGCAAAGAGAGTCTGAGAAAAAATGAAACTAATAACAGTGAAAATTTTATGGACTATGTACATCCCTCATATGTGAGGGGGGGGGGAGGGATATGTGGTGAGTGAAAAGGAAAGGATAAAGGCATGTGTCTGTATTGGGAAGATGAACATGCATTAACATTTAGGTGGGTGTATTTGTGAGAAAATGGAGGGATGCGAGTGTTCGGCTGCCTTCATTGAATGGAAAGGTAGACCAAGGGGTTAATGTGTGGGAAAGATGGATGAGAAAAATGTTCATCTTAAGTAAAGATGACTGCTATTACACTGCTAACATTTATCATTTCTATAGTGTTGAAAGTGTATGCAGACATTCTACCTACCAAGCAAAATTATGTGCATATATTAAGTGCCTGTTATATTTTTGAGTTCAATATGAAGTGCATCCTAATTTTATGCAATGTTAAATGACTTTCATCATTTATAGAACTACATCACTGCTTGCGCCTCTCGTAATGCTTCTATCTCCATAAGACCACCTAATGAGTGAATCAGTTGTACTGTGCAACTGCTAAATGCAACCTCTGGCTTTCAATTAAAATTGATGGGCATCACACAGACAAGAGTTTGTAATCAAAATACATATTT
The DNA here is from genome assembly GCF_902459505.1 of Geotrypetes seraphini. Lineage (NCBI taxonomy): Eukaryota > Metazoa > Chordata > Amphibia > Gymnophiona > Dermophiidae > Geotrypetes > Geotrypetes seraphini. The sequence continues at coordinate 177,393,151 of NC_047085.1, read as the reverse complement.
AGTACTTGTATTACAATCTGAAATTTACTGGAATGAATTCAAAGGATTATAAGAGCATGCAAACAATGAAAGATAATAAACATTGTCTGTAGTCATAAGGTTTTTAGGTCACACATTAAACTGAGCAAGCACAAACTAGTAACAATGAGTTGGTTTTGATTTGTTTAATACTGTCGTCATCACATGTGTGCATTATTGAAGATAATGAGCAACATCTAAAGAATTTGCATTGGTTTGATCGTGGCTTCATTCTTCATTTGCACTATATTGTTTCCAAAGTGAGTAACAAAATAGATTTGTTTGTTTCTGTACGTTATCTATTTCCTGGTACTTTATATACAAGGGTTCCCTCCTCCCCCTTTTGAAATTCAGTGGTGTGTAAAAGTCTGGAACCACTTGTGAATTTTGCATTCTTTCAACTTTCTGACCTTTTATTTTAATTTATTTATTTACCCCAATAGATTTGTCTGTGTACCACATTATAAGGGATACATTTTGGCTATTAGAATCAACTTTATGTGATCACTTGTTTCTGATTTTACAATTTTGTTGATACTGGAATGTAACTACTATAAACTTTTATAGATCTTGCTTCAAAACTGGATCGAGACTGTCCAATCAGCAAGCATTATTTCTAACCAATCAGGAGGCTGCTCTCATCAGCCAATCACAGTCCAGACGTCTAAGTAACAGGGCAGCTATAAAAAGCACAGGTTTATATGGTTTCATATATTCTTTCTGCATCAACCATGACCAAGACTCGGAACCTAATGCTGGAGGAGCGTGTTCATGTGTCAGCTCTGAGTATGGATGGATTTTGATGCCGCCAGATTGCCAGCAAAGTCAGCTGCAGACACAGTACAGTAGTAAAAATTGTACAAAAGAAGAAAGCAACAGGTTTAGTGATAGACAAGTCTCAGTCTAGTTGTACACATGCATCAAAATCACACCAGAACTATGTATATCATTGACCTCACCTATCAGCTCCTGTGTAAGTGATCAGATGAGTGTCATCAACAGTTCTTTGCCGGTGCCTGCAGTTTGGCCTGTGGGGTTGCAAAGCATGCAACAAGCCACTGATGACTGATGTCCAAAGGCACAACCAGATCAAATGGGCACTGAAGCACTCAAGCTAGACATGTGACATGTAGGAAAAGATGCTTTTCAGCAGTGAAAGTACTTTCTGCCTGTTTGATAACTTGACCCACATAAGAATTTCCATGCTGGGACTGACCGAAGGTCAATCAAGCTCAGTATCATGTTTCCAACAGTGGCCAACCCAGAGAAATGGTGACAGCATGACATCTACTTGAGGAGGATTCTTGGAGAGGACTTCAAGCCTGAGTGCTTCAACCTCACTGTGAAGCATCCTTTGAAGGTCATGGTTGCCAATGCCAAGGTCTGCATGGCTGCCAATGGCATCGGACATCTGCTCATCATCAAAGGAATTGTCAACGGGACCAAGGACATCAGAATACTGCAAAAGTGCATGTTGCCATCAGCTCAGCAGCTGTTTCAGTTCCTGTTCCAAGATGACAATGTAACTTGCCATCACTCCTAACAAGTGATCAAATGGAAGTGTCAGAACAAGAAGTCAATCAATTGGCCTGCCCAATCTCCAGATCTGCAACTGATTGGGAACTTGTGGCACAAGGTGGCCTGGGAGATATCCAAGAAACATCCAATATCAAAATGTGAGCTGATTGAATCACTTATTGGAGCCTGGAACCACATTGCCTCCCATGATCACCTCATCAGACTGGTTCACTCAATGCCAACATGGTGCAGACAGGTGATCAAGAACAGAGGGTGGCCCACCAAATACTGACACTTATTTGTGCTCAGAGAACCGCTAATAAGTATAAACCATATCGTGAGCTAGAGAGCCCACCACTACGAGGTAATTGTGCAGTTAACTGTGCTTCAGCATTCAGCTATCATCTCTTCTATGGCGAATTGAGACAATGTGAGCTAAATTGTCCACATCAGTCGGGGTCTTCTGAAGCAGCTGACTGCGAAATGCGTCAAGACCCGAGTCCCATTTACAAACCAATACACAACATTCACATTCAGTTAAGTCCTTATTTATAGTATTTAAAGTTTTGAACCATTCGTGTGTCATTATCAAATTGGAAAGATAAATAATTTAAAAGAAACATTATTGTGCAGTGATTAGGAACACGAGCCGTTGTAGTGGTGGGCTCTCTAGCTCACTATTCTGTTTATACCTATTAGTGGTTCTCTGAGCACAAATAAGTGTCTTCTGTGAATGGAGAAGATTATTATATGCCTGGAGTTTATGCTCTACCATATCCATTTATAGTATTATACACTTGGATTCATCCTTTTTGTTTACCCCAGTTTTTATGTTGGGAAACCACCAAATACTGAGCCATCATTGACAGACAAAATGGCCTTTTTCAAGCTCACCTAACATGAATATAAAGGATAGATGATGCTCATATGCACTTTTTTGGCCAGCGAAGTCCGTTACTTGATTTGTACTGAAAATTGATTAACATGGCAAATTTAATAAACGAACTCAGAAAATTGAAGGTCAAGCTGGAATAAAAAGCTGATTATAATAGCCAAATGTGGTACACAGACAAACCTGTTGGGCCAACAGAAAAATAAATAAAATAAAAGGTCAGAAAGTTGAAAGAATACAACAATCACAAGTGATTTAAGACTTTTGCCCACCACTGTAAATATAATCCTTCTTACTGACATACTGTTACTGAAACCAAAATATAATTTGCATTTGCTGAACTTCATTAAGCAGAGCTCTCTGCACATTGCAAGAAAAATGTAATGTTCCCTAGCAAAGTCCAACTACCTATAATGTTATCTTGATGCGGTAGCAAGTGGGAATAACACTGCAAAATTATACATCATTTTCTTGGTGAGACTTAAAAGATGAGTTCCCAATGTAGCTGGATAAAAAATAAATTGGTTAAACATATTTGCACGCCGTGTGTATGTGTGTGAGGGGGAAGGAAGAGTATCCCCATTTCAAATGTATTTTATTTGCATATTTTGCTGTATGCCATCACTTCTGTAAAGTTTAGTAATTTTATAAAAGAGGGCTTATGTATTGTAGAGTAGCCTAATGGTTAGAACAAGCTAGGAGCCAGGAGATGCCACTTAGCCTTCTGTCCTACCTATAATTACTGCTGCAGGTTATAATGGACACTGGCAGGGTAGGCTCCTCAAATGGAATTAGGGAGAAGGGAGAGCTACAGCCTCAGCACCCTGAGGTTGTGGGTTCAAATCCCACACTGCTTCTTGTGATCCTGGGCAAGTCACTTAGGGCTCCTTTTACTAAGCTGTGATAGCGTTTTTAGTGTGCGCAGAATTGCCACATGCGCTAAACCCGTGTTACATAGCTAGAACTAACGCCAGCTCAATGCTGGCATTAGCGTCTTGTGCGCACGGCAATTCTGTGTGCGCTAAGCGTGCGCTAAAACCGCTATCGCAGCTTAGTAAAAGGAGCCCTTAATTCCACCTCCCTTGCATTAGATAAGGTGTGAGCCTACCAGGACAGGCAGAGAAAAATGCTTGAGTACCTGACTGTAAACCACTTAGGGCTTAGGCTATGTGATATATAAATACTAAAATAAATAAATAAAATATAATAACTGTAGATAGAGGCTTTATTTATTTGTTTTTATATCCCATCTTCCCAGAAGAGCTCAGAATGGGTTAAAGCATATTTATACAAAGTGATGCCAAACATAGCATGGCAGAACATTGGCTGTCAAAGATGGCAAAGCATAGTTAAAGCGTGGTAAAACATAATATGACAAAATATGGTGTGGTGAGACATAGCATGGAAAAACACAGCATGGCAATCATGATGGTATAAGCATGGCTAACCTAGTATGACACGACATGGCAAAAAATAGTAAGGCTAGCATAGCATGATTAAACCTAGATCAGTAGACATGGAACGGCAAACATTGTGCGACAGACATAGCATGAGAAATCGTAGCATGGTAGACATAGGGCTCCTTTTACAAAGGTGCGTTAGGGCTTTAACGCGCGGAACAGCGCACGCTGAATTGCCGCATGCGCTAGACCTTAACGCCAGCATTGAGCTGGCATTAGTTCAAGAAGCATAGCGTGCGGTGTAGTGCGCAGTAATTTCCTGCATGCGCTAAAAACGCTAGTGCACCTTAGCAAAAGGAGCTCATAGTGTGGCAGAAGATATGACGTATAGTATACTAATGTATGAGAGAAATGGTGACAGCATGACAAAGTGTGGCAAAACATTGTATGACCAAACATGGCTTGGTCAAACATAGTATATAGTTCAGTGGGACCATGTATAGTAGTAGAACTTATACATTATACCACTGGAGGAGACGTGGTACGGTAGAACATTATATGATGGACAATATAAAATGCAACAGTACTTTATAAGTGGTCTATAAATACTAAAATTAAATAAATACTTGGCACAGTAGGATGAAGCACATCAACATTTGAGACTCAAAATAGAGGTCTGCACAGGAATGGGGATCACGGGAATCCCGCGGGTCCTGCGGGTTCCCGCGGGAATCCCCCCTAACCCACGGGACTCCCATGGGGACCCTCCTCTGGCCCACGGGACTCCCACGGGGATGGAAGGCTTTGGAAGCAGGGTTCGTCCATATAATATAATAGACACGTCAGCCTTAGTAAAAGAGGGGGTTTATAAGTTAATTACCTGAACAGAAAACAAAAAAAAAGGGTTCCATCAAAGAGATTCCACAAGGAAAACAGCAGCGCAAACACAAAAGAAACTGTGGAATTGATGATCCTGTCAGAAGTAATTGCTGCTTTTTATGGGGACGGGAGGGGATGGAGGTAATTCCTTGCAGGGATGGGTGGGGACGGAGAGGATCCTGACAGGGACTGGTGGGGACGGAGAGGATCCTGATGGGGATGGGTGGGGATGGAGAGGATCCTGATGGGGATGGGTGGGGATGGAGAGGATCCTGGTGGGGATGGGTGGGGATGGGTGGGATTTCTGTCCCCGTGCAACTCTTTAACTCGAAACAGTGGAGGGTCAGTGCCCTCTTTCATAAGGTCTGGGAAATTTGGGTTGATGTATTCATAGATGGTCAAGGGAAGAGGTGAGTTTTTATTGCCTTCCTGAAGTTTCGTAGACATTCTAATGATCTTAGGTGGGTGGGTAGTTTGTTCCAGAGGCGCAGTAGGTAGTGTGAGTAAGATCTTTTCTGGGTGGTCTCAAGGTAGAGGGCATGTCCTGAGGTTGTGTGCAATCGGTTTTCTTCTTGCGAGCGAAGCAGTCGTTTCGGGGCATAGAGTGGAATTTTGGAGGCCAGCACCATGGCATGTAAGAGTTTGTAGGATATTACTAGGCCTTTGAAAATACATTGTTTGTCAATCGTCAGCCAGTGGGCAGCGCACAACACTGGGACGATCGGGTCTCCTATGTGGAGATTCTTGTATGTGGAGTCGAATGGCAGCATTTTGTACTTGTAGTCAATGGATGTTTTTTGTAGTGAGCCTAATTAGGAGTGCGTTACTTCTACCTTGGCATTGGAGGGATTGTCTGTGGCATCAAAGAACTGGTGGAATTTTTCTAGGTTCTGTGAGTAAATCCAAAGCTCTTTTTTAAACTTTGGGTATGTGTGTTCAAGTAAACAGGGAATAATACTTTGGAATTTTTATGACTAGTGATTGATAACTTTTGTCAGACTTTAACATTACAGTTTAAGGAGTTGACAGCTCCGTTATCATTCTTTGCTACTGAAATGCAATCTTATGAGGTACAGTTGATTGCCATGGCAAAGGAAGTTTCTATAATTGAGCAACAGATTAAGAAATTGCAGCAGAATAAGTCTTTTTTGATTAAGAATCACTTGATGCTGCAAGTTGGAAGCATTAGAAAATTATTTCAAGATTAAGAATTTAAGATTTATAAATTTTCTGAGAATGAAATCCATTTCTTATTGGATTTCATTTAATTCTTAAGTGATAGATATTTTAAAGAATGCTACAAATCCACTATTACATTGCATTACATTACATTAGTGACTTCTATTCCGCCTGTACCTTGCAGTTCTAAGCGGATTACAGAATAAGACAGCTGGACATTTCCAGGAAGTACCTGTATTATGTTCCCTATCACGATAAGTAAGACTGAGAAACGGGCTTCATTTAACCCCCATTTTACAAAACTGAGCAAGAAGTTTTTTGCACCGGCCGGCACGCTGAATGCTCTGCGCTGCTCTGATGGTCATAGAGAATTCAACGTGTCATCTGGTGCTAAAAACCTCTTGCACAGTTTTGTTAAAAAAATAAAATAAAATAAAATAAAAAAAATAAGGGGGGGAATAAATTTTAACTGGAAATTTTGAATTCTCCTTCCCAGACTGATTGAGCACAGGACTTAACCCCGTCTTTTACTAAGGTGAGCTAACCGATTAGCGTACGCTAATCAAATTAGTGTGCTAAACGCTAACGCATCCATAGACTAGCATGCACATGTTAGCGTTTAGTGCGCGCTAAATCAGTTAGCGCACCTTAGTAAAAGAGGGCCTAAGTCTCTGGGGCCACTTTGATTGTGCTATTACATGGGTTACATTTTGAGGCTTTCATGTATCACTTCATGGTGCTAAATTATAGACTTTTCAAAATATGGCTAGGGTCACTCAAAAAAGAGGAAACAATTCTTCCTTATGATGTTACTTGTTTTGCAGACTGGGGCTACATTTTTGTGAAATTTCTTTGCAAGTGCATTGTTGTATATAAAGGCCTCATGTAAGTTTTTGGTCTATTTAGTTTGTTTTTGACTCTTCACAGTTAACTTCTTTTTAACCAGCAACACAGTGCCTCCCTATGATCAGTTTACCATTGTTATAGTGACTCCTTTTGAATTAGAAAACCGGATTCAATTTCTGTGTTAGCCTGTGTTTGCCTTAATTGGAATTATTTTGTTATCCCTTTTCTTATTTTTGAAGAAAACTTCCTAACTGTATTGGTCTGCACTCCTTAGTGGACTTTTGAAGAGTTATGATAGTGTGCTATATTGTACCACATCATCATATTTTTTAGGTGGCAATATATATCTGTAGCTTCAAAACTGTATAAATATTTAGGGCTCCTTTTGCAAAACGGTGGTAGAAGTTTCTACCTCGGGCCGGCAAGGTAAATGCTCCAAAGCTCGTAAAAATTCTGTGAGCATCAGAGCATTTACCTCGCTGACCCATGGTAGAAACCTCTCCGCAGCTTTGTAAAAGCCAACGTTAATTTTTAAACTGTCTTAGCCTGTCCTCTGCTATATTTCATTGTATATTTCTATGTTATTGAAGTTGGAATGCCTTTTTCTATAAAAATACATTGGTCCATATTTTGGCCCAGGTTTTATCTGGCCTAATTTACCAGTGCCTATCTACAATGCCTAAGTAAACCACACCTATTCCGCCTATTTTCTGCCCATAACCATGTCTACTTTTCAGGAATGTATTGTAGGCAGCAGTAGGCATCTCAACTTAGGTGTCGCTAAGCATCTTAAGAGTTCCACAAAGTATTCAAGTCCAGACTGAAGGCCCACTTTTTTGAAACTGCGTTTGTTTAAACCCTACCAATTGTTTGTCATTTTCTCTGTTGCCCCCTACCCTCTCTACCTCTTTTCCCTTTGTTTTTCCCTACCTGAGCAGCATATCACCATTTATGTCCAGTTTGTTTTTCATAATAATAATAATAACAATAATAACTTAATTCTTCTATACCGTCTTAGTCGAACGACTTCTAGGTGGTTCACATTCGAAGAAGGCTGGACAATCAGCGAATTACAGGATGCAAGAAGTGAGGGTTACATAAGAAATAGGTAGAGACAGCAAATTACATCGAGGTAGATAGAGGGAGAATATATCATTGTGAGTGGAGAGGCTTCTGTTTAGAGCAGGGGTGTCAAAGTCCCTCCTCGAGGGCCGGAATCCAGTCGGGTTTTCTGGATTTCCCCAATGAATATGCATTGAAAGCAGTGCATGCAAATAGATCTCATGCAGATTCATTTTGGAAATCCTGAAAACCCGATTGGATTCTGGCCCTCTAGGACCGACTTTGACACCTGTGGTTTAGAAGATGAATTTGTCAAACAGAACAGTTTTAATTGATTTTCGGAATGCGCCGTAGGTCAGACTGGCTCTATTTATGTAGTTATCTAGCCAGGACTGCTGTCTGCCTGCTTGGAACATGAAGGTCCTGTCCAAAAAGGATTTGTATTTGCAGCCTGTGATCTTTGGGTACGTAAAGATGTTTCGGTTTCTGGTTGGTCGTTTGGGGTTGTGTAATATGAAGTGTGGTTGCAGGTAGGAAGGCGCTAGACCCCAGACATGCTTGAAACAAATACAGGCAAATTTGAACAGTATTCGCGCCTCCATAATTAGATTGTAAACTCTTTAGAGCAGGGACTGTCTTGTGTGTTTAATGTACAGCAGTGATTGCATTTGGTAGAGCTATAGAAATTTTTAAAAAAATAGTATGTGTACTGTTTACATCAAACGATGGGGTCCTTTTATAAAGTAGTGCTAAAATGTCTGTTATTCCCAGCATGGGTCTTTTCCCCACGCTAAGGCTCCTTTTAGCACTGCCTGTATATAGCCAATTTTCCTACTTCTGCAATACAGGCTATACACTAATTTTCACATTAGCACATGGCCATTAACAAATGAGTATGTACCAACACCTATTTTGTAGGCAGTAAAGGGCCAGATTTGGTATAGGATACCTATATTAGGTGCCGCTAAACACCCTAATCAAGGATGCTTAGCAACACCTAACTTTGGAATCCACACACAACTTTTTAAATTGGCTTAATTAGCATGGTAATTGATGGTGCCAGTAAATTAAATTACCAATTAAGAGTTCCATTCAGATATCCAAATTGTACCCTGGACGCATACTTCAACAGAAACAAATAAAAATACAAACATGATGGCAGATAAAAGCCAAATTGCTCATCCAGTCTCCCCATCCACTCTAACCATTATCCCTTCATCACTCTAAGAGATCCCACATGCCTATCCCATGCTTTCTTGAATTCAGACACAGTCTCTGTCTTCACCACCTCTTCTGCGAGACTGTTCCACGCATCTACCACCCATGCACATTTATACCACGTAGGTATTTCAATGTCTCTATCATATCTCCCCTCTCCCACATTTTCTCCAAAGTATAAATACTGAGATTTTTAAGTCTGTCCCCATAAGCTTTACGGTGAAGACCATGCTCCATTTTAGTAGCCTTCTTCTGGGCCGACTCCTTCTTTTTCATATATCTTTTTGAAGGTGTGGTCTCCAGAATTGCTCTCGACAATGCCATCCATGTAGCCACACATTCATCTCCAGGATGTGAGCTTCTCTGCCCTGGCCTTTACCCTCATAAGGGAGGATGGATGAAAATACCACCTGCGCACCTGACTGCTTCACCTTCTTTTCCAGAGCAACAAAGTCACTTTTGATATGTTCGCAGGGGTACCTGGCAGTATCATTAGTACCAAAATATATAGGCTACTGCCAGAGCCACAGATCCATATAGCATTCATTAAATTGAATTAAAAGGTTTATTATGGGTCTCAAGTGCTCGCAGTTATACTGCCAATTGAACAAGTCACGGTGTATAACTATCTTGCGAGCTATCATCGGTCCTTTAAACTCTTTATTGTGATAAGAATGCCATTTGGCCTTTGATAACTGAAATCTTTCATATCACTGACTTTTTTTCATTTGATATCCTTATCCTTGGCTCTCTTGCCCTTACAACACCTTTGGATATGTATCAAGACAGACATCTAACAGTTCTGCTATTTACTGCTATCCAAATCATCCTCCAACACTGGAAAGACTCCACTAAACTTGAATTTCACCAATGGTGGAACACTGTATGCTTACTTGTTAAATATGAACAATATCTCGCTGAACGTCATAACTCTTTATCCTCCTACGCCAAAACATGGTCCTTGCTAATAGACTTTTGTAATTCAGATCTTTGACTTACTGTATAATGTATAATGAATGTTGAATACTGGATTAGTCACTTTATTTACCTACATGATTATTTATCTCCCATGTCACTCTTTGGCTATGTATTGTTTCCTGTCTGAACATGGTATACCTTCTTTCCTCCATCTGTATTGATAACTTCACATATCCCTCATCCCTCGTATTGCTGTATTGCATCTCTCCTTCCTCCTCCTTTAAGCATAACTCTTTCCTTATTCTGTGATCTGATATACCCGTTGAGTGTTGTATTTTTCATCCAGTGTATATTTCTGCTTCTCGAAGCATATACACATTGTATTGTTTTGCTATTTGTAATATCATAAAACCAATAAAGCTTTGAACTTAAAAAAAAAGAATGCGTTGCACAAGATTTTTTGAAGGAGTTATCAGTATCATTAGTACCAACTTGGATGAGCAGCATCAGATAATAGTAATCAAACTTGATGAGTCTTGGCAAGCTCTCCGTAATATCTTGGATTTTGGCACCAGGCTGACAGCATACCTCATGGGACATCATGTCTGGTCTGCAGATGGATGTTTCTTTACCCATCAAAAGGGAATCACCAACCACCACTACCTTACACCTACTAGTGGTCATGGATCCAGTAATTTTGGAGATTTCAAGCTTTGGTCCTTCCTCTCCCTGGGATGCTCTCATCTCCTCCACTTCCAGGGCAGCATACTAGTTCTTTAGTTCAAGGGTGGGTGGAGTCACAGTACCAATTTTGCAGAATTCCATAATCTGAGCACAGCTGTCTTCCCTCAGCACAATCTCTTCTTCCCCACTGCTGCAAATCTTTGATGCCTCATGATCCATTTCATTGATGTACCTCTTATTCTCATGGATGCTTCTCAGTCTTGCCATTTCCTCTCTCTGTTTCTTTACTTCCTTCATGAGGGATTCAAGCTGAAGACAGCTTGCACATGGAACCACTCCCTCTGCCTAGGTAACATTTTCTGTCTGCACAGAGACAGAAGCTGTAACCTGAGCAGCAGCTTTTGTGACATAATGTTTCCTAGCCATATTATGGTTGCAGAAGTACTTACACCTGGAAAAAAAAAAGAAAGAACAAAAAAATCCTACCAAATCAATGTCCTGTTTGGCTTAAGAGCCTATGAATCAAAAAGCTCCATCTTGGAGTGGGTGGGAGGGAGGGAATTAACATCAAACAGAGACTTTCCTCAATAGTTATTTGTGCCCTAATCTGACTTTATGCCCTGAAATGCAGCCTAAAATACTAATCTAGACAAAACACATTTTTGTATGAAACCATAACAGAGACTCTAAAGGCTACACTATTGCTTAACTAATTTTGCTGAGCTAAAAAAGAGAACAATGAAATAACCTACTGAAACCCAAGATTACCTTTCCCAAGTTTGAATGGAGGCAGGCATGATATTCCAATGTTTCTTTTCCTTGGCAGAGCAGATCCTCCCTCAGAGGCAGACAGATTGCTGTGAAAACTATTTTTAATGCTAAACCTCTACAACCTCTCTCTTAGAGCCAGGCTTACTGAGGGTTAGGCACTAGGTCAACTCCACCCCCTCAAGGGTCACCTGTGGAGTCTGATCTCTAAGAAAGTCCTCAGAGTTCAATAACAGCAGAAAAAGGTCCAAGTCATAAATCCACCCACACCACACCTCTAACATGCTTCATTGATGTTTTCATGCACTGTGGGCAAGCACCATAAAAATTAATCTAGAAAATAGGTTTCAAAAATAGCAAATTGGAAGAGTTTGTCAAGAAAACCATCCTTTTGCCCCTAGAGGATGGAAACTCGATTTGTGTTTTCAGCTCCATGTCTCCTTCCCCCTCTAATCTTTCCTCATTCTCTTCCCTCTGATTTATCCTCTGAATTATGATGACTCTAGAACAATGGTCTCAAACTTAAACCTTTTACAGGGCCACATTTTGGATTTGTAGTACTTGGAGGGCCGCAGAAAAGAAAAAATAGTTAATGTCTTATTAAAGAAATGACAATTTTGCATGAGGTAAAAACTCTTTATAGTTTATAAATCTTTCCTTTAACTGTTAAAGGAAAGATTTATAAACTATAGAGTTTTTACCTCATACAAAATTGTCATGCTAGGAATGATTAAGAAGGGGATCACGAACAGATCGGAGAAGGTTATCATGCCGCTGTACCGGGCCATGGTACACCCTCACCTGGAATACTGCATCCAGCACTACATGAAGAAGGACACGGTACTACTCGAAAGGGTCCAGAGAAGAGCGACTAAAATGGTTAAGGGGCTGGAGGAGTTGTCATACAACGAGAGATTCAAAAAACTGGGCCTCTTCTCCCTTGAAAAGAGGAGACAGCCTTTAAATATTACAGGTATAAGCTGTAGTGGCTTGGAGACAAAAATATTAGTGTTTGCAGATGACATCCTTTTTACAATCTGAGACACCCCCCTTCCCTCCCCCCCAACCCACCTCACTGAAAGCTGTAGTAGAAAATCTGACAGCTTTTGGACAGGTGTCAGGATTTTGGATAAATATGTCTAAGTCAGAAATTTTGGATCTTACTCTATCAGATTTAGATCATAGATGGATTTCTAGTAACTATTCCTTTAAATGGGCTCAACAATCATTACGATACTTGGGGATTAATTTAAATAAGCAAATCATTATGTTGTATACTGCTAATTACCCTCCCCTTTTGAAAGTGATCTGGCAGGAAATGGAGAGGTGGAATCATCTTAATATTTCCTGGCTAGGCAGGGTACAAACAATTAAGATGGTAGTGCTTCTGAGACTATTGTATCTCTTTTCAGCCTTACCAATCCCTTTACCTAGTAAATTTTTTCTTCACTTGGAGTGAAAGATATTTGCTTATATTTGGAATTATAGGACGCCAAGGGTAACCCGTGCCATGATGTATCAACCTAGGAAGTTGAGAGGAATTGCAGTCCTACATTTTCGATATTACTATCAAGCGACCCAATTACATTACTTAACTAACTGGAAATGGGATAAGGAAAAATCATGGGTGTGTATGGAACAAGAGCTATTGGGCGTGTTCCCACTTTGGGCAATACCCTGGTTTCAATATTCACAACTTTTTGCTATAGTTAAGAGTTCTAACCCTATAATACAACACACTCTTGATCTGTGGACTCAGGTACATAGGCGATGTTTTGGAGATAAGGTTTATTTCATGGGGGCAGCTATTACATATATTTCCAATTTTGCCCCAGGTGAGGTAGATGTGTCCTTCCAAGTATGGTGTAAGAAAGGACTGAAAACATTGGATCAATTATTGGATGATGGGAAAGTTACCCCTTTTGAAATATTGGTGGAAGAATATGGTCTTTTACCGAGAGATCTATTTTATTATAAACAAATTGAAAGTTTTATTAGAAAAGTGGTTCTTAAATAAGTCATTGCTGAACAGTCAAATCTAGGTAGGGCTATAGTAAAGGAAAGTGCGAGAGGCAGTATTACTAGATTATATAATGCACAATTGGAGCATCTTCATTCACCTTTGAAGTATAGGCGCCGTTGAGAAAAGATCATTGGCAAATGTTATACTGATAAAGAAAGGTCTAAAATAATGCACAACCTTCTCTATGGCACTATAGCTAGCAATATGATAGAAAATGGTTATAAGATGTTATATTGCTGGTATTATACTCCAGTGCGGCTGCGAGTTATGTATGGGGAAGGATTGGATAAATGTTGGAGAGGATGTGAGGAAGTAGGTACGTTTGAACATGTATGGTGGCATTGTATAAAGGCACAAACATATTGGGACAGAGTGATATCCTTGATTGAAGCAGTGCTAGGGATTTTGATACCCAAGACCACGGAGTGCTGCTTGTTGAATATAAGACCAGCGGCCTTGCAAATTATGCAACATAGATGGGTACATTTGATAATGACAGCAGGGCGACTGGTTTTGGCATCGGCTTGGAAACAACCAGGTCTTTCGGCGGTTCAAGTGTTGCTGTCTAAAGTCCAATATATACAACAAATGTCAAAATTAACTGCTCTCCGGAGACACCAGATACATAGATATAATACCATTTGGGGTACATATGAAATTTGGATCAGCTCCCAAAGGAGTAGTCCCGTTGATCTCTAAATTATGACTTACCAGACCTTTATAGTTTATGAATCTCCTGCACACATCCTCTCACCGGGGTGGGGAGGTGGGGGAGGATGGGAGGGTGGGTTATAGAAGCTTCTTAACTAAATTGATATTTTTAGTATTTATTAAGACGTAAGATATAAAATGAATTAGTGTATTGTTAAAAGCTTGATTATACAAGATTGATGTTTTAAAAATATTTAAATGATTAATAAAATGCTTTTGGAAAAAAAAGAAAAGAAAAGAGGAGACTGAGAGGGGACATGATCGAAACATTCAAGATACTGAAGGGAATAAACTTAGTAGATAAAGACAGGTTGTTCACCCTCTCCAAGGTATGGCGAACGAGAGGGCACTCTCTGAAGTTAAAAGGGGATAGATTCCCTACAAATGAAAGGAAGTTCTTTTTCACCCAGAGAGTGGTGGAAAACTGGAATGCTCTTCCGGACGTTTTTATAGAGGAAAATACCCTCCAGGGATTCAAGACAAAGTTAGACAAGTTCCTGCTGAACCGGAATGTACGCAGGTAGGGCTGATCTCAGTTAGGGCCCTGGTCTTTGACCTAAGGACCACCGCAGGAGCGTACTCTGGGCACGATGGACCACTGGTCTGACCCAGCAGTGGCAATTCTTATGTTCTTATGTCATTTCTTTAATAAGTCATTAACTATTTTTTTCTGCAGCCCTCACAGTTAAAGTTTAACTTATTTCCTTTTTCAAAACGGACACATTTCAATCACTATATTGAAAATAAAATCATTTTCCCTACCTTTGTTGTCTAGTGACTTTGTTTTTCTGTGCTTTTAACTATGTTTCCAGGACCTTCTTGTCCATTGACTGGCTTTCTCTCCGTCTTCACTTTCTGCGTTGCATACATCTTTGGTATTAACTTAACATTCAATTTTTCTGCTTTCTTCTCAAAATCTACTTTTCCATGTCTTACCTTCCCTCCCTATTTCCATGGTCTGACATCTCTTTCCTTCCCCCCAGTGTTACATTTCTCTTTCCTTTCCTCCTTTCTGCCTCCTGCAGTCCATCTCCCTTCCCTTCCTCCTTTCTGGCCCCCCTCCCAGTCGAACATTTTTTTTTCTCTTCCTCCTGCATGCTTCTCCTCTAGTTCTCCCTCCTTCCCCCAACCAACATCTATCTCTCCCTCCCTCCATGAGTCCAACTTTTCACTCTCTGCCATCTCCCCCTTCCCCTGTTTAACATTTCTCCTTCCCTCCTTTCTGCCCTCCCCATCCATCTCACCCTCTCCATGTCCAACACTTTTTGCCTCCTGCACACTTTCTCTCTGTCCTTGCCTCTTCCCTCGAGTGGCATCCCTCTTTCCCACCCCCCAACCCAACATGCTCTCTCCCCATGCACCATCTCACCCTCCTCTCCAGTGTGTAGCACCTTTCCTTTTCCTCCCTTTCTGCCAGATTCAGCGGCACCTCTTCTCCCTTCCTTTTACCTATCCCCTGTCCAGCAGTACCTCTTCTCCCTTCCTTTTAGCTCCCTCCATGTCCAGCAGTACCCCTTCCCTCCTCCCCGTGTCCAGCAGTACTCCTTCTCCCTTCCCTGCTCCCCCTGTCCAGCAATATCTCTCCTTTCTGTAGCCTAGTGATAGCTCACTGTGTACTTTTGACTTAGTCACACAGCTGCTGATAGCTTTAGTTTAACTTTAGCCGCGGTTTTATCAGGCAGCCTCGGGGCTTTTGCTAGGCCGGCCAACCTCGCATCATCAAAGTGGGCCAGCCCAGCAAAGGTCCCGCGGCTGCCTGATGAAACCACAGCTAAAGCTAAACTAAAGCTGGTCCAGTGGTGAGAAGAGGAGTCTTAGCAACGTATAGCTGGCAAGAAGTCAGCTGACGCCAGCAATCAGGGCAGGATGTCATTTGACGTCAGCAATTGGGGCAGGAAGTCAGCTGACACCGGCAATCAGCGGCAGAAGTCAGGAAGTCAGCTGACGCCGGCACGGGTGATCGACGGCATACGGCAAGATCACGTACAGACCGCAGGCCGCAAAAGAGTACCTGGAGGGCCGCAAGTTTGAGACTGCTGCTCTAGAATGATTGTTTCTGTCCTGTCCCAAAAAATTTGTAGTTCTTTTCTTTTCTTGTTTTTAGATTATAAATTACCTTGCTCTGTTATACGCAGTTAAAGGTGGTATAGAAAGTCACAAATAAATAAATATGCCACTTTTTGGACATTTTTCATTTTTTGACAATGAGTGCCGTATTGCCGTAATTGCACTTTCTCTTTCCCAGCTACAATTTATCAAATGCATGGTTTAAAAAAAATAAAATAAAATAAAATACTTTGGTGGGTTTTTTTCCCATAAAGTTGGAAAATGTGAAAGTTTGATAAAATCAGATGTTGCTACGAAACTGAAGTGCTAAAAAGGAAGAAATTGAATGCCTTGTCATCCCTGCTGCTATCAGAATCACTGAAATTATGCTTGGCAAAACAGAAATAGATGCAATTAAAATTATCCCATATTCAAATGACCCCATGACAAGCATAGCACAAGATATAATTAAACAAATTTTGGGGGGAAAAGAGCATTCAGATAAAGCAGCTTGATTTACAGATTAATGAATCCATAGATACATCTAGCTATGCACAACTTAATGATATTTCTCAAATACTTTGATGAAGAAAATGAGCAAGAAAGATATGAAAAAAAGAGGTGGCTGCAAAGAACTAGACTCAAAAACAACAAGAGAGGACATTTTGTAGATCATAAATGAGTAGGATTGTTGTGGATAATGGAGTTTGTCTCTGTGCATTGAGGGATTGGCATCAAAGCTATCTCAATGGCTTGGCCTTGTCACTTTCTTAAAGTCTATACTGTAAATCCTTCAGACAAGAGGAACCATTGTATTAACTCTCAAAAGGCGACAGTATGCACTCTTTCCAAAGCCAGATGAAACTACATGTAATATGATTAAATCTCAGAGATTAACATCTTCTTTTCTTTACTAGACAGATATAGTATGGAATTCTCTCAATGCTAAATATATATATTACCTTAAAGAGCAGTGAATACATTTTCTGTTTCATTTGTTGTCTATAAATTGAATATATGCTAAGTGGCTCATAATTAAAACAAGAAAACATCTAAAAAGTGGCCTAAAATCAGTACATGGATGATCAAAGAGCCAGAAATTTATTAACAAATTAACAGATATTCCAATAGAGCAGGGGTAGGGAACTCCAGTCCTCAAGAGCCGTATTCCAGTCGGGTTTTCAGGATTTCCCCAATGACTATGCATGAGATCTATTTGCATGCACTGCTTTCAATGCATCTTAATTGGGGAAATCCTGAAAACCCGACTGGAATACGGCTCTCGAGGACCGGAGTTCCCTACCCCTGCAATAGAGAAATCCACTTATCAATCCTTATTGCTAAACTCCAAGATTCAAATTGGTAAAGTCTGGGATCTTCATGCATGTCTGTAAGATGAATGTGCTTTTCTTGATGTATTATATGTTTATATACTTTCTATTGCACTGTTGATATATGGAAAATCAATAAAGATTAAAAAAAAAAAGAAAAAGCCAGTTCGTTCAAGTACCGATAATCAACGCTGGTTTTAGATGTATCTAAAACCAGCTTAGGCCTTTCCCCTGCCTCTAAACACATAGAATGAAAAAAGGCATTTTTAGAGTAGGGGAAAGGGCAGGAGGTGGGCGGGAGGTGGGCCGACCTAGACATAGTTGTACAGCAGGTATAACCAAAAGTTTAAACAGGTTGCCTAGTTGGCACTTATACATTTTGAAATAGGCCAAGTCAAAACAGATATAAGTGCCGAAAAAGGGTCTGTTGAGCTCTTGTGTCTTTAGCCCCGCCCACAGAAGGGTGGGGCCTTTGGTGCCTGGCTTGGGAATAGAGAGCTGCACGGGAACGGGGACGATGGGAATCCCGCGGGTTACCTCTTTGAGTCATGGGGATCCTGTGGGGACACCCCCTAGGGTCGTGGGGATCCCATGGGGTTGCCCCCTAGGGTCGCGGGGATCCCGTGGGGATGCCTCCTAGGGTCGCGGGGATCCTGGGGTACGATGCAACTCGAGCCATGAGGCTCGTCTTCTTTTTCCTACCTGCTCGGCCGCAGCACACAGCCAACCGGAAGTCTTCTCCGATGTCAGCGCTGATGTCGGAGGGAAGGCTTAAGCAAAGCCCTCCCTCCCTCCGACATCAGCGCTGACATCGGGGAAGACTTCCGGTTGGCTATGTGTGCTGGGGCAGTGCAGGCAGGAAACAGAAGACGAGCCTCGCGGCTCGAGCTCCATTTTGCTGGTAATTTGCTTGCAGATGAGGGCTGGGACGTGGAACACAAAAGGGGGAGAGAGTGCATTTTTGGACACAAGGCATGAACTTGGGAAAGAGGATGGAGGAAGGGAGGGAAAGAGATGCTGAGGTGGGGGAGGGAGTGCGTTTTTGGACACAAGGCATGAACTTGGGAAAGAGGATGGAGAAAGGGAGGGAAAGAAATGCTGAGGTGGGGGAGGGAGTGCGTTTTTGGACACAAGGCATGAACTTGGGAAAGAGATGTTGAGGTGGAGGAGAGAATGTGTTTTTGGACACAGAAGGCATGCACTTGGGAGAGAAGAAGGGAGGGAAAGAGATGGTTGTGAACACAGGAATGGAAGAAAGGAGAATTTTTGGTCATAGGGAGGGAGGTACAGATGAGAGGGAGAAATATTGTGGTGGAAAGGGAACAATGGGACAGATTGAAATGGATGCAAGAGGGAGGAATGTTGGACATAGTGGTGAAGGGAATGGAGGGAAAGATGTGGCATGGTGCTGGAGAGAGGTGATAGAAGGAGAAATGTTGGGCATGGGGCTGGTGGGCAGGCACGAAAGATGAGAAAGGGATAAATGCCGGACCATGGTAGGAGGAACCAATGGACAGTAACAGAAGATGGGAAAGCGGAAAAAAGAAACTGGGACCAACTTTATGAAAAAATAAGTCTCCAGACAACAAAGGTAAAAACGGAATTTATTGACTAAAATATGTTAGCTTTGGGAAATGTATATAGCAGATGTCTTTGTATTGTGTTTAAAAGAAAAGGAAATGCATTTCTGGTTTTATTTCTACAGTGTTGAAGTACTTGCTGACCCTTGCTGTGACTGGTGGAGATCTCCAAGCACCGCCAGCAGAGGACCTCCTCTAGAGACAGCCAGAACTCCCCTCCACCAAGCATAGCAGTCACTGGCAGCATCCATGAGCCACTGAGGTGCCAGTATCTGTGACTCAGGGATGCTACAGCTGCCTGCCAAGCTTGGCAAAAGGGATCCCCGGCCAACTGCAAAGGAAGTCCTCAGCTGACAGCTTGGGGGTTCTCATCAGCTGAGTATTTATATTTTATATTTACATTAGAGGCTATGGTAGAAACCCGTTTACAAAGTATGTATTCTTCCCAATTAATATTTCCAAATTAATAAAGTCTCTTTGCTTATTGTAAATGGGTCTCTACCAGAGCCTTTAATTCAGTAGCATAATTAAAAGAAATAACTATTTCTGAAGTTTATAGGGATGGGTGGGGACGGAGGGGATTCCTCGCGGGGATGGGTGGGATTTTTGCGGGGACAGGTGGGGATGGGTGGGATTTCTGTCCCCGCGCAACACTCTACTTGGGACCCGTCCATCTGGCCAACTTCTTTTAGGTAAGGGGGGTGTTGGGGGTAGGGGGTGTCACAGGGTCAGCGGGGGGGTCATGGGGTTGGTGGTTGGGGGAGGTTTGGGGGGTGGATCAGGAGTTTGGGGCGGATGGTCGTGTAGGGGGTGTATCTTGGGCAGAAGGGCCTGGGATCCCTCCTGCTTGTATCTTAATGGGGGTGGGGGTGGGGGTAGGGCTATCACCGGGGCAGGAGGGCTGGGCTCCATCCTGCCCGATCCGATCGGCGGGGCTGCTTTGGGGCAGGAGGGGTTGGGCTCCCTCCTGCCCAGATCAGTTCAGGGGGGTATCACGGCAGGACAGATGGGTCGCAGCAGTTCAGAGGTGGAACGATCGCCATCATGGCAGGGGAGATAAGCTATCTCTCCTGCCGTGATCGTTGGGGGGGGGGGGTTGGATTCTGTAACCGGTGTTGCTTTTGACAGACACTGGTTACAGAATATAACTTTTAGGCGAAGGACTGGCCCCAACTTCACCTAAAAGGTCTGGTTTTGGGCGTTTGGGACTTAGGCTGTTTTGGGGTTGATAATGTATTGTAAGTGTAGACATAGTGGTGGTATGGCCATTTTAAACAGCTGAATGTAGAGGTAGGCCATTCTCAAAACAAATCTCATTTTGGACATTTGTTTTGAGAATGGACATTTTCCCTGCTTCTACTTTCAGCGTTTAGGGCCTAGGCCAAAAGGGGATAATCGATAATCAAAACTGACTTTCTGGACATCCAGCAACACTTCTAGGCTGCTGTGTATCCAGAGCTCAAAGGGGTATGTTGGGAGGTGTGTTATGGGCAGGTATCAGACAAGCTTAGATCTGGATGTCCTGCAGCAATAATCAAAGCTTTCCCAGGATATCCTACCGTGTTTCCCCGAAAATAAGACCTATCCCGAAAATAAGCCCTAGCAGGATTTTCGGGGTAAGTCTTAATAAAACCCCTACCCCACAAATAAGCCCTAGTCCAGGAATTCACTGGAAGTTTCCATGATGATGTCATCAGTAATGTGGCAGAGTGAATTACAGGTGGCAAAGCTGAAGTAGCCTGTTTAGAGTGCTGCCAGCCCGACGCTGCTTAGGGAGGTATGTAGAGCTTAGGGAGGTATGTAGGGCTCGCTCATGGTTGGCTGGGTTTGGATGGGGGGAGGAAAGGATGGGGGTTCGGCTGCGTGGCGGGGGCGGGTGCTCGCTTAAGGGTTCTGCTGTACAAGGGATGGGAGGGAGGGAAGGAAAGCTGGGCAAGGGTCCTGCTGCATGAGGGATGGGAGGGAGGGAAGGGAAGCTGGGCAAGAATCCTGCTGCACAAGGGATGGAAGGGAGGGGAGAAAAGATGCTGCACATGTGGGGGAGAGAAAGGAAAGAGGAAGAATTGGGGTAAAGGAGAGAAAGGGAGCAATGATCATGTATACCCCGAAAATAAGACCTAGTGTGTTTTTTGGACCTAAAATTAATATAAGACACTATCTTATTTTCGGGGAAACAAGGTAGATGGAATTTAGATGCCAGCAGTTACACCTGTTTTAGTTGCATCTAAGTGCCCCAAAGCTACCTAAACTGACCACTGGAGGAAGTAATGCATGAATCCCCCTTACTCCCCCCCCTGTAGTCACTGACCCCCTCCCACCACACAAAGATGGGGAAAAACAGTTAATTGAAGGCTTGCCATTAGCTGATTATGACAAGGGAATTCTGATCAGCTGAGCGGGTTCGGGAATTCCTGCTGGCTCAGCTAATGGGGATTTTACCTGCCAGGATCAGCTGAACTGGCAGGGAGATTCCTCTCTCTCTCACTCAATCCCTCACAGACATCGATCCCCTCCAGTACACCTCCAAACTAACCAAATATAAAAGAGCTGTCGATCCCTACAACCCTCCCTCCAACATTTCCCCAACATCCCTGGACACCTCCTCCTGACATCCCCAGATCCCTGAAATATGCACACATCTCCCAGAATTCCTGGACCCCCTGATATACCCAGATCCCCCCCAACATCCCCCCACATCCCCCAACATTCCTGGACCCTTATGACATTGCCCAATATCCCCATACCTTCAGATGACAAATCGGAAGGTGAGAGGCCCATTCTCTCCTGCCGATAGGGCCGCATGAATGAAAGTGAACGAAATGGGGCTCGCGTCAGAAGAGATGGTGCTGTAAGCTAAGCTAAGTCTACTATTTGCAACATGATAAATAAGATATAGAGAATTTATATTTAAGAAAACAAATTATAAGATTTATTGAATACTCTATTAAGGATCAATGAGGATTATAGTCAGATCGAGTTATGCTACCCGATGGACAGTCTGACGATCCTTGCACCCTGAAAATCTAATCCTATATTTTTCTTGTTTTATGGTCTAATTTTAAAACCATTTAATAGAAGCCTCCCTGAATAAGCAGAAATTCTGGGAAACCTGATGGAGAAATATTCTGAGAATTTCACAAAAGGACATTATACAGAGTGCAAAGCATAAGACTGGATGACATTGGAGGATTTGGCAGAAAAGTGAAATATTCATAGCAGAGTAAGAGGGTTCTCATAGAGCTGCTCCCATTTAAGGCAACATATTTATCTTAGACCTATTTCCCATACTTAACTGAGTCAGAAACCATAAAACAAGCAATTATTTGTGCCCATAAAATGATATGATTTTAATAATAAGTAATTTAAAATTCTTAAGTCACTCAAACATGCCTAAGTTTTTACGAGATTTCATTTTTAGTCTGTTCTTAATGAATAAATGATGGTCAGATTCTATTGAATTACATACCTGTCTGTTTGTAGTCAGGATAAGATTCTGTAAACGGTGCCTACATTGGGTAGCACCTACAAAAACAGTGCCAGTCACGTATCAATCATGATTAGGCACCATTTACACAATTGCGGTTACTGGCACCTAAGAAAAAACCTAGGCATTGGTAACGTAGGCCAGGGTTTTTTGTTTTTTTTTATATCTTTATTAATTTTCAGTTTGAGAATAGTGTATTAAAATATACATACAATTAACTTCATAGATAGCATTTACTATCAATCAAAGAATGTTACAAAATATTCTCCCTCCTTCCCACCCTTCCTGGATGTACAAATAAAAAAGAAAATAAAGGCATAATCCAACTAATCAGAATTAACAAAATTCATCAATAGACCCAATGTTAATTTAAATAGTTTATTATGACACGATATTTCTAAATTCATTTTTTCATATTTATAACATAAACATAAATTTTCCCACCAAAAGGAGAAATTAAGTCTGTCCCAATTTTTCCAGTTCTTGGTAATCATTTGCATGGCTATCCCAGTCATAATGATAAAGAGTCTGCTTTTATACCTTTCTAATGGAGGTTTAGTTGACAAAAATGTCCCACAGATTACCACCTCATAGGACAACGGAATCGAAGACTCCAGTATCCAATTAATAATAATAATAATAATAATTTTATTCTTATATACCGCCATACCCGGCGAGTTCTAGGCGGTTTACATCAATTAGATTAGTATCCACGTTGACAAGCAGATTTACAACAATTTATCAGATATATGACAAATTTAACCGAACTTGACAGAGGATGACGGGAGATTGTGGAAGATAGGGATGAGAGAAGCTATGAAGTTAATTGTATGTATATTTTAATACACTATTCTCAAACTGAAAATTAATAAATTAATTTGTCCCCATATTGATTTCCAAAAGTTGAGTATCAAAGGACAATAGAACAACAAATGATCCAGTGTCCCTATTTCAAGATGACAATGCCAGCATCTATTAGACTTTGAACTACAGGTATCTAACTTTTGCAAACGAACAGGGGTCCAACAAAATTCTATTTAACAAAAAGAGCCAGGTTTGTCTCATAGACGCTGACGCTGTACATCTCATCCTCCAAGTCCAGATCCGTGGCCACTGAGTAGCAGAAATCTGCTGCTTTATCTCAATGCTCCAAATGTCTTTTAGGCTTGTTTTAGGTTTTTTATTCAAATATTCAGATATTAATTTGTACCACTTGGCAGCCTGGTGCCCTAGCAAAGGGTGGTGGATGCCTGGAATGTGCTTCCAGAGGGTGTGATAGGACAGGGTACGGTATCAGGGTTCAAGAAAGGATTGGATGAATTCCTGAAGAAGAAAGGGATAGAAGGGGATAGATAGATAGGGCAAAAAGGGATAGAAGGGGATAGATAGAGATCATTATACAGGTCCTGGACCTGATGGACCGCCGCGTGAGCGGATTGCTGGGCAGGATGGACCCCTGGTCTGATCCAGCAGAGGCACTGCTTATGTTCTTATGTAGGCCAGGGTTTAAAAGGTCTTTATTACCATTGCCTCAGTTTGATGGAGAATAGTGCTTAGCAGTACCTAAGGTCTTATCCCCCTAAGCACACCTACTTTGACCTTAGACGCTGTTAGGTGCCATGTTAGGTGCCTACCCTTTTTTAACAAGCTTTTGTTTTTTTAACAGCGAGGGCAATTACTACTATTACTACTACTCTTTATCACTTATATAGTGCTGAAAGGCATGCACAGTGCTGATACACTGCTAGAACCAATTAAAGCAATAAACCCCACCCCCTCCCCCATTTTACAAAACCGCGATAGTGGATTTTAGCGCAGGCCGGCACGCTGAATGCTCTTGTCTGCTCCCGATGCTCATAGGAACTTTAAGAGTGTCGGGAGCAGCGCAGAGCATTTAGCGTGCCGGCCTGTGCTAAAAACCGCTATTGCAGTTTTGCTAAAGGGAGGGTGAGGGGGGGTAAGTTAGGCAGCAGTAGCGCGCATACTGCTACCTAACATACGGTAGGGAGTGTGACTTTACTTGTTTGTAAGGTTGAGGCATATTTAGAAGTCAGGTATTTGGTGACAAAACATATGCCCCCTCTTT
Source organism: Geotrypetes seraphini (assembly GCF_902459505.1). Classification (NCBI taxonomy): domain Eukaryota; kingdom Metazoa; phylum Chordata; class Amphibia; order Gymnophiona; family Dermophiidae; genus Geotrypetes; species Geotrypetes seraphini. The sequence goes on along the minus strand of NC_047085.1, from coordinate 177,368,508 downwards.
TACTAAGGCGTGCTAGTCGATTTAGCGTGCACTAATCGATTTAGCATGCGCTAACTGCTAATGTGCCCATTATATTCCATGGACGTGTTAGCATTTAGCGCACACTAATCGCTAGCGCATGCTAATAATTAGTGCATGCTAAATCAATTAGTGCATGCTAAATCAGTTAGCGCGCTAAATCGGTTAGCATGCCTTAGTAAAAGGACCCCTAGTACGCTAAATCGGTTAGCGTGCCTTCGTAAAAGGACCCCATAGTGAGATTACAGGACTTACCAGGTACGAAAAGAAAAAACAATTAAGTTGACTGGGTGCCTTAGTGAAGACAACTTTTTTTTATATATCTTATTTTTATTTTGCTTATACCTTTTTTAACCGTAGCTCGAGCAAATTTACGTTTAGGTACTCTGGGAAGTATCTGTCCCCAAAGGACTTGCAATCTAATTTAATGTCTGAGGCAACGGGAGATGAAGTAACTTGTAATGTGGACCATTTATTTAGGCAACAGAGTTTTTGATCATATTGCATCCCAAAAAATGGGGTAAAGTGGTATTTTATGTGGCTAGGGAATAAAAGAGGCCCAAATATATAAAAACATTTTAAAATAAAATGTTTCTATATATTATGCAAACAAATCATGCCAATAATTAGACACAACAAAACCACTTTTTGTGGAGAAAAAAGACCTTAGATCCCTTGTCTACAGTTCAGGAGCTCACCGTCCAGAGCTGACCATTTGCCAGAAAAAAAACTGCACAATCAAGTGCTCCACAATTAAATTCACTTATTCACTTCAGTTTAAATCAATTGTTGGTAATGAATATGTATACATTTAACAAAAAATGTTCCACTAAATGACTCAAAAATATTTCATTAACAAAAACAGTCTGCGTAATGTCCACTTGCTGGACTTCTTCCAACTTGACTCTCAGCTTGCATTCAGAGCATAATTTCCAATATACTACTACTCTAGACATACGCAAAACTGTACATCAAAACATAGAAGAGAGAATCCCTGCTCAGAAGACAGTCAAGACAGACAAACTGGCAAGAAGGTGCATCAATACGCAGTGCTCAGGTGGGGGAATTACAGAGGGAATGATAAGACAGATATTGGTGCTTAGCAGTTGGGTTGGAGTTTGGAATTGAAAGCAACTTCAAAGAAGGAGGCTTTGAATCTGGATTTGAATACTGCCAGAGATGGAGCCTGACATATCGAGTCAGGCAGTTTGTTCCATTCATTCGGTGCAGCAAGGTAGATGGGACGGAGTCTGGAGGTGCCATCTTACAGAATCAGGTTTTCTTGATAGGTTCCTAATTTTCAATTATTGCCAATTAAAAACCTTTAATTGGTCTTGTTTTGCAATTAATTTGGGCGCGTATCTAGATGGCCAACTCCAACATAGGCGCTGATCGTTAGGCGCTACTTACAGAATTTGCCCCTTAATGCTTAAACATTCTCATTGCACTAAGATTTAAACACCCACCTCCTCATTAGCCTTCAATCCGTTGACCAGGGGATACATGTCCAACATGTTTCGCCAAAATGCCAGCTTTCTCCAGGACAGAAAAACTGCACATTACTTTACATTTTCTCTATATCTACCTCCTCCCAAATTTCACAGACATACATTCACCTACTCACCGTGTGCCATTAAATGCCCCAGCTTGTCTCAGACACAAAATGGCCACAGTGCTACCCCTCAAACCTACACATAACTCTTTTGTGTCACTCTACCACTGGACCAATCCAGAAATGCCCTGGCTAAAACAGTGATGCCCATTCAATCTCTGAATTGAGACCGCAGGGGGCCACTGTGTTTAATGAGTAAATCCACTTAAAGTTAGGCATGATTCCTGGGCATAAGTGCTATTCTATAAATCATGCCTAACTCTAAGCCCTATAAATAGAATAGTGCCGAGCTTATTTTTTTAGGCACCATTTATAGAATTTACCCTTTTATGTAATTTATTGTGAGTCATTGTTATTCAGGCAGTGTCAAATAGATATAACATTGTAGTATCAAAAAAAAGTTCAGCATCAACCTTTGTGTAGCATAATGAGACTTATCTGAGATAGAAAGAACATTTAAAAAGATTAAGCAATCATTTTCATTATGTAATTACAGTATAACAGTTAGCGCTTTAAACTTGATTCACATCTTACCATATAGTTAGCTGAAAATGTGCTTTGGTGAGACTTCAGCCACTAAGAATGAAATGACAGGGTCTAATATAATCTTGAAGATAATCTTTTTTTCTCCATTAGCCATAACTAGTAGGGGGCTCGACATGCAGTTCATAATCACATTTGAACAAATTCTAGCAAATCTGAAAGGCAAACAAGTCCACATACAATGTCAGATATTCAGTCTTGGTCATTTTTATTCAAACTATTAAAAAATAGTTGTACTTTTAGTTCCCTCTTTTTCATTGGGTAATATACCTGTGTAGTTCAGAGGACATGACCTTCATAAACTTGCAGATGGTATTATTGCAATCTGAAAACAAATAAGAATAAAGTCCCAGACTAAGCTGGGGCTGCTTGTTCTGGATCCACATGTCAAGAACAAGCAGCCAAACTATTAAGCAGAATCAGAGGGGAGAGGGTCGTTGATTGGTGGAGCTGTATCCAATAGCTGTTTGGAAGTATTGGCAGGCTCTTGTTTCAGTTTGGATTTGGTGAAGAAGAACATTCTTTTTCCTATTTTGGCAGTGCTGTTGCAGTTTGGAGAGTAATATTGGTCTAATTATGGATTTGGTGAGCTGTGAACATTTATCTGAGTTGTTTGACTAAATGTGATCTGGCTTAGATCCCCCTTCACAAAGCCACGGTAGCGCTTCTGTGGCAAATTCACCAAATCCCATTCAATTCCAAAGCATTTGCCGAGGGAGAATTGCTATGGCAACTTTGTAAAAGGGGACATTACTTTGGCTGTAAGGAGATAGTGCAAGAACCGTTTTTCTGAATTTTATAATATTTTATGTATGTAACTATTTGTAAACCAGTTTGGAATAAAATGGTATGTAAATTTAAAAAATAAACAAATAAATACTGAAGGTCCATCAAGCCCAGTATCATGTTTCCAAAGGTGAACAACCCAGATCACAAGTATGGTACATGGCAAGATCCGAAGGAGTAAAACAGATTTTAAGCTGCTTATCCCAGGAATAAGCAGTGGATTTACCCAAGTCCATATTAATAATGGCTTATGGTTCATAGACAACGTCGCGAAAGACAAAGGCGCGCCCGGACAATTGAGCGCAGCGCGGAGGCACGCGCCGCTCAAAATTACTGTTTTTAGGGGCTCTGACGGGGGGTTTTGTTGGGGAACCCCCCCACTTTACTTAATAGACATCGCACCGGCGTTATAGGGGTTTGGGGGGTTGTAACCCTCCACATTTTACTGTAAACTTAACTTTTTCCCTAAACACAGGGAAAAAGTGAAGTTTTCAATAAAATGTGGGGGGTTACAACCCCCCACGCCCCCCACAATGCCCCCACAAAGGCACGATGTCTATTAAGTAAAGTGGGGGGGTTCCCCCCACGCCCCCCCCCCGTCGGAGCCCTAAAAACAGTAATTTTGCCTCCGCGCTACGCTCAATTGTCTGGGCGCGCCTTTGTCCCGGCGCATTTTTGACCTGACACCATGGCTTATAGACTTTTCTTTTAGGAGATTATCCAAACCTTTTTTAAAACCGGCTAAGCTAACTTTACCACATTCTCCAGCAATGAATTCCAGAGTTTAATTACATGCCCCCTAGTCCTAGTTTTTTTGTTTGAATCAAATTTACCCTTTTAACTCCACTCAGTATTTTATAGACCTCTATCATATCTCCCCTAAGTTCTCGTCTCCAGGCTAAAGAGCCATAGCCACAGGGAAGTCATCCTATCCCTTTTATCATTTTTGTCACCTTTCTGTACCTTTTCTAATTCTGTTATCTTTTATTCAGATGCGTTGACCATAATTGCACACAATATTCAAGGTGCTGCCGTACCATAGACTACTACTACTATTTATTATTTCTATAGCGCTGAAAGGCGATTAATCAAACTATATAATAAACTTGGAAACTTGGAAGGCATATGCAGTACTATACATTTTAACATACAATAGAAAGCCCCTGCTCAGAAAAGCTTACAATCTAATTTAGACAGGACATTTCAGGGTTGGGGAGGTTATAGTGGGTATAGGTATCTGACAGCAGTGAGGGGGAGTTAAGAGTTGAAAGCAGTTTCAAAAAAATTGGGCCTTTAGCTTAGATGTGAGCCCTGCCAGGGACGGAGCACGACGTATTGATTCAGGCAACCTGGTCCAGGCATACGGCGCCGCAAGAAAGAAGGGACGGAGTCTGGAGTTGGTAGTGGAAGAGAAGGGTACAGATAAGAGGGGCTTGCCCGTTGAGCGGAGATCACAGGGGGGGGGAACATAGAGGGAGATGAGTGAGGAGAGATTTGGAGGGGGAGCATAGGGGAGATGAGTGAGGAGAGATTTGGGAGGGCTTCAGAGCGAATGCATTTGTAGGTTAGCAAGAGGAGTTTAAACTGTATTCTGAAATGGACGGGGAGCCAATGAAGCGCATTGAGTAGAGGGGTAATGTGAGAAACTCAAGGGCATTTTTAACATTTTCATCTTTGTTTTCCATTCCTTTCTTGATAATTCCTAACATTCTATTTGCTTTTTTAACCACCGCCACACATTGAGCCAAAAGTTTCAATATATCTTCATCTAAATCCTTTTCCTGGGCAGTGACTCCGAACATGGAATCCTGCATCACGCAGCTATAGTTTGGGTTCCTCTTTCCCACATGCATCACTTTGCATTTCCTCACATTAAAAACCATCTGCTATTTTGATGCCCGGTCTTCCAGTTTCACAAAGTCCTCTTGCGATTTAACAACTTTGAAGAACTTTGTGTCATTAGATATTTGGCATGCTATATATATTTCATGTACTTTGCAGAGCTGAAAAATGTTGGTTATTGCGTGATATAGCTGGTTAACTTATAACCGCTAACTGCATATATTCAGCAGAGATAACTGGTTATCTCACATTGAATATTCACATATAACTGGTTAAGTGATATTTAACCAATCAGTGCTGTTTATGGCCAGTTAAATAGCACTGGATATCTGCCACATTGCAATTAGAACAAACTAGAAACAAAAGGTGGGTGTGGTTTTTTGTTTTTTTTTTATTGTGATTAAGTTTTATTTTCCTGTTTTCATTCTATTTCTTTCAGCAAGATCGCACCAGCATCTCAATTGCATAACATCGGTAACAGTTGCTTCCTTTTGTTGTTCCATGTAAGCCAGCGCTGCCTTGATAGGCTCGGCCTCTTCCCAATGACTGATTTTCACAGTTTTATCTAGTCCAGTGTTTCTCAACCTGGACTAGATAAAACTGCCCCAACAATGATATCCACAATGAATATGCATAAACTTGATTTGCATACACTGCCTCCATCATATCGTATTCATTGCGGATATCCTGAAAACCTGACTGGCAAGGGGGTACCAAAAACAAAAAGAGACTGCAGAGGTGCAGGAACTTTTATTAAAAGTCAATAAAATATTGTAATCCAGAAAATGGCTCTCAAATACATGGAGAACAGACCCAACACGGTCCGTGTTTCGGAGAAACATTCCTTCTTCAGGGGTCCGAATTATCCTATGCTTCACTAATAGAGAACCATATGGAATACAACGGTGTTGTATAAAGTCCTTAAAATTCATGAACTGAAGACAAAACTTCAGACAGACTGACGCTCAGTGTGAACACTGCTAGCGAAAGTGAAAGACAGAACGCAGTCTCTTTTTGATTTTGGTGCTCGTCTCTCACTGCAGACTTGTTGGATTTCTTTTTGTTTTGGCAAGGAGGTACTCCAGGACCGGGCTGAGAAACACTGATTTAGTCCATGTGCAGGCTCAGCGCAGTTGTCTTCATCACTGTTCTCATTCCCATGCACTACAGCAATCACATCATCGTCAATTAGTTCTTCTTGCTCGTTTTTCTGCATCCATTTCTTTATATCATCTTCACAAGTATTCTCACAGAATTGTATTTCTTGCAACAAAGGAATGAGATCATCTTATTTTTTCTGCCTTGTTCTCATCCATTTTCATCTTCAGAGATAACTTTCTCCATGATTTCATCCCGTGATTGAGCAATCCAGTAGATAACAGTTTCTATAGCATTTCTAACATTCCTTTTCCATCATCTAATAAACAAACAAGCATTGTTAGAAGCTTATGGTGATTGTTTTTCTTTAATGTTTCAAGCATACCCTGGTCCATTGACTGACACAATGATATGGCATTGAGAGGAAGAAAAATCACTTCTAGGTTCATCATTTTTTAAAAGCAAGAACCAGAAAGGACCAATGTACAATGCAGAAACTGCATTTCTGTAGGCACAAAGGGCAAGGTTTTGAAAATCTAAAGTGCAATAAGTAAAAAGATTTAGAAGAGTTTCTGCTTAAAAATGAATGAGCTGTTCTGGTTCACCCTCTGAGGAAGCCCACAATTTAAACATATTTATCAATGATCTAGAGATGTGAATAACTAGTGAGATTGAACAACTTTGTGTCATTGGCAAATTTAATTAAGTTGTTAAATCACAAGAGGGCTGTGAAAAATTACACGAGGACCTTACGAGACTAGGAGACTGGGCAACAAAATGGCAGACGTTGCTTAATGTAAGCAAATGCAAAGTGATGCATATGGGAAAGAGGAACCTGAACTATAGCTACGTGATGCAGGGTTTTCCAGGAAAAGGTTCTGTATTGACACCTCCCCCAACCTATGATCCAGTACCTTCCCCCTTCTCTCTTGCCTCCCTCTCCTGCTAGACCAGGTGAGGCACTGGCTCAGGGCACTGATAATAAAAGACAAGCACCAATCCCTTTAGAAGTTTGAAGGTAGACAGAGAGATTTTGGCGCCCTTTTATCACCGGTACCCAGAGCCTCACCTGGTCCATAGGTCTAGCCAGACCTAACTACGACAAAAGAGAGACAATAGAAAGCAATAGCAAGCATTTCTGAAAACCACCCAAACACCAACCATAAGTGAAAGTAAGTACATAAATTTCACCAGCAAATGTTATATCGATTTGTTTTCTCATTAGATCAACATTTACACATAATATCCCCTGCTTCATCCAGCTATAGAAAAAGTGCACGGCAGAGTGGTTTAATCGACTAAACACATCTAGAATGGAGAGGGGCAAATTAAACCAGCAATTTTTTCAGGGCTAGATTGCATTTGCAGAAAAGAAGCTACAGTTAAGGTTGATGTTTCTTTTCAGTCTGCAGCAGTTCCTTCTGTACTCTGACTTGAGGAGGAAGGGAGAAGGGAGAATTATGCAAAAAGAAGATCAAAGTCAATTTGGAATATGTAGAGTGCCTTCATAGGCTGATATAATTTAATCATTAAAAAAAAATAAAACAAAACCCAACAACCCAAGATTAAATGATTTTAACCTCTAAAGACATTACACATTCCAAATTGGAATTTGGGAGGCTGCCAAACATGAACCTGTCTTGTGAAGATGGCTTCTACTGGAAATAAAGATTCAATTTTGGACTTGCTGCTCTTCCATGTCCAACTCCGATCACTCTCTCACAGCAAATCTGCCAAATACATCCCACAATGGCAACTGCTGTGGGTGGGATCTATGGCTATTACCCTGCCTTTCCATTCACTCCTCCCACTGCTTCATCTCCAGATCATCTCCATTGGCTGGCTGGGTCTAATAAAGCCTACAGAGTGACATGGGAAAGGCTACTCTGCCTATGGGTGACATCTAAGGCTTCTAAGCCGATAAGGTAGTGATGGAGGAATGGAGCACTAACAGGCAAATCTACCTAGCCAATGAGAAGGATATGAGGACAGAGATCCGGAAGGCTGCAATAGATCCAGTCAGCCAATGGAGATGATCTAGAATCAGAGCACTGGGAAGCAACCAATGGGAAGGCAGGGTAATAGCCTTAGATCCCACCCACAGGCAGGGCAGAGCAGGGCAAACTCCTTACATACGTCAGACACAGTGAGGATTACAGCGCATTTGCCATTGCCGAGGCATGGTTCCCCATTAAAAAAACAAACCTCCCCTTTACAAGAATGTCACAATAACAGTCTCTGTTTCCGCAGTGCTACCACAGAATGGGCCACCACTACCATGGTATTCCTGGAGGAATTTTTTGATCCATTGCCACTACCGTGGTAATTACTGGAGTAACCACAGTATTACTGTGGTAGCCTTTCCTGAGTCATTCTCTAGTCCATGCACTTATCAATTAGCATGGGGCAAAGCCTCATGGGCTAACTGAATAGCCTCGTCATGCCCATTCCCTATCCTCTAACACCCCTCTCCCTTCCCCCCCCCCCCCCGTAGAAGAAAATTTAAAATATTTTTTAGCTCATGGTGTACACTTGCAGAAAAGCAAAGTTATCCTGGGATGCCAGCACATGTCCTATGGTAAGCCTTTTCAATGCGCAGTAAGAATGCTAGCACAAAGGGATGCCTACTTTTTAAACGTAAAGGAAACCCTTTTTATATACTATGCACACTTTTCAAACTGCTTCTCTGGTTGGAGAATTAAACAATACTTTCCTGCTACTACTTCGGAGGGGCCTGGGTTGCCTGAGCCTAAGGTGCCGAGGCTAAGGAAATCCCTGATTGGTCAAAGCAATAGCCAATCAGGGACTTCCTAAGGCTCAGCCCTAAGGAAGTCCTTGATAGGCTCAGGTGGCCCAGGCCCCTCCCAAGGAAGGAGCCTGAGTCAATCAAGGCCTTAGGCTCCTCCCCGTGCATCACATGATGCAACAGGGTGGGGGCCTAAGACCCACATTAGCAGTGCATCATCGAGGAGGGGCAGGAGCAGGAGGACTTTGTGGTTCCTCCTACTTCCCGAAGACTTCGCTGGAGGCCTAAGTAGCAGGAGGGACTGAGCACCCCTCCTGCTCCCAACTTTTAGGTATAGGGTGAGGTGTTGGTCTGGCCCGACCAGAAGTGGGCCGGCCAGGGTGGTACGGTGTGCCAGTCGGAGGTGGTACAGAGTGCCAGTCGGGGGTGGGCCAGGCCGGGGGGGTGAGTCACATGCCAGTCAGGGGGTGACTCAGTTGGTGGCAGGGGGCAGTTGGCATCCCTCCTGCCATATTCACGTGGGCAGGGAGGGCAGCGTTGGGTGGTGGCAGGAGGGAGTAGGCATCCCCCCTGCTATTTGTGGGCCACCAAGGGGGATCATTTGTTAGGGGGGGATAGGCCGTTTTTTGACAGGCCTGCCTGTCTTTTCATTTTTTTTATGGGGCAGATATTTTGCATGTGTGCCAAGGAATTGTTAGTGAATCAATCGCTTGGCTATTTTGCATGGGCTAATTTTCTTGGGAGGATCGGGATCAAATCGCTACAGGCGTTAGTGAATAGTGCAGGAGGGATATCTGCCGCAAAGGGGTCACAATTTGATCGGTTTGCTTTGTGAATCTAGCCCTAAGTATAATACACAGGCAGGCTAATGTTTCCACGCCGACTCTCTGTCCATACCACACCCACTGATTTTAAAACTTTGAAAAATTCAGTAACATGTGGTTTAGTGCACAGAAACAAGGAAACTACAGAAAAGTTCCTTAACACAGTAGTCTATTTCTATGTGTTAATCCCACGTTACAGGTTGAGCACGCTTTAGTGAAAGGATTCTTATATAAAGTAGTAGAGTCTACCTATCCTCTATATGTACTGTAAATGCTAAACTTATTTTCAGGCATGTTTCCAGCAATGTTCCCTGTAATTTTTCATAGGCTGTGCGTGCAAAAAATTTCATCTGTGCGCATTTTAAAGAAAAACTAAATTTGTGTGCGCTATAAAAGTGATTGCCAGAGGGCCCGGAGTTCAGTTATGGGCATTTATGGGCAGGTCTTTGAGTAATCAGTGTTTACAAGTTACAAATAGGTTACAGTATAAACTTGAACATTTTACATCAAAGGGGCTGGATGGTCAGCGAATTACAGAATACTGATGGTGAGGAAGACACTGAATAGTCAAGAGAAGAGCAGAATACATTTGTGACCAAGCGTAGTATCAGCATAAAGAGAAAAGTTTTAGGCTGAGGGGGCTGTGTCAGGCTGGGAAATAAATGCCCTTCCACATGTTTAATTTTACCTATATATTAGGAGGACAGTTTTATAAAATGCATTTCTGCAGGTAAAACTTTTTTTTTACCTAGAGAAATGCCTTTTAAATGATTTTCTTTTGCTTTATAAACATATAGAGAACTACTGATATTTAGAAGAGGGACTGTTAATTTTTCTATGATCAAAACATATTTTTGAGATTATTTTGGACAGTAAGCCAGCTCTTCAAAACCTACATTCTCCTGTAACTGGATGGATTATATGGTTTGACGATGCCCCTGCATTAGCTTCTTTCCACAATGAATCCATATTAATAAGAAATGTCATTTCACAGAGACACTTCTTACAGATAATTCATTGTTAACTCCCTCAGGAAGGAAATAGAGACATTTGCAGCTGTAATGAGAGTGATAATCATGTCCTGATTTGTTTTTGGGGGTTTTTTTTCTCTTTTAGGACACTACAAATGCATCCAGTAGAGATATGATTATATCTCTTCTGGCTGCCCGTAGGAGAAATCAGGAGTTAATTGAACATCAATTCAGAAGAGAACTGAGGATTTAAGCAGAATGAATATAAAGCAGACATCCATGAATATGAAAGATAAGATTCTTCATAAACAAGGAAAATGAAGCAGTAATACCCATGCTAACACTGCACATAGACTTGTGCATGTGATGAGGGAAACGCTGACACTGAAATTGAGAATTGATAATAACAAAATCTGTGGAATTTATTCATCCTCTGAGGTCTGGACATCTATGAGGCAATTAGAGGCTGATTCTGGAAGTAGGCATTTACACAATGGGTGCCTGCCTTGTGTTAATCACTGACGGGCACCTCTTCCAGAATCATGGCAACCACAGGCTCTAGGCGCCGGAAATGTTGCTGAAGGGTTGTCGGGTAAGATTTGCCTCTTTGTGGATGATACCAACATCTGCAATAGAGTAGCCACCCAGGATGGCGTGAATAACATGAAGAAAGACCTGGCAAAGCTTGAAGAATGGTCTGAAATTTGGCAGCTAAAATTTAATGCTAAGAAATGCAAGGTCATGCATTTGGGCTGCAAAAACCTGAGGGGTGAAGAACTTATGTGCATGACAGAAGAGCGGGACTTGAGTGTGATTGTATGTGATGATCTTAAGGTGGCTAAACAGGTTGAAAAGGAGATGGTGAAAGCTAGAAGGGTGCAGAATGAGAGGTATTGCCAGTAGGAAAAAGGAGGTATTGATGTCCCTGTATAAGACTTTGCTGAAAATTCATTTAGAATATTGTGTGCAATTCTGGAGGCCGCACATTCAAAAAGACATGAAAAGGATAGTCAGTCCAGGGGAAGACTACTAAAATAGTGTGTGGTCTTTGTCAGAAAGCATATGAGGACAGACTTAAAGATCTCAATCTGTATACCTTGGAGGAAAGGCGGGAGAGGAGAGATATGATAGAGACATTTAAATACCTACGTAATGTAAATGTGAATGAGTCGACTCTCTTTCATTAGAAAGGAAACTCTGCAATGAGAGGGCATTGGATGAAGTTAAGAGGTTCCAGAGTAATCTAAGGAAATACTTATTTTACAGAAAGGGTGGTAGATGCATGGAACAGTCTCCCGGAAGAGGTGGTGGTGTCTGAATTCAAGAGGGCCTAGGATAGGCACGTGGGATCTCTCAGAGAGAGAAAGAGATAATGGTTACTGTGGATGGGCAGACTAGATGGGCCATTTGGCCTTTATCAACCATCATGTTTCTATGTTTCTAGGTATGTCAGAGAACACACATAGTGATGCCTAATTCTTGTGCCACCTATAATCATGCCTACTTCTGTGCTAGGCATCACCAGGCATTGCTATGTGCCAGGGATGTAGGTGCCAGTCATGGGCAGCCGCCTAGCACTACCTATTTTTTATGTTGTTTTGTAATCAGCTTTTAATGGTGCGTTCAATTATCGTACCACTTAAAGACGATTAAAAACAATTAAGTTAAGCACCACGGGAGTAAAACTTTGCGGTCAGTAGCGATTTTTTGATGCTATATGAGACTTCACTCACCCAGAATTTGAGGGGTGCAGTAGAGTTACATCGGTTCCCTAAAGCAGCACTGAAACGTGGCACATCGAAACCAGTGAATTTCTTATGCTAAGTTTCACCTATTTTAGTCATTTTTAGATAAGATGATAAAAGCCATAGCCAGTTTGGCATGTATAAATCCAACAATGATCAATGCCATCATTTTGACACTGTATTGAACACTGCTATGATTGGGTGGTGAGGTGGTTTATTCGCCTTTATGTCTCTGAGCAGAAGCTTCAATAACAGTAAAGGACAATTTGTCAACACAGTTTGTCGTTAAAGTATACAGAGTGACTATTTTACTATTGTTGCAATATCGACTTTAGTCACTCAACACTTCTAATTAGGTTGAGTTATTTGTCTCTTGTTCTATCTTTTGACTGAGAGAATTTGGTAAAAGCAGCAAGCTTAGTGGAGTATAAAAAAGATTTGGATAATTTCCTAAAAGTTCATAAGCCATTATTAAGATGAGAAAATCTGATTTATGTCCTTTACTAGCTGAATTGGCTTTGAAAATGGGCTCAGTTTTATTTTGCTTTTGAAGCAACATTATAAAAATTATATAGATACTGATGTTATAAAGTACAAGACACATGGAGGGGCATAATCGAAAGGGATGTCTTAAGTCCATTTACGTCCATTTCGCAAGTCGTCCAAAGTCAAAAAGAGCCTAAGTCCCATTTTTGAAAGAGACGTCCAACGTCTTTTGACTTTCGAAAATCGTCCAATTATACGTCCTGAAGATCTGATCGTCTAAGCCGCTAAAACATTGATCTTTAAGCACATTTTCGTCCAACTGTCCGTCCAAGTTCAAAGCATCTAGAACAAGCCCTGTTGGATGTGGGAGAGGCCTGTAAAAGTGATGGACAGAACACCCAGACAGGGTACCTAAATAGTGGGGTACCTTATAAGGCACTGCTGTGAACTTCACAAACAGGGTGCCATGGCTTCTCCTCACTACAGCTCCCTTATAGGTGACGGTGAGCCCCCCAAACCACCTCCAGAATTCCCTAGACCCACTTATCTACCACCCCAATAGCCCTTATGGCTACAGGAGCCACTTATATGCCAGTAAAAAAGGGTTTTGGGGGTGTATAGGGCAGTGCACATGTTTAAGTATCAATGCAGTGATTACAGGGGCTTATGGGCATGGGACCTCCTCTCTATGGGTCCCTAACCCACCCCCAAGATGACTTAAGCTTCCTCTGTGCTGGACGACTAGGCTTTCCTAAGCCAGGTGGCTAGGTGATGATGGTCTGGAGGCTGAATTTTAAAGTTGTGATTAAAATTTGTATGGGGGGGGGGGTCGGTGACCACTGGGGTAGTGTGTGGGGTCTGTTTTATGTGTTTTCAGTGCATATATGGTGAGTTTAGGTGGGTTTTTGTGACTTAGACCATGTTTCAAATGGTCTAAGTCACAACGTCCAAGTTCCGTCGATCGTGGGCTGTATCACTTTTGGTTATACATGCTGTACGACTAAGTCTAAGCTGGCCCATGTCCCGCCCAACTCCCGCCCTCGACACACTTCCCGAAACGCCCCGTTTAGCTTTGGACGTTGAGCAGCACTATGAGAACATAAGAACATAAGAACATAAGACTTGCCTCTGTCGGGTCAGACCGGAGGTCCATCGTGCCCGGCAGTCCGCTCACGCGGCGGCCCCTCAGGTCCAGGACCTGATAGTGCTCCTACCCTAAAACTCACATATGCTTTTCGCTTTTGTCCTGTAGTGTAACCTTCTATCTATACCCTGTAATCCCCTTCTCTTTCAGGAAGTCATCCAGTCCCTTTTTGAAACCCAGTATTGTACTCTGTCCTATTACCTCCTTTGGAAGCGTGTTCCAGGTGTCCACCACCCTCTGAGTGAAGAAAAACTTCCTTGCATTCGTTTTGAATCTGTCCCCTCTCAGTTTTTCTGAGTGACCTCTTGTTTTTGTTGTCCCCGCTAGTCTGAAGAATCTGTCCCTATCCACCCTCTCTATGCCTTTCATGATTTTATATGTCTGTATCATGTCTCCTCTCAGTCTCCGCTTTTCCAGGGTAAAGAGCCCCAGTTTGTCCAACCTTTCGGCATATGAAAGGTTCTCCATTCCCTTTATCATCCTAGTTGCTCTCCTCTGGACCCTCTCAAGTATCGCCATGTCTTTCCTAAGGTACGGCGACCAGTATTGGACACAGTATTCCAGATGTGGTCGCACCATTGCTCGATACAATGGCAGGATGACCTCCTTCGTTCTGGTAGTGATACCTTTTTTGATAATGCCCAGCATTCTGTTCGCTTTCTTTGAGGCCGCTGCACATTGCGCCGCTGGCTTCATTGTTGTATCCACCAATACCCCCAGGTCTTTTTCTAGGGTGCCTTTCCCCATCTCCCTTCCTCCCATCGTATAGCTGTACATGGAGTTCCCTTTCCCGATGTGCAAGACCTTACATTTCTCCACATTGAAGCTCATCTGCCATCTTTTTGCCCACTCGCACAGTTTGTTCAGGTCGCTCTGTAGTTCTTTGCATTCCTCAACAGTTTTGACCCTGTTGGAGAGTTTTGTATCGTCCGCGAACTTGATAACTTCACATTTCGTGCCCGTTTCCAGATCGTTAATGAATATATTGAACAGCAGCGGTCCCAACACTGACCCCTGGGGGACACCACTCGTGACCTCTTTCCAGTCAGAGTAGTGTCCTTTTACTACTACCCTCTGCTTCCTATCCATCAGCCAATTTTGGATCCATCTGTGGACGTCCCCTTCCACCCCGTGGTTCCACAGTTTCTTCAGCAGGCGCTCATGGGGTACCTTGTCAAAGGCTTTTTGGAAATCCAGATAAACTATGTCAATGGGGCTACCTTGGTCCAAATGTTTGCTTATCCCCTCAAAGAAATGTAGTAGATTCGTTTGGCATGATCGTCCTTTATAGAAACCGTGCTGGCTTGATCTCATCAGTTTATTTTTTTCTATATGCTCATTGATACCTTCCCTGATCAATGATTCGACCATCTTCCCCGGAACTGAGGTCAAGCTCACCGGTCTATAGTTCCCCGGGTCGCCTCTCGATCCTTTTTTGAAGATTGGTGTAACATTTGCTATCCTCCAATCTTCCGGGATTATCCCTGATCTTAAGGATAGGTTGCAAATATGCCTGAGTAACTCCGCTATTTCGTCTCTGAGCTCTTTCAATATCCTCGGGTGGATCCCATCTGGGCCAGGAGATTTGTCGATTTTTAATCTATTTATCTGCCTTAGAACGGCTTCGAGGCTTACCTCCATGCATGATAATATACCCTCCTGATCCTCCTTGAAGATTTTTTCTGGTTCCGGCACGCTGGATGTGTCTTCTTTTGTAAAGACCGACGCGAAGAACTTGTTTAGTCTATCAGCCACCTCTTTTTCCTCCTTCACCACTCCTTTCTTGTCTCCCTCATCCAGGGGTCCCACCTCCTCCCTTGCTGGCTGTTTCCCCTTTACATATCTGAAAAATGGTTTAAAGTTTCTTGCTTCCTTGGCTAGTCTCTCCTTGTATTCTTTCTTGGCTTTTCTGACCACTCGGTGACATTCTTTCTGATGCTCCCTGTGCTCTTTCCAGTTTTCTTCCGTTTTGTCCTTCTTCCACTTCCGAAATGATGTTTTCTTGTCTCCTATCACTGTCTTTACTTCATTGTTTATCCATGCTGGGTCTTTAGTCTGATTCTTTTTGCCTCCTTTCCTAAATCTGGGTACATATAGGTGTTGTGCCTCGCTTACCGTGTCCTTGAGTAGGGACCAGGCTTGCTCCACAGACAGAGCTTTCTTGTAGCTGTTTCTGAGTTTCTTCTTCACCATTTGTCTCATGGCATCATAGTTCCCTTTTCTGAAGTTAAACGCTGTTCCCTTTGTTCTCTTCCCCTTTGGTAATCCTACTTCCACTTGGAACAGAATCATGTTGTGGTCACTGTTTCCTAGCGGTCCCATTACTTCCACTCCCTTTGCAGGTCCTTTAAGCCCGTTGAGGATCAGGTCCAGGATCGCTGCCCCTCTTGTTGGAGTCTGTACAAGTTGTTCCATGAAACAATCCTGGACGGCTTCCAGGAACTCCGTTTCCTTCGTACATTTTGAATTTCCAAGATGCCAGTCTATCCCGGGATAGTTGAAATCTCCCATAACTATAGTGTTGGCGTTCTTGCATTCCCTCCTCAGTTCGGCTACCATTTCTGTATCCACTGCTTCAAATTGCCCAGGTGGACGGTAGATCAGTCCCATCTTTATCTTGGATCCGTTTTTTCCTGGTATTTTAACCCACAATGACTCTAGTTGTCCATTTGCCGCTGCTGTATCCACACTGGTTGAGTGAATGGTTTCTCTTATGTACAGTGCTATTCCGCCTCCCTTCTGATAATTCCTATCTTTTCGGTAGAGTTTATACCCTGGCAGTACTATGTCCCATTTGTTTTCCTCGTTCCACCATGTTTCCATGATCCCTATGATGTCTAGGTTCTCATTTTTGGCCATGACTTCCAATTCTCCCATTTTGTTCCTTAGGCTCCTTGCATTAGTGTACATGCAGTTCAAGTCCTGGCATTTAGTCTTCCTCGCTGTTTTCCCATGTGCTTCAGTCCTCTTTCTGTCCTCTTCCTGGCCAGCCAACTCCTGTATTTTATCTCCTTTGTCCTCCCTTTGTAATATGTTTCTATTGCCTCGCCCATGTGGCATGTTCGTATTTACTACTTCCTGAGCCTTCCCTTCTTCCTGATCCTTTTTGACTTCCCCTTGTAGTATGTTTATCATGTCCTCCTCCCTCTTCATCTGTCTCCCTTGTTGTTTCATAACCTGTTGCTGTTCACATGTGTCTGCCCAGCATTTATCCCCCTCAGTACCTTCACTGGGTACTGGGTCCCGAACCGTCGATATCAGTTCGACTGTCGGCTTTCCCCTTCCATTTAGTTTAAAGCTTGCTCTATCGCTCTTCTGATGTTATTTGCTAGTTGTCTAGTTCCTGCTCAGGTGCCGTGCTCAGGTGCAGACCATCCTTCTTGTAGAGCTTGTTCTTTCCCCAGAACGTTGTCCAGTTCCTCACGAAGAGAAATCCCTCTTCCTCACACCATCTCCTCATCCAAGCATTTATTGATTGTAGTTCTGTCTGCCTCTTCGTTTCTGCCCTCGGTACTGGCAGGATCTCTGAGAAGGCTATCCTCTGGGTCCTCATCTTCAGTTTCCTTCCTAGGATCCTGAACTGTTCGGTCAGTGCATTCTTGTTGTAGTCTCTCCTGGTGACATCGTTCGTCCCGACGTGAACTATCACTGCTGTCTCTTCCGTCTCTGTTCCCTCCAGGATTCTTTCAATTCTGTCCACGATGTCCTTAGTTCTTGCTCCTGGGAGACAGGTCACTAGCCGACCCTCTCTCCCTCCTGCTACGTGACTGTCTACTTGCCTTAGGATTGAGTCTCCCACTAGGATATGAGGGCCTAAGTCGTTTAGAAATACGTCCAAAACCCGGTTTGATTATCGGCGCTTGGACATTTTTGAGAAATGTTCGTCCAAGTGCCGACTTAGACTGGTTTTTGGACGTTTTTCTCTTTTGATTATGAGCCCCATAATTCTTTGAATTATGATAAAATGGATGATGTGCCCATGGAGTTCTTCACTCATGCAGCCATTCTGCAGCCACACTCGAGTGTGCTCCCCCATGTTCTTGTTTTAACTGCATGAATAAAGTGAGAGCTGCAATGAATGTTCTGAGCAGAACTATGCAGTTTCCATTTCTGAAATTACTAGGCTATTTAGATGGTCAGGAATGGTTCATAGTATCTAAATAGCACATAGCTGGCTATCACTGACTTTGTCACGTGACATAGCTGGTCACCGCCAATATTCAGCAGCTCACTGGCTAAGTTCTACGGTCAACGACAATTGCCTAAAAGGCCATTCAGACTTAGCTGGTTAGCCACTGAGGCCCGGACTCACAAAACACACCATTCAGAAGGTGTCTGTAGGCGCCAGAACAGCGCCTAAGTGTTTTAATTGGCTATTAATGGTGCGGTAATTGACCACACTAGTAAAAACCAATTAAAAGCTAATAAAGAAAAATAGTAGGCACCCCGAGGCACCTACAAAAAAATGATTATGGGCAAAGTTGAGATTCAGTGCCACTACGCATGATTCTGCATTAAAGACAGGCGCCAGAAATATAGGTTTGTAAATCCCTAGAGTACATTTCTGATGCCTATCTTTGATGCAGACTGCAATTCTCAAAATGGCGTCATAGTTTGAGTGACATGTAATTGGCCCCATTTTTTTCAGGCACCAGCCGATTTCATTGCACTTTGAGAATATGGGCCTGAATGACTATACAGTCGATCCCGCTTAAGTGCAAGGCCTCTGGACCAGACCGCCACGCGCGCTTAAATGGAGTTTGCGCTTAATAGGAGTACCACTTTTTAGTCAGGTGGTCGTTTAGCCTTGATCGCCAGCGACCTGGGGTGATATCGGCAACAGCAAGCAGTGCTTAGAGGAAGATGCTGGTGAGTACTCAGCGCGCTGGCGTGGGTCTCCTGTCTACTTACTGCCTAGGAGGGCTCGTGATGCTGTGATGTTTCGGGGAGGGGGGTGGGGGATAGTAAATGTGGTGCAATAAATACAGAGGACCCGTGATTGCATGTAACCGGAGTGAATGTAACGTGAAAGAATAGAGGTGGGACCTATGAAATCAGTGTCGCATAAGCGGATTGTATGCTTATAAGAAGTGCAAATATCCGGAGTTTACGTCCATTGACTTTAATGTAAAAAAAAAAACGGGACCATGGTGGTAGGGTGTGGATAACCGGAGCGTGCACTTATCCGACGTGCACTTAGGTAGAGTCGACTGTACATTGAATTTCTGGTATCGCTGTGTACTGCAGGATATCACCTGCAATCTTCCGCAGTCTAATATGAGCCTGAATGTATTGGCAATTTTGATGGGTTTTTTTTCAAAAAACTTTATTCATTTCACAACTCAAATCAAGTACAATCAATATAAATAACATTTTACCTTTCAAATACACCTGACATCTTATAATTTGTTCTTATAAATTAATATAATAAATCTTTTCCTTAATCATTCATAAAGATGAATTAATTTAATTATAATCAAAAAATATCCACTCCCCTCCCCCTTCCCCCCTTCCCTCACTTAATATCTTAAACATTTTATTCAGAGAAGAATATTTTTAATCTTTACAATTTTGATGTTTTTTGACATGTTTGTTTTGTTTTGCTATTTTTTTAATTGTGTATGTTTGGTTGTAATCCACCTTGTTTAAAGGCAGAATATAAATAATAAACTATAAACTATGTACTTTTATTTCCTCTTCGCTAGCTACTGTTATCCATACTACAAAGATCTTAAAATGTTAGACAGCTACATTGTTTTCCTTCTGATTTATATCCTGTGAATCCTCATCTATCAGTCTGAATTTTGCATTATTACTTGATAATCAATCATTCTGTTGGTCCACTGCCACTGAGGGACTGAGACTACTAAAGAGATAGGCACAAAAGGATGAATGTGAATGAAGGAGGACAAAAACACCTGCTTTGTTAGAACATTCTAAAGAATGTTAGGATAAAAACTTGTATTGTAATCTGTTAATTATATAGTATATTATGTATGTTAACCATTCTGAGCTTTTTGGGGAAAACGGGATAGAAAAACAAATTAATTAAATAAATACATACATACAAAGGGATTATTTGTATGCTTTTAAAGAAGTCAGTGGAATTAGTGTTCGCCAATGATTCTTACTTGTGAACAACTGACAAAGTAACTTGATGAAGTTACAAGGAAATACTTTTAAAACTAATAGGAGGAAATATTTTTTTTCACTCAGAGAATAGTTGAGCTCTGGAACGTATTGTCAGAGGTTGTAGTAAGAGCAGATTGCGTAGCTGGTTTTAAGAAAGGTTTGGACAAATTCCTGGAGGAAAAGTCCATAGTCATTGAGAAAGCCCTGGATCGGAATATTGCTACTCCTTGGGTTTTGGCCAGGTACTAGTGACCTGGATTGGCCACCGTGAGAACAGGCTACTGGGCTTGATGGTCCATTGGTCTGACCGAGAAAGGCTATTCTTATGTTCTTAACTATTAAAATGGTATTATTGTCGACTTCTTTCTTACACCAAACATCTTTATGTTTGGACCCCAATGCTAGGGTGAAATCTTTTGTATGTATGGTCCAAGGACTTGTGTCCAAATTCAATGCTACTCTAATTACTATTATGTTGTCAATAAATTATACTACTAAATCATTTTCCTTTTGTTTCTAATAATCCTATTCTAGGACTTTCTTTAATCCTTTTTTTCCCTTTTACTTGAGGGAGGTGCTTTCCTTGTTATGTTCTCCTCTCTGGGATCCACTGTCACTTTCCTGTTTTTAAGAGTCATCCTTAAGGCCGTTTGATTCTATTCTTTGTCTGTAAATTGTAGCTTAAACACTGATATCATGTTTCTATGTTTCTCTGAGATAATGGTTACTGCGGATTGGCAGACTAGATGGGCCATTTGGCCTTTATCTGCCATCATGTTTCTATGTTTCTATCATGCTGTGGTTGGCTTCTTCCTCACGGCGAAGGAGCAGAGACTTTGTTCATATTTGGACTCCCTATTTGGACAGTTTGTCTCCTAGGGTGCGTAGTAGTATCTTGAATAGACTGCAGTTGTATTCCAGTCCGCCTGTCTGATCTGGGGGAGGGGGTGGGGGGATGGGGGGGTATGGGGAGGGGTCTGCTTTGGGGGGGGTTGGGGGTCAGGGGTTCTTTGTAACCTGAGAGGACATCAGAGTCCAGGCCTCTTGGGAGGTGGGGAGCCCTGTTTTCTTTTGTTGGGGGGGGACAATTACCAATACTTTTGTCTGCTGTTTGTATTTGTTATGGCTTGTTGCTTAATAAAAAAACAGATTTCACTTAGAAAGAGCAAAACTTAGATTATTCAGACTCTAATCTTTCTAATCTCACTGGGGAATTTACTACATAGCTTAAAAGTTAAATTTTATATCTATGCCGATGATATCACCATAGTTATTCCCCTTACTACTCTGACATCCAAAACAAAGATTCATATATCATCCATTCTAAAGCAAATCGAACTATGGATGGCTGAATTCAAATTGAAGCTCAACACAAATAAAACTAAATTTTTCCTGGCAAGTCCTAACGATAAAATCAAAGACTCATCGATCTCCTTGAATGGTCAGGTCTTCCCTATTGA
Source organism: Geotrypetes seraphini (assembly GCF_902459505.1). Classification (NCBI taxonomy): domain Eukaryota; kingdom Metazoa; phylum Chordata; class Amphibia; order Gymnophiona; family Dermophiidae; genus Geotrypetes; species Geotrypetes seraphini. Next base: position 177,347,101 of record NC_047085.1, on the reverse strand, counting down.
CAACTCCATAAAAATTCTAGGAGTGACTCTGGACCGCCACCTTACCCTAAATGCTCACACAGATTTATTGGTTAAAAAAATGCTTCTCGTTACTATGGAAACTTAGAACCATCAGAAAATTATTTGATCTTTCCGCTTACTGGTTCAATCTTCCATTTTAAGCACACTCGATTATTGCAACATCATTTACTTAGGATCTTTAAAAAAAAAAAAAAACAACAAAAACATTCTAAGACTCGGAGTCATTCAAAATTCGGCAATTCAACTGATTTTTGGGCTGAAGAAATGGGAACATATAAGCCCCTATTATCAAAAACTCCATTGGCTGCCCCTGGAGGCGTGAATTCTGTTTAAGCTCTCCTGTCTGTGTTATAAATCAATACAGTCAAACCTCAGTTTGCGAGTAACCCGGTTTGCGAGTGTTTTGCAAGATGAGCCAAACACTCAGCAAACTTTTAACTCGCAAACCGAGTGTTGACTCGATTTGCAAGCACACCCCTCCCCCCCCCCCCCGATAACCGGCATTGCTCCCCTCCCCGCTCGCAAAGGCCCTCTCGCTCGAACCGCCCCCCCCCCCCCCGCACGAACCAGCCCCCCCGCTCGAACAACTTAAACTTACCCCCTCTCCCCCCGTCTGGCACCGGCAAGAGGGAGAATTAGAAGTCCTTGAGCATGCGCAGATGCATGCTCAAGGCAGGCAGAAGCCGGAAGATCTTCTAGGCACCGGCATGATCTGTGCCTGCGTGCCGGTGCCAGACGGGGGGGGGATAAGTTTAAGTTGTTCGGGCAGGGGGGCCGGTTCACATGGGGGGGAGGTTCCGGTTCAAGTGGAGGGGGGGTCTTTGCAAGCGGGGCGGGGAGCAGCGCTTGGGGGGGGATGTATCAAAGCGAGTTTCCATTATTTCCTATGGGGAAACTCGCTTTAATAAACGAGCAATTTGGATTACGAGCATGCTCCTGGAATGGATTATGCTCGTAATCCAAGGTACCACTGTATTTGGTCTGGCCCCCACTTATCTAGTTTCCCAATTTAACCTGGCAAGTTCTATTAGGCCCACACCTAACCTGGCAAGTTCTGTTAGGCCTATTCACCTATCCGACAATAAAGACCTGCCACTACAATAGATTCCTGGACAGAACCCTTGCCTTCCAGGCAGGCAAATGGAACGATTGGCTGAGTAACGTTATCACGCTCTCTTCAACCTACTTCAATTTCAGAAAATTGGTCAAAACGAGTTTGTTCAATCGATTTGTAAACTAAGAATTTTTATAGCTTTTTCTATTCCAACCAGTACCTTAAGAACTATATAGATTTCCACTTCTTTCTTATGTAAGATTGTATTGATGACTCTGAATTGAGACTTCTTCGCTGATTGTCCAGCGCTTCTTGTTGTAAACCGCCTCGAACTTCATGGCTTTGGAGGTATATAAGAATAAAAATTATTATTATTATTAATCTTTCCTTGATTTCTGAAGTAGAGGAAAAGGTGGTTCTTTTTTTTTTTTTTTTAATCTTTATTCCTTTTTATTTCTTTCAACAAGTGTACAGTATTATTACAATTAATTTACATAACACACTTGGCATTCTTAAACAAAAAAAGGTGGTTCTGACACAATTTCAGGCTTTCTCTTTTGCTTATGATGAACTCCATCTCCATCTACTTGTTTTCTAGCAATACTATATTAGAATCATGTTTGATATGTCTAATAAATTATGTTAGAACATGCGAGGGGTGCTGATAAGTCTTTGGCTTTTCCTATTTTACCTCCTTTAGGCAAATAAGTCTTTCATCACATCAAAGCTTATTGTTTTGTATGTGCCTGACCTAAATGTCATAATTGTAGCATGATTGTTTAATTTAATTTTTTTTTTTGTAGATCTGAAGTGAAAATGGTGCAAAACAATGGAGATTTCACTGCAAAAGGGTGCCGAGTGCTGACAAAATATCTTTTCCTAAAGGGGAACTTGGCCAAACAAGTTTACAATGGCATGTCCGTTACATTAGGGGTGACATGCCCTTCCTACTCCACAAGTTAAGAGCTGGGTTGCAGTGTTTAAGTTCAATCTTTTTATTGAAAATTATGCATATGTAAACAAAACAAGCAAAATATCGATCAGGAAAGTTAAATCAGACAGTATCATGGTCAGTTTGGGCATGTATTGCAGTGTTTAAAACAGGAGATTGGAGCGTGAAAGATGGAGAATGTTCTGGAAGATCAACTCAAGTGACAATTCCAGAAAATGTGGATGCCATTCATTTCATGATCCTAAACGACCGAAGAATTTTGCTAAAAAAGATAGCAGAGACCCTGTAGATATCCCAAAAACGAGTGGGCCATATTATTCATGATATTTTAGACATCAGAAATCTCTCAGCCAAATGGGCTCTCAAATGTCTAAATGCTGACCAGATTTGACATATTTCACCATAAACTTCAACTATCTAGATTACGTGATTTAGGACTACATGGTACAGTGTTGCAGTAGCTCCAGTTGTATCTTACAGATCACTCTTTTAATGTAACTGCTAATGATGTATTGTCATAAGATTTTGTTTTACCCCAATAAATATCACAGGATTCTATTCCCCTCTTTTACTAAGGCGCACTAGCCGATTTAATGTGTGCAAACTGATTTAGCGCATGCAAACAAAAACCATTATAGACCGACTCCATCCTTTTTATATCTTTTTGAAGGTGCGGCCTCCAGAATTGTACACAATATTCTAAATGAGGTTTCACCAGTTTTATATGAGGGCTTCAATACTTTCTTTTTCCTATTAGTCATACCTCTCCCTATGCACCCTAGCTTTCACCGTCATATTTTCAACCTGTTTGGCCACTGTAAGATCATCACATACAAACTACACCATGGACGCAGCGTTGAACTTATCACAGCAAGGGAATCCTCCTGCGAGATCAGCTGAATGGCTGTAGGAGGGAACCCCTACAATTCCCACCAAAATTGCCAGGAAGGATGACCACTCCCTCCTGCCCCTGAAACCGCCCCCCCCCCCCCCTATTGAAGACCAGCAGGCAGGATACCCACTCCCTCTTGCCGCTATCCCATGAGTCCAGTATAGTTTTTATAAATCAGTTCAAAAGAGAGAAAAGTTTCATGTGCCGGAAAACCCCATTAAGAAACTATGCAACACCAAATAAACCACTTCAATTATTAGAATAATTAATAGTAACAAAAAAAATCTACTATGTACAAGCAGGTGCCTACTGTGGGTATGCTTTCACTGCATGTGCACAATTTATTTTTTTGAAAATTTCCTAAGGAAACATTCCCACAAAGTTTTGTTTTTTTTTCTATGAAATTTTGAAAATTTGAAACTATATACATTTTTGCCTCCACAAGCCTTACCCTAGCCTGAAAGTACCTCTAAAAAATTCCTTGATAAAAATATACATGTTGCAGCCTGCCTAAATATCAGGATAAACATCCATTTACTCAGATAAGTAAGAATATAAGAATTTCCATACTGAGACAGACCAAAGGTCCATCAAGCCCAGTGGCCAACCCAGGTCCCAAGTACTGGGAAGAAACCCAAAGAGTAGTGTGACAAGTCTTGTCACAGATTTGGTAGGAATTACAAGCCCAGATGCAGAAGGGCGAACCAAGTCAGAGCCTGGGGGAGTAAGTCAGCTGACTATCTGGTGGACTCGGGGAGAAAGGGAAGAAGGTCCACACAGCTGGGACTTCCCTGATAATGTACTGAGATCAGACAGTAAGGATTGGCCTTATTGTTTTACAGAGTCTGTGAAGCAGAAGGCAGCACAGCAGGGTGCCGTGAGAACAGTTCAAGCCAAGGGAAGAAAACTTTCTCCCCTGCAGCAAAAGGGAAGTGGTTTCTTCCCTCAGCTTAAACTGAGACTCTGTAATGAGCTAAAGGGGGCAGAGCTAAAAAGTGCAGGAGAAGCAGGCAGTGGAACGGAAACCAGAACGGGGAGGAAACCAAGGACGGAGGAGGAAAACAGAGAAGCCTGGGAGACAGGAACAGTGCAGAGGCAAGGAGCCCCGTGGGAGGCTGTGCTGACCGGAAAACAGCCCGTGCCCCTTGCTCTGACTGATTGGGACATGAAAGAGGAACAGGTTAGAAACTCTCCTTTGGAATCATGTATGCCTGAACCTATGGTGATAGGAGAAAGTTATACCCCAGGCGAAACCCAGCCTGAGCAGATGAAAATTGCATAAGAACTGTGAGGGCAGAGAGAAAGTTGTTTTCACCTTGCTGTTCCTCTAACTGCCTCACTGCTAGCTGAGAAATGCTATCAGGATGTTAAAGTTTTTGCAAACTTCCAAGTTTTGTTCCTGAATGTATGGTTTGAGTAAAGCACAAGAGCTGATACATTGTGTTTAAACCATAGCTTACCTAAGCAAACGCTGTGCAGGAAAACAGCCTGAATGTCTCTGGTTCTGAGGTCCAAACCTCCGTGCATGGTCCCAGCTGTTAGCTAATTATCATAGCCAACTGTGAAATACAATTAACCCCGTGTGCCTTAGAAGCTGGAGAAAGCTAACTTAAAGACTGCTCCGCTTAGCCTGCTGGTTACCTGCATGGCAAACTTAAGGAAACAGATTTCCAGATAGCTATTTTTAGCAGGACTGTTTAAGCTGAAAGAACCTTTGAGGGCAGTTAGCCTACTTAATGAATGAACTCTGGTGAAGAGAAATGCTTGGACTGTGGTGCATTTGAGAAAGTCCAGAGCAGTGTGGATTATGTTTTGATTTTGAAGAATTCTTGTTTTTGTGCAAACTTTATGCCACCGGGGAAAACGGGATTATTTTGTGTTGCTGAAGCCAGTGGCCTAATAAAGTTTACAATGAAAGCCATTCTGACCCCCTTTCTCTCCCTTCACCACATTTCCATACCATCCTGACCCCTTTTTTCTCCTTCCACCACCCTGCTATGTTCCTTTCTCTCTCCATCCAAATCAGCAAGGTCCCACGATGACTACTTCTGCTTCCTCTGCTCCGGAAGAGGTAAGTGACATTGGAGGGGGGTGACGCAGACGCAGGGAGTTGTGACAAGGTCCCATGATAATGTGGCTGCCGGTCCACCCCCCCCCACCCCCTCCGTCATCACTTACCTCTTCCGGCGCAGAGGTGGTAGATCGCGGGACCTTCCTGCACTTCAGTGCGGCTGCCTTACTTAATCCAGAGCAGAGTTGGCAGCTGCGCTGAGGTGCCATTTAGAGCAGAGTGGGAGGTTCCGGACCCGGCCGGCTGTGCACCCCCTTGGAGTGTGCACCTGGGGCGGACACTCCCCCCCCTGCCACCTCTTCCTTGGTACGCCACTGAGTCCAGTATCCTATTTCCAACAGTGGCCAACCCAGGTCACAAGTACCTAGCTAGATCCCAAGTAAGAAAACAGATGTTATGCTGCTTATCCTAGGAATAAGCAATGGAATTCCCCAAGCCATCTCAATAATGACCTATGGACTTCTGTTTTAGGAAATAATCCAAACCTTTTATAAACTCTGCTAAATTAATTGAACTTCCCAGATTAAAGACATGGGGTTTGAATGACATATACATAAAATAGTGTACTTTACTAAGAGACTATATTATGCAAGATCATTTTAATAACCTACAACCTAATCACCTTAAAAACTTTGCAAACGAAAAAAAAAAACAACCTGTTGATTTGGCTATATGGATGCAGGAAACACAACACAATTGACCAATACCAGATAAGAAACAACTCGGTCTGAATATTGTGCAAATACAATATAGTCTGCATTGCACCTTACTACTGCATAAGTATGGAAGTAGTTTCTAGTCATTTGAAAAAGAATAAACATGTGAACAGTTGCCAGTGAGTCTACAATACCTTCAAAACTAGTTCAGACATATCTGTGTGGAAAGTTCACAGAGAACTATTCCATACGTGAGTATTGCATGTAAAATTGGATTTCTACTGCAAACAAAAAAAAATGTTTGGTACTTTTCCTGAGGTAAATTCAGATCTTTAATTAAGAAATAAATAAAAACAAGGGCAGGTTAATGTTCACAAATGAATTTTTAAAACAATTACTCCAAGCATAAAGTAAAAAGGACAGAATTACCAGAATTTTTTTTATCCCCTCCCTCCTTTATCCCCCCCCCCTTTATCCCCTCATTTATCTCCTTTATTCCTCCTCCTTTATCCCCCCTTTCCTCCTTAGGTCCCCTCTTGCCCAATCTACCCTTTTCAAGTCGCCTAGAGTCTGTTTAGGTTTGTGCGACTCACAAATATTAGATTAGATTAGATTTATCTGATCAATATCTGATCCTTTCCAATTATAGCTGAAAACAAACAGACAGGTTAAAGTGAAAATATACAAGGAAATTAGAAAAGATATGTAGAATAATGGTTAGTTTTGCTTTTCCGAAGACCTTCTAAATTAGATATTCTAAAATGTTGTTAAGCGTCTAACAAATGACAGAAGCAAGGAAATTTGGAGCTGAGAATATTACCACAGAATGCATTTTCACCGGAGGCCAGATATACAAAAATCTCTCTTTCCGTTTTGTTCCTAACACATGCCATTACGATTTGCTTTCTTCCTGAACTCTGCTGAAAGGTTTATCTGAGATGTAAGTTAGGACAATCAACCGCTAGGTGCCATTTATAGAATCCCACCTAGCAGCACATAGGAGTGCTTAAGCTTCACTAGATGTTCTGGAGGTAGACACTGGTATATTAGGCCAGGTTTCATTGTGTCTAAGTCAACCACGCCTATTCTCTGCCTTTAACCATGCCTACTTTTCAGGTAGGCATCGCCATGCATTAGAAGCAGGGCCGGATTTTCCTATAGGCTAACTAGGCTTCAGCCTAGGGCCTCAAGATCAAGAGGGACCTAACATTCAAATTGTTGGCAAAATTAAAATTACACTATTCTAAAAACTGAACACTAAAACACTGAACCGAAAATAAGGAGAAATTCTACGCATATGACTAATAAACAAACATAAAAATGTATTGGTTAAGATCAACGCGTTCGGCTCATTGGGTCTGTTCATTTGTATATACTAGATTGCACCAAAGTATAGTTCATACGTTCACTGATTGCTATGGCAAATATTGACGTGCCTTATGCTACTAAGCTCTGGTTTGTTCTTGCATAAATAAAGTGCAGATTGGTGTAGATTGGAACAGACAAACGAACAGACCTATTGATATCCTGACGTTCGGTTATATTCGTGTTACTTCGATAATATGAAACACGTGTTAATGTTATTAGGAAAGATTCTTATTTTAGGATTGCGTTTACGATCATTTGATTCTTGCCTTTTGAGTTCAGTAGGTTCAATACTTTAGTGAAGTGTTTATAGACTATTGAAAAATTTTTTTGTGACAATATCTTCATTTCGCGGAATTCTAAGTAAGTTCTTAACATATGTTTTAATTTGCATATTTTAAAATGTATATTACGTGCTTTATTTTATATTTTCATGATTATATCATAAATAATATAATCCTAGAGCGCGCATGCGCTATTGAAGTATCGTGATTCCTGGTGGCGTGAGGTGTGCTTCTGTGTCACTCCTCACGGCACCTGCGCCAGCGATTCATCAAAATTCAGCCGGGGGTGAAAATGGGAGGTGAAAGGGCCTCAAAAGTGGAATAGCCTAGGGCCTCTTTTCATCTAAATCCGGCCCTGATTGGAAGGCAAATCAACTTAATCAATGCTAGGCACTATGTGGAATTCCATGCCAAACTTTTAATTTTAATTTTTAAAATTAATTATTCAATTTATTCAATGGTTCAGTGAGTTACCATACCATTTTAGCTTTTTGAAGTAATTTTGGTTAGGCATAGATTTTAGTTAGGCATCGCTAAGCATCCTTAATTAGGGCGCCTAGTTACATCTAACTAGGGCAATGTTTACAGAATCTGGCCCATTACGTCCAATACAATATGAATTCTGAAAGATTGTCTTTGTTGAGTGGATCCAATTTTCAGTCGATAGAGTACTTTAATGCATAGTCAGAGGTGAAAACTGATGCCCATTCCATGCAGAAGAAGTGATTGAAATAGTTACTGACACATGGAGGCAATGTTTCCTCTAAGCCAGGGAAGCAGCTGTGCAAGTCATGATATGTTTGGTTTGGGCTGGGCTGCCACATAGTGAGTGGTGGGAGGGTTAGGTGCAAAGGCAAATTATGCCAAATTATATTAAAAAATTGAGAAGTTAAATTATTTTTATTGCACTAAAAATAAAATATTTAAAAAATGAGATTAAATTATTTCTATTGTACTAAAAAGAAAATATTTTTTTTAAATGTATATAAATGTCACACTGCACAGAATGTATTTTGACACCAGAAAAAAAGAGAAAGCAATGTGTGTCCCCCCTGTACTGTGCAAAATATCATCCTGCCCCCTCTCTCCTTCCCACTTCCATAAAACGAGGGCCATTTTGGGTTCAAAAGGGGTGAATGAGAGCTGACAAACATGTTCCTACTTTGGACCTGACACCAATAACACTACTCGATATTCATTCCTACCAGAACACCTGGCCTTGATCACACATGCAGAACACAGATAAACCCACACGCAAATACAGGACCACAAACTAAAAGTCTTAATATACACAAGCAAAACCCTAATGCTAGACTCTGCATACATGCAGAGTAACACCAGAGGAATAGAAACAAATACATTTCTTCCTGAACATTGCAAAATATAGATCGCAGCTGTAAATTCTCAAAACCAACATATTTCAGTCATTAAATTGAAAATAAAATCATTTTCCAACCTTTGTTGTCTGGAGATTTTATTTTTTTACACATCTTTTCCCAGTCTCTGGTTTCACTTCCTTCTGTCTGTGCCCTTAACTCTGTTTCCAGCTCCTTCTTATCGATTTGCTGTTTCTTCCTCCTTCCCTTTCTGCCCTACATCCATCTTTGGCATTCAGTTTTAATATTCAATTTTCTTCAATTTTGCTGCTTCCATGTCTTCCCTTCCTTTCTATCCATATGCACCCATCTTCACCTTCTCTCTGCCCTTCCCCTCTCCTTCCCACCATCCATGTGTACCATCTTCCCTCTTTCTTCTCCTCTATTCCCATTTTTTTCTTAAACAGCATTTTTGTTTCCATTTATCTTTATTTATTTATTTAAAAATTTATATATCGCATAAAAACTATGCAGTTTACAAAATTATATGCATACCTATTAAAAATACTAAAACTTGTTTTGACAGAGCAAAAATAATAAAACATTAATTAACAGTATCATTATTAAAACCTTTTTTCAAATTCATCCAATAAGATGGAAAGACAAAATCACATAAAAACATTTATAGGATGGTAAGGCTTCAGCAGCAAATAGCTTTAGCACATGAAGGCATCAACAAATAATTGTGTTTTCAACATTTTCATAAAATTCAGTCTCCCATCACAAAATCGCAGAATACCAGGAAGCGCATTCTAAAGCATGGTACCTGCTACAGACAGCATTTTTACCCCAATCTTAACATGAGAGACTAACATCTTACCCTCCAAATTCAACTTCATACCATTTTCAGATCTCAAACATTTTCTGGGTTGATGATTTTTTTTTTTTTTTTATCTTTATTCATTTTCAAACTTACAATAAGTGTGACAATATATTCAAACAAATTAACAGTAAATATATCACTTAATAATCATCAATGGTACATCTCCCACCTATCTCCCACCCTTTCCACCCTTTCTTATCATATAATCAAATACCTTGTACAATTTGTAATAAATTACCCTCCCTCCCCCCTCACAATTGAACTTGTAAATTCAAGGGGAAAAATGTCCTCTAATCAATACAATATTTGTTAATGGCTCCCACACATCTTGAAATTTCTTAAAACACCCTTTCTGTATTGCAATAAATCTTTCCATTTTATATATATATATGACATAGAGAATTCCACCAAAAATTATAATTTAGTCTACTCCAGTTCTTCCAATTATATGTAATTTGTTGACATCCAGTCGTTATAGGGAAAATGCTTGAGTACCTGATTGTAAAACCGCTTAGATAACCTTGATAGGCGGTATATAAAATCCTAATAAAACTTGTAAACTTGTAAAACTTGTATAAGTAATAATTTGTTATTTGAAGAAATCTGACTTTTTGCTCTCATTGCCATACCAAACAGCACAGTATCATATGACAATGCCACTGGATTATCTAATAAACAATTAATTTGGTCCCAAATTGATTTCCAAAAAGCTATAACATATGGACAATAGAATAACAAATGATCTAAAGTCCCTGCTTCAAGATGACAGTGCCAACATTTATTAAACTTAGAGCTATGCAATTTTTGTAACTGAAAAGGGGTCCATAATGCTCTATTTAACAGAAAAAAACCATGTTTGTCTCATAGATGCTGACATAGTACATCTCATCCTCCAAGTCCAAATTTGTGTCCATTTAGATACAGAAATTTGATGTTTGATCTCTATGCTCCAAATGTCTCTCAGACCAGTGTTTGGTTTCTTTTTAATCAGTTCAGTTAACAATTTATACCACTGGGCAGCCTGGTGACCCAGGAAGTCCACCTGAAAGCATAGGAACTCCATACTATATTGATCATTAAGGTTTTTCCATTCAGGGAACCCTACCTGAATGGCCTGCTTCAATTGCAACCATCTAAAACTTTCTGATTTATTGATGCCATATTTATGTTGCAATTGTGAAAACTCAAGCAGTTTTCTATTAGAGATAACATCATCCAATAAACGTATTCCTGCTTTCATCCAATGCTTCCAGGCAACCTTTTCTCCGCCTATTTGAATCTTGGAGTTTAGCCATAAAGATTGATATGTAGATTTATAAATTGGAATAGTTGTTAAATTACTTACATAACGCAATGTTTTCCATGTATCAGATAATATTCTATTATCTTTACTGTATCTAGGCATTTTGATACTGAGTGTATGACAAAGGTGCATTGGAGACATGAGTTGCCATTCTAACCACATCCAATCTGGGAGTTTTACAGGAGCTATGGGAGGACCTAATACATACCCTGGCGCAAAATATAGGATTGATACCTATAAAAATTGGGAAAATTTACCCCTCCCTCTGAAATTGGCCTTTGTAAAGATACCAAAGCAACTCTAGGAGTTTTACCCAGCCAAATAAATTTTATAAGAATGATATTTAATTTTTTATAAAAGGACCCTTGAAAATAAATCAGCAACATACCCATCTGATAACAAACCACAGGCAAAATCATTATTTTAATAGTTTGGACTCTCCCCCACCACAAATGGTGTAAAGGATCCCAATGCTCACACATTTCTGTTACCTTCTGTAATAAAGATTTTTCATTTATTTTCATTGTTTCTTCTAGCGTATTTTTAATCCAAATGCCTAAATATTTTATTCCATTCTCTTTCCAAAGAAAGAGAAATGAATCAAATAAACCTTTTGTACAGTGCACATTAAGTGGAAGAATTTCTGATTTACTCCAATTTATCTTATAACCTGAAAATTTCCAAAATTTTTCAATCAGTTCAAGTAAGCAAGGAATGGTTGTCTCAGGATTTTTCAAACAGTGCAAAATATCATCCGCATAAGCAGAGACCTTATATTCAAGATCTCTATAAGGAATACCCTGTATCTCCTTCTCTTGCTGAATCGCTAATAACAAGGGTTCCAATACAATATCAAAAAGCAAAGGAGATAAGGGACAGCCTTGTCTAACCCCCCTCTGCAATCTAAAACCTTCAGAAAAATTATTATTAATGTATAGTTTAGCAACAGGGGAGCTATACAATGTTTGAACTATTTGTATAAATCCTGGACCAATACCAAACCATTCTAACGCTTGATACATGAAGGTCCATTCAACTCGATCAAAGGCCTTCTCTGCATCCAAGAATATAGAAAAAGCCGGATCATCTAAGGCTTTTGAAAAATTCAACATATGCAAGGTCAGCCTAGTATTGTTAGAAGAATGTCTTTGAGCAACAAATCCTGATTGGTGCATTTCAATAATAAAAGGGAGAGCTTTAGCCAAACGTATCGCCAATGTTTTAGCTAAAAGTTTTCCATCAATATTAATTAAAGAAATAGGCCTGTAGTTTGAAACCAGTGTGGGATCTTTATTTGGCTTTGGCAAGACTATAGTTAATGATTCCGCCATGGTACCCGTAATACAACCTTTAGATAGTTGAGTCTGATATAAATTTAACAAATATGGTAATAGGGTAATTTGGGTTGATAGATTTTTTTTAAAAACTCCTTTAGTGCCATTGGGGAAATGTGATATAAGGTTTGCTATATGATTGAGAGAATCTTAAACTGTATTCTCTGCTGCATAGTAACAAGTGCAGTTGTTTCAACACTGGGTTTTTATGAGTCATTGTTGAAACCCCAGTAATCAATCTTGCTGCAGAGTTAAGTAACATTTGCAGTGCCTTCATCTTCACTTTAGTAACTCCCAAATAAAGAGAATTGCAATAATCTACTCTACTTAGTATTACTGCTTGCACCACACTATGGAAATCCCCTTCCCACCCCTCCCATTCCAGTGCACCATTTCCTCCCTCTTTCTCGCCCCTCTTGTGGTCTGACAACTTTATCCTCTCCTTCCCACAGTCTGGTAACACTATTCCCTCCTTCCCTCCTCCCCCTTTGTGATCTGGCATTTCTCTGTCATTCTCTCCCCTACCTCTCTCTCCTCTTTCCCTTCCCTGGTCTGACATCTCTTTCTCTCTCTCTCTCCTTCCCTCCCCTCCAGTAGTCAACCTCACTCCTTCCCTTTCCCTCTTTTTTTTATCTGGTATTTCTCTCTTCTCCTTCCCTTCCTTCTTCCTCCCTACTCTAGTCTGGAATCTCTATCTCTCCTCCTTCCCTTCCCTGGTCTGGCATCTCTCTCTCCTTCCCTCCACCTCCAGTAGTCTGACATATTTCTCCTTACCTTTCTCCCTTCTTGTAGTCTGATATCTCTTCTTCTTGCCTTTTCTTCCCTCCTCCTCCTTTTCCCTACCATGGTCTGACATTTCTGTCCTCCCCTTCCCTTTTCCTTCCCTGCCCCAGAGGTTTGGCATCTTTCTTTTATTTCCCATCTCCAACCCCATGGTCCAGCATTTCTCTAATGGCCACCCCCCTCTTTGATCCCCCAGTGACCCAACCCCTCCTGCATTCTTCCCCTCCACGAGATACAGTAAGGCAGCCACTGTTTCATTCTTCAGACAGCAGATATTATGAGTAAACATGCTGCCTTCAGCAACCTGGAAGCTTTCACTCTACTACTGCTTCCCAGACCAATGGTCCATCTAGTCCAGAATCCCGTCTTCACGGAGGTCAATCCAAGTCACAAATACCTGGCCAAAACCCAAATAGTAGCGGCATTCCATGCCACCAATACAGGGCAAGCAGTGGCTTTTCCCATGTCTGTCTCAACAGCAGACTATGAACTTTTCCTCCAGGAACTTGTCCAAACCTTTTTTAAAACCAGCTATGTTAACCGCTCTTACCACAACCTCTGGCAAAATGTTCTAGAGCTAAAATACTCTCTGAGTGAAATAATATTTCCTCCTATTGGTTTTAAAAATATTTCCCTGTAACTTCATCGAGTATCCCCCTAGTCTTTGTAATTTTTGGCAGAGTAAAAAATTGATCTACTTGTACCTGTTCTACACTACTCAGGATTTTGTAGACTTTAATCATATCTCTCCTCAGCCATTTCTTTTCCAAGCCAAAGAGCCCTAACCTTTTAATTCTTTCCTCATACAAGAGGAGTTCTATCCCCTTTATAATCTTGGTCACTCTCCATTGAACCTTTTCTAGTTCTGCTATATCTTTCTTGAGATAAGGCAACCAGAATTGAATGCAATACTTCAAGTGAGGTTGCACCATGGAGCAATGTTAACCATCCCTTTTTTTTAATTATTCCTAGTATCTTGTTTGTCTTTTTGGCAGCTGCCGCACATTGGGCGGAAGGTTTCATCATATTGTCTACAATGAGACCCAGATCTTTTTCATGGGCACCAATTCCCAAGGTGGACCCTAGCATCTGGTAGCTATGATTTAAGTTATTCTTCCCAATGTGCAATTATATGGGGATTGAAATAAATTGATTGCTTGGGATGGTGAAAAACTTGTGTGTGATACTGTCTTGAGTTAAAGCGAGGTCTTGGCATTGATGTGGTAAAGTTTAGGTTGGAGGGAGGGGCTAAATTGTTACCGACTAGCTGTTTGAGACAAAGATTAACTGAGTTATTATGGCTGTCTGGTTTGGGTTTAAATATTGTTATTGGAAAAGAAAAAATAAATTGATGGTTGGAATTGTTAATAAATAGAGCTGCCAAGTAGAATTGTGTAGTAGTTATTTAAGTGTGAGTTTGGAGAAGTGATGCTGTGCGAGTGCCAAGGTTAGAAAGGCTACATTTCATGAATGCAAGAGGCAAGCCAAGAAGGGCTGAGTAGAAACGGAATAAAGACTAAAATTATTTTTTTGTAAATCACTTAAATAAACAGTGATAATCAGTATATAAAGTAATACAAACCAATTATAATATACAAATATATATTTAACATTTTTTATTTTCTTTCATCATAAATTTTGTTTATATTAATATAAAGCAACAAAACACAGAAGAAAAGACCTAGATTTATAATTTTTTTTATTAAAGCTGTGCACGAGGGGCATAATCAAAAGAAACGTCTAAGTCCATTTTTGGCCTAAGTCTCTAGACGCAAAAAGCAGGCAACAGGGAAATGTCCATTCCAAAAAAAAAAAACATCCAAAATGAGGTTGTTGGGGTTTTTTTTGGAATGGCCTACCTCTACGTTTACTAGTTTAATCACCCAAACCACCACTGCGTCTATCCTTAAGACACATTCCCAACCACAAAATCGCCCAAGTCCCAAATGCACATAACAAGACCTTTTAGGCGAAGGAGGGGCCAGCCCTTCACCTGAAAGCAGGATTCTGTAACCGGCGTCTGTCAAAAACAACACCAATTACAGAATCCTAGAACTATGCCCCCCCTCCGCCCGCAACGATCGCGGCAGAAGAGATGCTCAATCTCTCCTGCCAACATACATCCCCCCCCCACACTTAACTGCCATGATCACCAGCAGGAGGGAGCCCAAGCCCTCCTGCCGGAAACCCTCCCCTGAACCCCAGATCAGCTGACCAGCAGGAGCGAGTCCAAGCCCTCCTGCTGGAAACCCTCCCCCAAACCCTCGAACAGCTGACCAGCAGGAGGGAGGCTAGGCCCTCCTGCCAGAAGGCTAACAACACCTCCAAACCCCCTGACCTGTAACCCCCCCCCCCCACAAGACCCCCGTCCACACACCCCTGTGTGTGATTAAGCACAATGTATAAGATTAAGCACAATGTAATGACGAGAAGACATTATACATACCAATGGTTTGCAAACTCACATATAAAGAATTGGACAATAGACTGTTTTCAGTCCAATTCTTTATATGTGAGTTTGCAAACCATTGGTATGTATAATGTCTTCTTGTCATTACATTGTGTCACATATCTCTTCATGTTTTCAAAATCAGACACTCACTATGGTTTCTTCATTCCATTAACTTTTCATTCTTATGTCTTCCCTTAGGTACTTTATAGATTTCTGTGCTTAATCTTATACTCTAATACACATTATGGCAGTTTTTCTTCTCGGTCTTTTTTGGCACATTTTTTCCTCTCGTGTCTCTTGTCGATGTTTCAAGCCTCTATATATAGCATGATCACACTTGGCTCACTTGCTTTATCTTGCAGTTGAGTATAGACACTAATATGCATGCTTCAGATTGTCATCACAGTCACTTCTTATCTTTTTATCTTTGTATCTTTTCATCTTTCGCATTATTCATCATTACCTCTTCCTTTTAGGACCCCTGAGGAAGGCGTGTTCGCTGAAACACGGACCGTGTAGGGTCCGGGTAGATTTTTATCACCATATTTTTTAGCATTCTACTTTTTAAATTGAATTTTCATGGTTTTATATGTCTGTGTTTAATAAATTATCTCCAGAACATCTGTATTCATATTTAAATTTAGCACATCGAAATCCATAATGAACAGAACATTTTATCTCTGAAACAGATGACTATAAAAATTGTAGATACATGTAACAAAGAAAAAAACAATTGGCAGAACCCTTTACATCCCCTCAAAGAGCCAACACTGTCTCTTACTTAATTTTAATTAAATAGTGAGACACCTCAATACAGGCCAAAGTTAAATTCACTTGTAACTCTTGCGGCCCCAGGCAGGAGACTTTATAGGGGACCAAGCACCAGGTTAGCAAACCTAAATAAGTCCTGCCCTGTACATCATTCAGTCTCCATAACAATAAATAATGATAGAGAGAGCAAATAAATAAATAAATGCGCAGCAGAAAGCTCTGAGAGGGGAGTGGAGGGACAATATGGGCGACTCAAAAAGCCCCGTCCCACAATAATATATTTTCAAAAGTGCTCAAAATGTAGAAAAATGATTTGGAAAAATCACAAACAATTCGCAAAACTTATCTGAGTCTCAGCAGGTAACTGTCTTGGCTCGACAGAGCTCCGTTTCGCAAACTTCATCAGGAGCTGAAACATCCAATTAAGTCCCAACTGGAAACACGATGAAGAAAAAATCTTGAATGCCAGAGAACAATAAACTCTCATAGAAATGCAGGAACTCCAACCGAGGGCAAAATAACGCCAACTGAGATGTCTCGCTATTTTATTAAAATTAAGTAAGAGCCAGCGTCGGATCTTTGAGGGGATGTGAAGGGTTCTGCCAATTGTTTTTTCTTTGTTATATGTATATTTTTCGCAGTTTTTAGTGGTTTATTGTTGGCCTAATTTTATAAAAATTCTAGACCAGAAATTTTATACATCATTGCGTGCCAATTATATTCCCCCTGGTTGGCTTATGGCTGATTACTCTCCACTGTTGCATGTTATAATTTTATTGTCCATAGATCTGGAAAACATTGGGACCCTTTTACTAAGGTGCATTAAATTTGGGCTTACCGTTAATGTGAGACTTTCCTGCACACTTGCTCCTAGATTTTATATAGGTTACCCAGATTTGAGTATAGGTACCTAGCACCAATTTTGGCCCTCAGCAATTCAGAAATTACCACAGGTCAAAAAAGTGTGGCTTGTAGGTATGTCTGCAGAGAGGCAGGTTTCTGGCCACACACACTGTACGTGATTTTCGGATGATTATATGTTAATGTTTGTTTGATTTTATTTGTCTTATTGAATTATGTATGCAACGATATGTAAACTATTTAGGTTTAAACAGTTTATAATTTTTTTAAATAAATAATAAACAGCCTCTCTGAATAGTCCTTACTGCCTGCCTTTTTGCAGGTGGTAAAGACTTCTGTGCTAACCCAGAGGTAAGAAGCAACATATGCCTTTACCACAGCACGCCAGTTCCTTTGGGGTATGCATGTCCACAACATGCCCCTTCCTCTGTCCATCTGTGTTCATAGCCATTGTAAGCCTTACTGCCTGAATTGCTGTGTGGTAAATCTTTTTTACCCCACAGCAAGTATGGCACGCCTACGATATTGTTTGCCATACAGCAATACCCTACTGTGCCTTAGCAAAGGGGCCACTAAGAAGTCCTTTTACTAAGGCACACTAGTGCATCTTAGCGCATGCTACATGCTAATGCGTGGCAATGTGTCCATAGGATATAATGGACGCGTTGGCACGCATTAGCAAGTAGTGTGTGCTAATTTTTAGTGCGTGCTAAGATGCACTAGTGTGCCTTAGTAAAGGTTTACTCAGCTTGGAATCAATCTGGAATGTACTGCAAAAAAGATAAATGTCAAAATATCAATGTCCTGATCTCAAAAGCAAAGTTTGAGGGGAATGATAGCCATTTTCTATATTTTTGTGGCATAGGCAATTAAGAAAGAACATTTATTACCCAGGACCAAAAATAAATTAAAATTTTGTTGCATAGTGATATCAACCCCATAATTTATAAAGCCTGGCACTGTAATCACTGCTGAATCTATAGAAAAACATCATTATGTGTTCAAACTGAGATTTGTGTTATAGACTTTTAATGGCTCTAGAAACATCTGCACTATCTTCAGGCATTGGGTAGCAATTTCATGCATTTAACTATTACAGAACAGGTCAACATTATTTAAAGATAGCACAGGTATTAAAGAAGAGCTTCAGATTAATTACTTTTTCATTTGGTTCTGTAATATCAATGACATATAATTATGACAGGCTTTTAAATGCAAATTATAAAGTTATTCAGCCTTTCAGCCTATGCAAATGTTAAGCCTCTTGTGTCTTCATGCAGATTTGACATTTGAACAGGCAAATTCCTTAATTACAACCTACATCTATTTAGAATGATAATGCACTGTAGTGGTATTATAAAATTGCTGGATGACTATTCTAATCTGAAATAAGTATATTTTTTTCTTAAATTGAGATGTAAAATGAGACATAAAGAGTGGCATTTTTAGAAAAGACATCCAACTTAGAATATGGATGTCCATCTCACATATATATTAGACCATGATATAGCCAGGCTGAGAGGAGCTCCGAAGCCCTAAAGAAATATTTGGTTAAAAATTAAACATTTTTAACATGATTGACAGGAAACAAAATAAAAAGTAAAATAATGAGGAACAATTAGGACAGGACGGCAACAAGTCAAAAGTTTGACGTACTTGGAAAGACTTCAAGAAAAACAGCTTCTTAGCTCTGTGAAAAATTAATAACTGATGGTCCCACGAGCTGACGTCAGTAGGAAGGCACCGACACATGCGCAGAATAGGCAGTCTAGAGACTTTCAAAATGTTTTAAGTGACAGTACAGTGCAACACTGTCCATACCAAGTTCCTTGGATATGTCATCCACTTGTGAGAATATGCTGCCTTCTTGTCTTAGGATGAAGACATTATACCTGGCAAGATTGATAGTCAATGCAAAATAGAAAGACTGGAAATATAATGGATCAGTGCCCCTCTATCAACAATTAGCCACCTGAGCAAAAACTGAATGCAGATCAGAGCAATTATCTATAGGTTCGCCACAAGTTGATATCAACTTGATGGCACATAACATACAATTAACTACATTCTCCAGCATAGATTTTCATGATATGCTCTCAGACTAGAAATTCTGTTTATTTAGTCTTCTCTCTCCAGATTTAATCTG
The DNA here is from genome assembly GCF_902459505.1 of Geotrypetes seraphini. Lineage (NCBI taxonomy): Eukaryota > Metazoa > Chordata > Amphibia > Gymnophiona > Dermophiidae > Geotrypetes > Geotrypetes seraphini. The sequence continues at coordinate 177,327,957 of NC_047085.1, read as the reverse complement.
ATTATTTTTAAAAGCCTAAACCACAGTTCTTCAACCGCCGGTCCGCGGACCGGTATCGGTCCGCAGGAAATTTTTGCCGGTCCGCGCAGGACCGGCAAGATTGACTCATTTGAACTTCCTGCCGGTCCGCGCAGGACCGGCAAGATCAGCATCGGAAGCGTGCGCTGGGCCGGAGAGATCTTGGGGAGCCTCCGACAGTGGCTTTCTCCCCTCTCTGCAGCTCTCCTTTACTTCCCAGCGCAGCGATTCACGAAGGCAGCCTCGGGGCTTTTGCTAAGTCGCGGCTGCCTCTGATGATGCAACTTCCTCTTTCCTCAGAGGCGGCGCGACCCAACAAAGGACCCGAGGCTGCCTTCTGTGAATCGCTGCGCTGGGAAGTAAGAAGAGCTGCTGGGAGGGGAGAAAACCACTATCAGTCTGGGAAGCTGCTGGGCAGGGGAAAAAAGGGACAGCTGCTACTGGAAAGGGAGAAGGAGAGATGCTTCTGGGAGGGGAGGAGGGAAAGGAATCTGGGAAGCTGCTGGGCCAGGAAAAAAAAGGGACAGCTGCTACTGGAGAGGGAGAAGGAGAAGGAGAGATGCATCTGGGAGGGGAGGAGGGAAAATAATCTGGGAAGCTGCTGGGCCAGGAAAAAAAGGGACAGCTGCTACTGGAGAGGGAGAAGGAGAGATGCATCTGGGAGGGGAGGAGGGAAAAGAATCTGGGAAGCTGCTGGGCCAGGAAAAAAAAGGGACAGCTGCTACTGGAGAGGGAGAAGGAGAAGTAGAGATGCATCTGGGAGGGGAGGAGGGAAAGGAATCTGGGAAGCTGCTGGGCCAGGAAAAAAAAGGGACAGCTGCTACTGGAGAGGGAGAAGGAGAGATGCTTCTGGGAGGGGAGGAGGGAAAGGAATCTGGGAAGCTGCTGGGCCAGGAAAAAAAAGGGACAGCTGCTACTGGAGAGGGAGAAGGAGAAGGAGAGATGCATCTGGGAGGGGAGGAGGGAAAGGAATCTGGGAAGCTGCTGGGCCAGGGAAAAAAAGGGACAGCTGCTACTGGAGAGGGAGAAGGAGAAGGAGAGATGCATCTGGGAGGGGAGGAGGGAAAGGAATCTGGGAAGCTGCTGGGCCAGGAAAAAAGGGACAGCTGCTACTGGAGAGGGAGAAGGAGAGATGCTTCTGGGAGGGGAGGAGGGAAAGGAATCTGGGAAGCTGCTGGGCCAGGAAAAAAAAGGGACAGCTGCTACTGGAGAGGGAGAAGGAGAAGGAGAGATGCATCTGGGAGGGGAGGAGGGAAAGGAATCTGGGAAGCTGCTGGGCCAGGAAAAAAAAGGGACAGCTGCTACTGGAGAGGGAGAAGGAGAAGGAGAGATGCATCTGGGAGGGGAGGAGGGAAAGGAATCTGGGAAGCTGCTGGGCCAGGGGAAAAAAGGGACAGCTGCTACTGGAGAGGGAGAAGGAGAAGGAGAGATGCATCTGGGAGGGGAGGAGGGAAAGGAATCTGGGAAGCTGCTGGGCCAGGAAAAAAAAGGACAGCTGCTACTGGAGAGGGAGAAGAAGGAGAGATGCTTCTTCGAGGGGAGGAGGGAAAGGAATCTGGGAAGCTGCTGGGCAAGATAAAAAAAGGGACAGCTGCTACTGGACAGGGAGAAGAAGAAGGAGAGATGCTTCTGGGAGGGGAGGAGGGAAAGGAATCTGGGAAGCTGCTGGGCAAGATAAAAAAAAGGGACAGCTGCTACTGGAGAGGGAGAAGAAGGAGAGATGCTTCTGGGAGGGGAGGAGGGAAAGGAATCTGGGAAGCTGCTGGGCAAGATAAAAAAAGGGACAGCTGCTACTGGAGAGGGAGAAGAAGGAGAGATGCTTCTGGGAGGGGAGGAGGGAAAGGAATCTGGGAAGCTGCTGGGCAAGGAAAAAAAAAGGTACAGCTGCTACTGGAGAGGGAGAAGGAGAGATGCTTCTGGGAGGGGAGGAGGGAAAGGAATCTGGGAAGCTGCTGGGCAAGGAAAAAAAAGGGACAGCTGCTACTGGAGAGGGAGACGGAGAGATGCTGCTGGGAGGGGAGGAAGGGAAGAGAGTTAGAGGAGGGAAGGGAAGGGAGAATGAAAAAAGGAAGGAAACAGCTGGCAGAGAGATTAGAGGAGGGGAAGGGGAGACACAGGCATGAGAAAGTAGAGAGATTGATGATAGGAAGGGGTCAGCAGAAAAATAAGCAGAGGGACAACGATGATAGATCTGGTGTAGGAGAGATAAAAATGAAGAGAGCAGTGAAGCTGGAATGAATCATGTAAATAGGAGAGAGGGGCACAAGCTGGATGGAAAGGGGAGAGGGACATAGAAGGGGGAGAGGACAGATAGTGGATGGAAGGGGCAGATGCTGGATTGAAGAGACAGAGAGGGCATACGCTGGAAGGAAGAGAGTGAAAAAAAGATTGAAAGCAGAAACCAGAGACGACAAAAGGTAGAAAAAAATAATTTTATTTCTATTTTGTGATTAGAATATATCAGATTTGAAATATATATCCTGCTAGAGCTGGTGTTAGACATAACTGGGGACTGCAAAACCCAGGCAGTGCTTCTTTAACTTTCAGCTGGCTTAGGGCGCTCTCTGACCAGGGGGCAGTTGCCCTAGTTGCACTCCCCTAAAACTATTCCTGTCATGTGTTACTTCAGTATTCTGTTAGCATGATATTTCTGTGTAGCATTCTGTAATAATTTGGCTTGTTCAGTTTTCTTGATAGTAGAGGGGATATATGTGAAGGGGAGGGGAGACAGGGGTTTTGTTGATCCTTGCTCTGAATTATTTGTATTTATAAAATGACAATTCTACAGAATATTGTTTCTTTTTATACTTTAATAAAATACATTCAATATAAAATCATAACTGAGGCTTGTGTGGATGGGATCAGATGATTTGTGGGGACCGAGCTCGCGGAGATGGGGCGGAAACGGGATTTTTAAATTTTAGTCCTAGTAGTTTGCCGGTCCACAAAATAATTATTTTTTTTCTGCCGGTCCACGGGTGTAAAAAGGTTGAAGAACACTGGCCTAAACTATCAACTTGTTCCTATTTTCCCTCTCGTACTTGCAACACAACACTTTGGACCCCCTTTTATCAATCTGCATTAGGGTTTTTTTATCGCCGCCTGCTGCGGTGAAAGCTCCGATGCTCATAGGAATTTTTTTACCACAGCGGGTGGTGATAAAAAGCCCTAACGCATCTTGATAAAAGGGGGCCTTTGTTAGTTAATTGCTTAATAAGGCTATTAAAGAGGCTTGTCTTCTTACTCGTGATCCATAAGAAAGGATCCCAAATTCACCTAGGCTGATGGAATAAATCTTGCCCAATGCCCACAGAAGTTTCTAAGCTATGTTAGAAATTTCTGTAGACTACGCCTTTTAAATTTTGTTTGGGCAATAGGAACTGCTTCTACAATCGACATGCAGGCAGATAAAGAACAACTAAAACCACGCTGCTCCTTGTGGCCCTGGGCAAGTCACTTAGGCCCAAATTCTGTAACCAGTTCCTAAAGTTAGGCACCTATTTCGGAGACGCCCAACTAGATAGGCGCCTATCTAAATTGAATAACAAGCTCAATTAAGCTTTTTAATCAGCACTGATTGAAACATAGGTGCCTATCAAGAAAGCGTGATTCTGTAACAAGGCGTCTCTAAAAATTTAGGTGGCCTTCAAAAAATAGGTGCTATGTATGTTAGGCGTGGGCGTGGCTATGTGTTAGGCGCCTTCTTAAAGAATCACTGCTCTTAAGCGTGCTTAAGCGATCGCATGGGGGCCTAACTTTTAGTTGTGCCTAGAGCTGGCCTATTTAATGGGCGCCTCCAAAATAGATGCCGCTCAGCGTGATTCACTATACAACACCCAATTTTACTTGAATGGCGCTGAACGACGCCTAACTTTTGGGCACTTCTTATAGAATTTGCCCTTTAATCCCTCCATTGCCCCAAGTACATTAGATAGATTGTGAGGCCCCCCCCCGGGACAGATAGGGAAAAATGCTTGAGTGCCTGAATAAATTCATGTAAACTGTTCTGAGCTCCCTTGGGAGAACGGTGTAGAAAACTGAATAAATAAAGAAATAAAAACTGTACAGAGTTAACCATGAGTTGCCAGGAACTTGTGGCCAATCCAGTTCACAAGTACTGTACCAGGCTCGATCCTAAAAGAGTAAAACAGATTTGATGCTACTTACCATAGGAATAAGCAGTGGAATTTCCCACCTTAATAATGGCTTGTGGTCTTTTCTTTTAGGAAATTAACCAAACCTTTTTTAATCCTGCTAAACAAAAACCATGCTCACCACAGACTGATCAGTCATAAAGGAAACTGCCAACATTCTGAGGCAAATGACAGCAGGAAAAATAAAATCTGCCTTTTGAAAACAAACACCAGGGAGGAGAAAAGAAAACTGCCAAGCTGAAAGCCAAAACACTGGAAAGGCAGCAATAGCATAATTCTTTTTCGGTTACCAGTGATTAAAAACTCAAAACACATTTAAATTACAGGCGAGAAAGCTTCATGTCTAACCAGCAAGCAAGAAAAAAAAAAAAATAATGACTTACCTCAATGAAATAAATTAGAAGCAGGAGGAGTAAATACATACTTGTTGTTTAGAAAACTGCCATGTACATTTATTTATTTCATTTTATTTCCCGCCCTCCCAGAAAGCTCAGGGCAGGTAACAGAAGAACAAGCACAGGTTCTGAGAATGAGCTAACAGAAAAAAATGGGAGGGTGACAGAATAACAGGGGGACCTAGGTAGAATATTAAAGGCTAACAATTTATCTTCAAGGAACAATGCACAGATTCCGTAGGCATAGGATCTAGGTACAAGGTGAGGCTAACATGTTATCATGTACAGAGAGGAATCAGGTGAGGCAAGGGCCTACATAGTTTAGGGGGTCGAGACTCTGGAAACACAGAGAGCATAGCAGGGCATGGACTGAAAAGCATGTTTGAGGTAATTAGAAGGGAGGTCAAGCAGTTCATAAATCTGTTCTTATCACTTGAAGACTTCATTGTCCTGGTTCCTCATAAATAATTTCAGGCCCGGAGCAGTTTACAGAAGCAGAAGGTCTTTACTGCCTTTCAGAAAGTCGTTAGGGAGTCCAGATATCTGAATTGCATGAGCAAATGATTCCAAAGCTTATGGATGAAGTGGCTGTAGGAGCATTTACGTGCAGCTCTAAAAAAAACATTTGCCTCATTTCACACTCCAAAGTCACCTCAGAGGTCAAGAGCAGAGCTGGAGGGGAGTGACACAGCACCACCAGATGTCACCCAAACTGGGGAATGAGGGACCTGGAACCACCAGGTGTCATCCAAGCTCAATGAGGAAGTTCAGACTATAACCTAAGCAGAGATGACCAGCAAAAGCCTTTGCTCAACTGTCACCTGAAAGTAGCCAAGTCAGGAGCTACCAGTCAAGCACCAAGAAGGAGCTGCATGATCCATCTGCCTGGAGACAGAGAAAAATACTGAATATTCGAGGCTGCATGATACCCTTAAAGGGTGAAGCTCTTGAGACTATTTTTTCTGTCTCCATTCATTCTGTACTGATTTAGCACAGACATAATGGAAAAGCTGATTGAAAGAGGAGCACTTCAGACAATAATTACTTGAACAAAGACATAACTTTATGACTGAAAACTACTAGGTTAATAAATATAGAAAACATGATAAGTATCAGGCTGGCCTCTAGATTATTTTCAAAATTTTGAATAGCAATGTGGCTTTCCTCCTCCCCATTTGAGAATGATACGGGGACAAATTTGTCCCCTGTCCCTGCAGGAACTCAATTTCCCCAACTTGTTCTCTTGAGTTTTGTCGCTGCCCCATTCCTGTAAGCTCTGCCTTAACCACACAAGCCTCAAACACTTGTGATTTTAAAGTGTTTGAGGCTTGTGCAGATGAGGATGGAGCTTCCAGGAATGGGGCAGGGACAGGAAAAGAACTTCCAGGAACGGGACAGGAAAATGAGTTCCCTCGGGGCAGGGAAAAATTTGTCTCATTACATTTGCTTTGGCAGGAGGCTGGAGTTATGTGAATTTTCAAGTGCTAAATATGGTCAGCAATAAAAAGTATGGGAAGCATAAAAAAAAATGCAAATCTCCACATAGAGCAAAGGAACTAAGTGTTCTGCCAATAAAATAACTTTATATTACTGTAATAAGCTTTAATAAGAAGTGCCCCTTACTCAAATCCCATGAGGTGAATCAAAGGAAGTGAGAGAGGAGCATCTCACCATCTCATATCACATGAGAGTATGAAATGCAAGTCTTTACCATGCTCATGAGCGAGGCTCTCTGCTTCCTTTTCCAGCAGAGTCCTTTCTTCATCCACCTCCATCACACACTGCAAGGCTATATTCTCTCTTGGGGCATCTCCAGAGTCAAATGATAGATATCATTGTGCTCTGGGATAGGCACCTCACGTTTCTCATATTTGCCTGGATCCAGTCAAATCCCACCCCAAGTTTTACAGGGAAGGAGGAGAAATATTGAACATAAGAACTTAAGAATTGCCGCTGCTGGGTCAGACCGGCAGTCCATCATGCCCAGCAGTCCGCTCACGCGGCGGCCCTCTGGTCAAAAACCAATGCCCTAACTGAGACTAGCCCTACCTGCGTACATTGACTGGATTTTAGGCTTTTGCTGTCTGAAACACATGAGTAAGATCCCTTCTACTGTTGCCAGACATGATGATGCAGATGATATTCCTCTTCAGTAGATAGATGTGTCTGCTCAGCTCCAATGTTTGTGCTCCAAGGAGGACCGATGCCAATGCTTATGCTTTCTCTGCACAAGGATACCTTAAGGCAGGGGTGTCCAATGTCGGTCCTCGAGGGCCGCAGTCCAGTCGGGTTTTCAGGATTTCCCCAATGAATATGCATTGAAAGCAGTGCATGCAAATAGATCTCATGCATATTCATTGGGGAAATCCTGAAAACCCGACTGGACTGCGGCCCTCGAGGACCGACATTGGACACCCCTGCCTTAAGGTAATACCAAGGCAGCATATTTTCCCTCTCTGGCAGCACACAGATGGTTTTTAGTCAAGTGAAGTTACTTACATCTGACAAGGGCTTTCCATGGACAATAGGTTAAGTCAGCCATACATTGATAATGTTATATAACATTGATAAACTTGGACTTTGCTCTCCTAGAGCCCAGAAAAATCTGAAAGCTTTTCTGAGCATACAATACATCTCTCTGCTTTTACCACTTCATTAGTTAAGAACATAAGAATTGCCATACTGGGACAGACCGAAGGTCCATCAAGCCCAGTATCCTGTTTCCAACAGTGGCCAACCCAGGTCCCAGATACCTAGATCCCAAATAGTATAACCCAAATAGTATAACAGATAGTATAATAGATAGCTAGATCCCAAATAGTATAACAGATTTTATGCTGCTTATCCTAGGCACAAACAGTAGCTTTCCCCAATCCGTCTCAATAATGACCTATAGACTTCTCTTTTAGGAAATTATCCAAATGTTTTTTTTAAACCCTGCTAAGCTGATTTCACCACATTCTCCAGCAATGAATTCCAGAGTTTAATTACATGTTGTGTGAACAAATATTTTCTTTGATTTGTTTTAAATATACTGCTTAGTAGCCCCATAACACAAGTCTCCAAGAACCCTTTCATGCACATAAGACATATTCTATAAAGGGATTTAAAGACCAAACATAAGATCTTAAACTGTATCCACTGAGACAATAATGAAGAAACATGATCCCAATGATTAGAATTCACAAAATATAAGATTCTGTATTCTATGTAATCTACAACCTCCTTGAATGAACCTGAATAAAGCATTACAGTAATCCAACTTTGACAGCACTAGTATATGTACAGTAGACTCTCAGTTAACCGGCACCCATGGGGATTGATAGATGCCAGATAAATGTTGTTTCTGGTTGCTTGAGAGTTACTATTAAAAATAGGCCTAACTAATACAATACCCCATACTATGCCATACCATAAACTGTTCCAGACAAACTACCGGACATGTGATAGGCAAAGTGTGGGCCTAGTCAGGTGTGGCGTGCCAAGTTTACACTTACATTTCTGGCAGAAATTGATTTTATTTTCATTTTTGTTTAAAGTATTATGGTATTTCTTTGATATATATATTTTTTTGCTGGTTGCTTGAGTTCCGGTTAACAGAAAGTCTGCTTTACTATTGATCGGGGAGTCCGTGCAGGAACCTGCATTAGTTATTGTCAGACAGCTGATGCTATGTTTTCTCTGACAGTTTAAATTCACAGCACCGACAGCGTTCTTTTGACGATGTTACCACATCGCAAACTTGAAGCATTCTATCAGCATTGAAAAGGTTTTTCAATTTACATACAATAGGGTCTCCTGAAGAAGGAATCGAAACGGGGCCACGTAGAGACCCCGAACCTGTTATAAACTGAATTATCAAGCTGCTCTCAATTTTCTCACAGAGCGATGTTCATTTGAAAAGATTTGTAAAGATAAGAAAAAACAAAGTATTTTCATACAAGTGTTTGAAAGACTGTAAAGACATTTATTTATTTATTTACTTTTGTAATCAAACTTGGAGCGTAACCAGAACTAATAAAGTTGCAACGACTGAAAAATATACTTTGGTTCATCACTAGAGGGCGCAACTCTCTTCTTGAAGAACTCTATACCTCTGAGTGACTTTCAAACGTGACGGTTGCAATCCTGAAGTTTGGTTACCAATTTGAATGAGAAGACAGTTCTTTTATTTGAACTCTAATATTTTTCTGACTTCCACTAATATTTAACTATTAGTACCCCAGTGACATTATAAAGAAATTAGTTATTGTCAGAGCATTTCTGAATTGGAAGTTGTACAGAGTTGTCCGAGTAGGCTTTATAGGCATATCTGCCCTTAATATGTCTCTCTAAATTGTATCTGAGATATTCCCTTTGAAGGATAATGAAACAGCTATTATAAAGGCACAAAACATTATATCAAAATGTTTAAAAAAAAAAAAAAACCCAGAAAAAAGAAAGAGAACATAATTACTATAGGGTCATGGGAAAGAATGGAATTATTTATACATAAAAAGGATCTTCCAATTATGAAGAAAATCATAGATGCTAATCAAACACAGCAGGAAGTACAGTAAAACTCATACAACAATAGCCTAACTGCCTTACACAATTATACAGTATTTAAACCAACCATGCCCCCCACAGTTACTTTAAAGAAGAATTCATTACTCCAGTTCATTTTAAATTGTTCATACTCAAAAAATATATACGGCCTCTTTTACAAAGCCGCGCTAGCCCCAAAGCCCTTTAACAGCCTCTATGGGCTTCGGGACCATTAGCGCAGCGCAGCCGCTAGCGCGGCTTTGTAAATGGCTAGTCTTTAACTTAATTGAGTATTTACATGGAAATCAGAGAATAATTTCAGCACCAACAGCCAAAGCATACTATTCCTCATGATCTTGGGCATGACTTGGGCAGAACATGATGGGGCTAGGTGGCACTGTGTGGGCCTGTGGGCGGAGCCATGCATCTGGATTTTACAATAGTAAAATCTGGTAATCCCAACTCATTACCAACACTGAAACACACAGAGCATCAAAGCACTGCCACAACCAATCTCCTTTCCTCTCCCTGGCCCACCTCGACAAAGAATGTATTTTTAAAATGGAACATTTCATGGCCATACAGCAGGGACATTACAGGAATTTTATGGATGTTTGGGAGCCATTGGCTAAATTTTGTAAGGAATGATAACTGATTTTATTTCATTGACCTGTAAACATACACATCCGAGGGGAGGGGGGGAAGAAGGAGTTGCACTGGAATTTATTTTAGGGAATTTATGGATAGTTTCTTGAAGGTTTTTATTTTATTTGAATAGTAGGTGGGAGGGTGGGGAAAATATAATTGTACATTAATGTCTGAGAAGTTTATTGTGCTTTTCCTGTAATATTATATGTATATGAATTACTTGTTACACATTTGTAGTTTGAAAATTCAATAAAGATATACAAAAAAAGAATGTTGAAGCTGAAGGAAGTTCCCAACCTACTGTATCCACACCATCTGAATCCTCGCTTACACTCCCACCGAGACAGGTCAGTTAAGGAAGAATTCACACTATCCAAGCTCTTTCCACTCTCACCCCTAAATTCTTCTATGCTTATTATTTTTTGGGGAGCTAGTCTTTAGTGCTATTTTTTTCCATTATTTGAAAATATTTATGCTCATTCAAAATATGGTAGTGATTTTTGACTGAACAGTCTGAGGTCTTTGAAATATTCCAGAGTTAAAAAGATATTCAATAGGAGATTTCAAGAAGCTGTTAAACAGCCATAAGCCCTGTCTGGAAGAATGGCATAATAAGTAGAAGTAATAAAATGAATACAATTTTGATCTGTGTTGGACTCATAAGGGAAATGCTTTTAATTTATTTAAATTATTATTTAACAGGTTTCTGTTTCCCTAAGTGGCACTAGCACTTAAGAAACAAAGCTATAAACCTGCTCATAGCAAACCCATTCTGTGATTAACAAAGGAAAATAGATGTGAATTAAAGGGTTCCTTATACTAAGGTGTGCTAGCGGTTTTAGCGCGCGCTACAATACCGCACGCGCTAAACGCTAACGCCTCCATAGAGCTTATGTTAGTATTTTTCATTTAGCACATGGTTAGTGCGCGCTAAAAACGCTAGCGCACCTTAGTAAAAGGAGCCCAAAGTCTTTATTTTGATAAAAATGTAAGATAATTTTGTTAGAGAGAGCCTTCAGTTCAAATGCAGTGCTATTATTATGGACAATCTTCTGCACAAAGAGAGGCATTGTTCTTCCACAGTTGGTTGAGCAAAAGTGCAAATGAATTTGCATACAGTAGCTTTCATAATAATTATTTGTTTCAGTATGAGAACAATATGTGTGACACTTCCTTTATACTTTGCTTTTCAGTATTTTCTTGCAGAATCGTAGATGAAAATGCAAAATTTGAAATGGCTTTTGCATAAAAAGGTCAAACGTTCTTTAAAGCAATTTTCACTTGTGGTTACATTGCATTAGCTTGAAAGGAAATCTCAAGCAACTTGAAAGCACGAGAACCTTGTGCTTCGTAGAATTCATTTTATTATTTTTATTATTACACTTTTCTAACAGAAACACATCAAGCAATATCTGAATATAGATTACAAGACAATCAAAAAACAAATTAAAAAAGCTCCATACATACTGTACATTGTATATTAGAATATATGCTCAGTGTCAAGTGCACATATTAGAGATAAGAGAGGAAATTAAAAACAACAACAAAAAAAAAACTCTAGGGGGTAAATATTAAGCTAGGTGTGATGAGTGATTTTTTATCTGCCACCAGATTTATTCACTAATATTCAATGCTAAGCCATGTCTGGGCTCCAACATAGAATATTGAATAATGGCCTGGGTCAGGAACTGGTTGAGTGGAAGGCGATAGAGGGCAGTGGTCAGTAGAGATCGCTCTGAAGAAAGGGATGTGCCTTAAGGTTCTGTTCTTTTGAACATTTTTTAAATGATATTGTTGAAGGGCTGTCGGGTAAGATTTGCCACTTTCCAGATGATACCAAAATCTGCACCAGAGTAGACACTCTGGATGGTGTGAATAACATGAAGAAAGAACTAGCGAATCTTGAAGAATGGTCTGAAATTTGACAGCTAAAATTTAATGCTAAGAAATGCAAGGTCATGCATTTGGGCTGCAAAAACCTGAAGGAACGGTAAAGTTTATGGGGTGAAGAACATGTGCACGACAGGGACTTGGGTGTGATTGTATGTGATAATCTTAAGGTGACCAAATAGGTTTAAAAGGTGACGGTGACCTGCAGGGTAGGATTAATGCATAGGCAAACTAGGCCTGTGCCTAGGGCCTAAACATTTAGAAGGGGCCCTCTCAATTTATGCCAAGGTCCTAGTAAGATAGTTGCAAGCAGAAAGAATGGTTGGCTGGAGGAGGCCAGAGCAGTGTGTACTCTTCCCATCCTCTGACATCATTCTCCAGGCAGCTGGGGAATCCGCAAGCAGCATTTCTTTCCTGCTGTGCTATCCTTTGCTGGTTTTTCTTCAATGACAACCAAGGGGACCCCATTCTGAAACTTTTGAAATGCATTTATATTATAAGGGGCTCAATTGGCTTGTTAGATAGGTCTAAAACCCATTTCGATTACCGGCACTTGGCTGACCTGTCTTTTAGATTGTCCAAGTAACGATTTAGGTGGGTTTTTAGACATATTTACATTTCGATTATGAACCTCATTGTGTATTATTGTCAAAATGTTGTACTCGATTCAAAATTCAATGGGTAACCAGTGTACTTTTTTTTTCAACACAGGAGTGATGTGATCATATTTTGATGTCCCAGTAATTAATCTGGCAGCTGTATTCTGTATTAGTGGTTAGCCCTGAATAAGTGATTTAACCAGTCAAGAGATGGTCTGGCTGGTGAAATGGCTTTGAATATCAACTCATAAGAATTTAACCCAGAGGGTTTTTTTTTAGTAGCTTTATCCCTTAAAAATGATTAAATAGGCATATTATTACAGACTGTCGACAATCTTTCTTTGATAGACATGTTTGCGTTCTGAGCTTCTCTGATATTGCTCTTAAAATAGCACATTGTTTACACTCTTGACACATTTTAGAATTACATTTTTGTTCTAGCTCCTATGATGCTTTTCTTGTGATAGGGATATACAGTATATGGTAGCTGACTTCTTTTCCATCAGTAATGTCTTTGTAGTTTTTATGCTTTTACTTTTACTTATAGCAAGCGGTATCATCCTTCTTCTAAGAAAATGTATAAACTATGAGGTAATACATTATGTACCTGCGCAATAAGGACATTGTTGCTACATTGTCAACTGTGTTATTCCTGCATTGCTGATAATCATGTTTCTGAACAACTAAGATGGGGTCTGTAGTACCTTCTCTAAGTAGTGTTTGCTCTACAAGACTCACTCTTAATAATATGTGATGCATTTAGATTATTCATATTTAAAAAATAAATACTGTAAATAAAACTTTATGAACTGTAGTTAATTAAGCCTCCTATTCTTAATGATGATGTAGAATGAAATACAATTACCCCCAAATACTGTGCATGACGCCTAAAGTTATGTAGGTACAACCCATGAATGACCGGTTCAGTTTCACTATTATCAGAACACATTTTTAACCTATCCAAAACTGGTACCAATAATGAGCCACTCACCAATGCTGCAACTGCCCCAACCCCTTAACAACAACAAAAAAAACCCTCTCCACCTACAGATCTGCCATATCCAAACCCTTGGTCCCCATGTCACAATCCCTCTCCAACAACCAAATACAGAAAAATACCAACCAGGGTGAGAAGGGGAGACTTTTCTACCTCACCTATCCTACCCTCCACTTCATCCTCTCACAGAGGCAAACTCAGGTTCCAAGTACCTAGCAAGATCCCAAGTAGTAAAATAGACTCCGCACTGCCTATCCTAGGAACAAGCAGTGGACTTTCCCAAGCCATCTCAATAATGGCCTAGGGACTTCTCTTTTAGGAAATTAGCCAAAACCTTTTTTAAACTCTGCTAAGCTAACTGATTTCACCATATTCTCTGGCAACAAATCATTAATCCATGTGTATGTACAGTACAGTGGAACCTGGGTTTGCGAGTAACCCGGTTTGTGAGTGTTTTGCAAGACGAGCAAAACACTAAGCAAACTTTCATCTCACAAAACGAGTGTTGACTCACTACATGAGCTCTCACTATGGTGGCCCAGGGGTTGGTACCTGCCTGTGGTGGTTTCCTTTCCCCAGGGTCCTCATGCGGCTCTCCTCCCTCTTCGGCTGATGCCTCTGCCGTCCACCAGCGCCTCCCGGCTTCCGATTCAAGGCTGCCATCCTCCAGACGCATGCGCAGGACCTCTGAACTCCCCCGTCAAGCCAGCACCGCTCCAACAACACGTGCGTGACCACGTACAAGCATGCAGGACGTCCTTCGTGCTTGTACATGGTGCACGTGTTGTTGGAGCAGCGCCGGCTTGACGGGGGAGTTCAGAGGTCCAGCGCATGCGTCTGCAGGATGGCGGCCAGCTTGAATTGGAAGCCGGGAGGTGCTGGTGGACGGCAGAGGCATCGGCCGAAGAGGGAGGAGAGCCCCACGGAGACCCCAGGGAAAGGAAACCACCACACTGCAAGGGTTGCAGCACCCACAGGCAGGTTCCCACCCCTGGGCCACCATAGTAAACCTTGGTTGTGGAACAAATTGTTTCATTTTACATTTCGGCCTATGGGGACATGTGCTTTGATATACGAGCACTTTGGATTATGAGCATGCTTCTGGAAGAATTATGCTCGTAAACCAAGGTACCACTGTATATGTTCTATCATTTTGTTCATTTTGTTACCATTTTACCGAACACTGATATCAGACTCACCGGTCTATAGTTTCCTGTATCACCTCTGGAACCTTTTTAAAAATCAGCAGCATGTTGACCACCATCCAGTCTTCCAATGCTATGCTGGATTATAAAGAAAAATTTCAAATTACTAACAATAGCTCTGTAAGTTCATTTTTCAATTCTATCAACATTCTGGGATGTATACTATCCGGTCCAGGCAATTTGCTACTGTTCAATTTATCAAATTGACCCATTACATCATCAAGTGTTAGAGAGATTTGTTTGAGATTCTATGATTCATCAGAATTGAATACCATTTCTGGAACCGGTAACTCCCCCACATCTTCCTCGGTGAAGACCGAGGCAAAGAATTCATTTAATCTCTCTGCTACAGCCTTGTCTTCTCTGAGAACCCCTTTTATCCCTCGGTCATTTCAAGTTAGTTTAATAGTTTCTTGATATACTGTCAATCATACATATCTAAATGGTTTACAATAAAATTAATAATATCTAAAAAAAGATTAAAATTACACTTTTAAAATTATTGAGGGGTAGTTACAAACCTGACTGACATGAAACTAGGAGGAAAAGGGGGAAGGGAGTGCATAGTTTTTACTGTGTGTTTTTGCTTCCAGCACAATCTTCTTTTCAATGTCTCTCTTCGCCGTTTGGTCTTCCTTTCTCCTTTTTTAATATATGTAATATATTGATTCCGGAACT
The DNA here is from genome assembly GCF_902459505.1 of Geotrypetes seraphini. Lineage (NCBI taxonomy): Eukaryota > Metazoa > Chordata > Amphibia > Gymnophiona > Dermophiidae > Geotrypetes > Geotrypetes seraphini. The sequence goes on along the minus strand of NC_047085.1, from coordinate 177,312,846 downwards.
TGAAGGCAACTGAAATGGTTGGGTGATTGTGGAGCTCCTCATATTCAGGCAGATATTTGGCTAATTTTTTAACTTTGAAGTTTATTTTTCTTCAAACGCTGGTACACTCTAATAGCAGATGATGGCTTGTACTAAGCAGACCAAATTGGAGGCAGCTTTTACATCTGGTGGAAAGGAAAAGTGTTTGAAACCTGATCCAGTGACTCTCTCTAAGATTACATTGTTTGCTGCTGATACTGAAACACTGAACTTATTAGAAGAATTAAAGGCAATTAAACTAATTGTAAAAAGTAATGCGGATCAGCTGGCAGCAGTAAGACAAATTTCCAGCTTATCAAGGCAAATGGAAGTGGCTAACAACAGAATGGAGCAGATAGAAACTAGAGTTCTTAAAATAAAGGAGGATCAGGCACAGTGCAAAAAAGAGCATAAGAGGTTACAAGAAATGGAAAATCAGCTGGAAAATTATAAGAACCTGTCACATAGAAATAATGTACATGCCCTTGGTCTCCCCGAGGGAGTGGAAGGTAAAGATGTTGTATCATTTTTACAAAATTTAATTCTCAAATTGCTTCCAGTATCTTTTAAAGCCCTTTTGAGACTGAAAGAGTGCACATAGTTACATTAAAAAGATCTAATAGTAATTCTGGTCCCAGACCATTGATTTGCAGTGTATTAAGGTTTCAGCAAGCTTTAGAAATTTTGTGTTTGGCAAAGAAAAATAGAAATTTGAAGTATAAAGAATCAAAATTAATTTTTGTTCCAGACTTTGCTAGGAAAATGGCCAATTTAAGAAAACAATTTTTGATGCTAAGATCTGATTTACAACAGATTGGGGCAAAATATGGTCTTTTATATCCAGCCATAATGAGAGTTACACATGAAAATCGTACAGTTCAATTTGAGGACCCTGCAAAGTTAAAGGAGTATATTTCTCAACAGGTGCAGCCCATGTCATAAAATCTGTTAGTGTCTCCTGATTTCAATCACATCAGTATGGACACTATAGTTATTTTATTTTCATTTATTTAAATAGAAGTATTGATTTATTGAACAACTGCAAACTGAATAGAACTTGTTTTTTATCTTCAAATATTTGAGAAGCACTAGATTGCAGTGATCACAGTCAGATTCTGGATGGTCAGTTAAAAGTATCAGCAGAATGTCAACTATCATTCTAAAGAACACTGATAGCCTAGAGTAAAGAGGAAGTAATAGGGCGGGATCATCAGCTTGTATGGAGAGATCTTAACCAGAAAGGATGCCTGTAATAGGGGAAGAGGAAATAAAGTTTGGTTTCTCTATAGTACTGGAAGGATGGAGTCTCCTGTGCACCCCCTTTTTTTTTATTGTCAGAGCTGCTGCCTTTCCTTCCAGCCCCAGCACCACTTTCATAAATAACACGTCTCAACCGCTGGGAATATGCCTTGTAACGAACTGCTAGGAGGTTTATGAGAGAACTCTGACAACACAGGGCAACGGTAAGAAAGGGTGATGGAGCCGCTCTTCCTGGCAGTGCAAGGCCGGCCTGCTCTCCCTGAGCAGCTCAGCAGCTATGATTCCGTCAGTAGATTCCCTGCTCAAGTATGACAACCTCATGCTCATTAGCCGCAACAAGGATAGGAAGTCCCCCAAGGCTTGACCTTTGAAAATAAGTTCGCAACAGCCTGTTGTATCTGGTCCCCACAAGCCAAAGTTACCAAATATAGATACAAGTAAACAGCCTGAAGAAAATTTAAATGCAATCCTGCCTCCTAGGAAATGGGTGGAGGGGAATCAGCTGTGGATTCAGCACACTCGTATGACTATAGTGCATTTACAGGAGCAGCTGGATATCAAGCTACATCAAAGGCAGGTTCAAGAGACGGGGATATGTCCTATGCGTAGGGTGCTTTAATTCCAGTGCTTGGATGAACTGATCAGGGAGATCACCATTAAATGCTTGAAGCAGAACGTGCTTCTGTTGTGAGTGAGATCCGCATGACCATCGCAGCCTACCAGACACTTTATGGGAGTAGCATTGCATATGGCATGAGGAAGGCCATGGCCATGAGGAAGGCCATGGCAAATCTGACATGGAAAACAGTATATCAGAACTAGAAGGTGAGAAGAAAGAGTTGGAGAGACAAGTAAATGAGGAGAAAGCCAAGTGTGAATCTGTCAATAAGTGAGAGACTGAAAGACGGCTAGTTGAAGAGGAAGAACAAGCAGAGGAAATCCAGTTCCTTAACAGCCCAATCAGCAACTGAAGGCACAGATGGAAGGCATAATTGCACCAAAAAAGTGAAGACGTTTCTTCTTTGGCCCCTGCTACATTTGCCAGGATTTTTACTGAAATATTGTAATGGCCACCAGTATCCAACAGGATCGACTGTGTCCAGGATGTGTTTGATTTGGTTAGCTGCCTCGAAGTGCATATATCCTTAAGTAAAGAGGTGCAACAGATATTCCTGACTGAGGGAATAACTGGTCTGAAACTGATGGTGAAGGTTACATTATATTACATTACAGTACATTACATTAGAGATTTCTATTCCGCCATTACCTTGTGGTTCAAAGCGGATTACAAAAGATTTAAGATTGGTCTGTTACAAGAAGAGATCAGTGGTCATGACTAGTGAAGGTAGAGAATAGGGCAGGTATTCTCAGGGAGTTAAGAAGAAGACTGGAGGAATGAGGTAATCGTGATATTAAGACTTAATCAGGGATTTCTTGAAGAGTATGGTCTTTATTTCTTTTCTGAATAACCTGTAGTCCGTGGTCGTTATCAGCAGATTAGAGATTTAGTTATCCAGTTTCGCTGCTTGGGTGGCTAGGAGGCCGTCGTAAAGTTTTTTTCATTTAACTTCTTTGATTGGCGGGTGTGTGAATGGGGCATAAGATTTTCTATGTCTGGTTGAGGTATTATGGATGAGTCAGTTGTTCAGGTAGGTTTAAATAGCGTGCAGTAAAATTTGAATACTATTCTTTCCTGGATTGGGAGCCAGTGTGAGCTCATGAATGCTTCAGTAATGTGGTCGTGTTTCTTTAGGGAGTAGACAAGTCTTAGTGCTGTATTTTGGACTGTTTGAAGTTGTTTGATCATTGTTGCAGGGCAGGGGAGATAGAGGATGTTGGAATAATCCAATATACCTAGGATAAGGGATTGAACTATGAGCTGGAATTGTGCTCTTTCGAAGAATTTGTGTATTTGTCTTAGGTTCAGCATCAGGAGCCTGGCCATGCTGTCATTACTTCTTCCTGAATTTTGCACAAGTCTAAACAAGTTATTCTGTTGGAGAGTGATCTATCAGTGCAATTGAATTGACAAAAGTTAATTTGTGTTTCATTCCACTTTATTTGTGTATTTAATATTGGTTGTAGAATTACTGCTTTTTTGTTTTGTTTTTTGTGTGTTGGAAAGTGGCAATGTCCATGTTTTGGTTTGTGGTTGGTAGAGTATGGATGTTTAAGGGAAATCTATGTTGAGAGTGGGGTGGTGGTTGTAATGAATGGTTTTGTAAGATGGGTGGGAGGGGATGGAAATGGAATAAAATGATTTTTTTAGTTTCTTTGGAATATCTACTCATTCAATATTAATTTATTCATTTGGGTTTGGCAGTGCATGAAAGTGAATGAAATAGCTTATTGTGTGAATTTTAATTTAATCTTATTCTATTTTATTTATTTTTATATATATTTATTGACTTCTATTGTTGATTATTAATTTAAGAGGATGATGATTTAATTTTGTGATGGGGATTGGAGTATTTGGAAAAGATTGCTTGATAGGTGGGGAACTTGATTTGGGTGGCGGTGTTTTAATAGATCAATTGCAGGGAATGATATATATTATTGATCATACTAGTTGTTCTGCTATATTGGGCTTGAGTGGTATAGGTAATGTTGATACAGTGGTACCTCGGTTTACGAGTGCACCGGTTTGCGAGTGTTTTGCAAGACGAGCAAAACATTTGCAAAATCAGCATCTCAGAAACCGAGCACGCCTCGAAAACCGAGCGCGCCTCGATTTGCAAGCGCCCCCCACCGCGAACCGGCACCCTCCCCTCCGTGATCCAGCACCCCCCCTCCCCGCCGCCATCGGCCAAGGTGAACTCTCAGGCCTCAAGGACCAGCACAGGAGGCAGATCTTCGGGCACCGACACCAACGCACAGGACATGCTGGTGCCGGTGCTGGTGTGGAGGCTACACTAAAGTAAGAAGAGGGTTTGGGTGGGTTGGGGGGACCTCAGGTCATGGCGGGGGGGGTGCCCAATGGTGGCAGAGGGGGGTGCCGGATCGCGGGGGGGGAAGGTGCCGGTTCACGGGGGGCCTTCGGGGGGAGCAATGCTGGTTCTCATGGGGGGGAGCAGCGCTGCTGGCCTGGGGGGGAGGGTGGGGGGTGGAAACATATCAAAGTGAGTTTCCATTATTTCCTATGGGGAAACTCGCTTTGATAAACGAGCATTTTGGATTACGAGCATGTTCCTGGAACGGATTATGCTCGTAATCCAAGATACCACTGTAATTTTACATGAATGTAATGGGGTGTATTGGAATGATATTGAGAGGGGGGGTTCTGTGGCTCTTTTTAAGGTTTGTTATTTATTTATAGCGATATAGTTTTTAAGACTTTCAGAGCAATAATTTATTTTTGCATAAATTGGTTAGTTATAAAGATTATCTTTTATATATTATAAATCATTAATCAGTAGGGTCATATGATAAGTTGATTCATGTATTAATCTGAAAGGGGTACAAGGTTGAATTTGGAAGAGAGTGTATAGAAGGCCTGAGAGGGGTCTTTAAGTTACCGAAATAAATGGGTGCCTTCAAACATTCGTATTATATATGGGGTAGGGAAGATTATTTATAGGGGTGTAAGAATGTGTAATGTTTATATAATGCTAGTAAGGGTTAAGTGTGTTGGATTATATTTTAGGGTCCCATCTTTGCTAGAATATGCATGGCTCTGAAATTGTTCTCAATAAATGTCAATGGCCTTAATCATCCAATTAAGAGGAAAAAAACCTCTTTTTTTGCAACAAGATGCAGATATATATTACATTCAGGAAATGCACATAAATGCTTAAGAATCGAGTAAATTAGAAAAGGGATGGGTTTAAACATTGCTTTTATGCTCCTCCGGTGGGCAAGAAGGCGGGAGTGGCTATTTTAATTAATAAAAAATGTTTGGCTACATTTAAATTCCTTTCAGCTGACTCTTTAGATAGATGGGTTCAAGTAAATATGAGTTTGGTGACTCATACGCTGAAACTCATTAGCATATATGCCCCTAATTCAAATGAAATTGAATTTTTTAAGGCTCTGCAACAATTGATTCTACCACTGGCTGCCTCTGATTTAGTGGTGGCGGGGGATTTCAATGCTGTAATGGATCAATTGATGGATAAAAAACCTAGTAGGATGTTAAAATCATTAGGACTGGATAATTTGGTTCAATCTTGTGGATTGAAGGATATATGGCAGATTCTTCATTATAATGCTCAGGAGTTTTCCTTTTATTCCCATGTTTATAAATCATTTTCACGTATAGATTATGGGGCTCATAATCAAAAGGAAAAAAATGTCTAAAAAGTGGCCTAAATGGCTACTTGGATGATCAAAAAACCTTTTCGTCCAACTACCCATAATCAAAGCTGGTTTTAGACGTATCTAAAACCAGCTTAGGCCTTTCCCCTGCCTCTAAACACATAGAGCAAAAAGAGGCGTTTTTAGAGGAGGGGAAAGGGCAGGCGGTGTGCGGGAGGTAGGCCGACCTAAACCTAGGCGTGCAGCAGGCATAACCAAAACATTTGACAGGTTGCCTAGTCAGCACTTATACGTTTTGACTTAGACCAAGTCAAAACAGGTATAAGTGCCGAAAAAGGGGTCACTGAGCTGATCGTGGCTGCTGCGATCAGCTCAGCGGCCCCAGCAACCTGCCTAATCCCCTACAGTAATGATTGCGGCAGGAGAGATGGCTCATCTCTCCTGCCGCGATCCACCCTTCCCCCCCCCCCCGACAATGATCAGGGCAAGAGGGAGCCCAAGCCCTCTTGCCCCGGCGGCACCCCGACTCCCCGATTATGAACATAATCGGGGAGTCGGGGTGCCGCTGGGGCAAGAGGGCTTGGGATCTGTCTTGCCCCGGCGGCACCCCGACTCCCCGATTACGTTCGGGGCAAGAGGGAGCCCAAACCCTCCTACCCCGCGGCCCCCCCAATTATGATCGGTCCAGGAAGGAGCCAAAGCCTTCCTAGCCTCTTGCCCCCCACCCCCTACAAGATTGGGCAGGAGGGAGCCCAACCTCTCCTGCCCAGGCAGACCCCCTACCCCCACCCCCCACTACAAGACAGGCAGGAGGGATCCCAGGCCCTCCTGCCCTCAACACAACCCCCCAATGACCACCCCCTGAACCCCCAATCTGCCCCCCACCGACCCCATGACCCCTCCACCTCCAACCCCCTTCCCCGTACCTCCAAACTTTGGCCGTATGGATGGGTGCCAAGCCCACCCATCCGGCTCTGGAATGGGGCCGCATTGGCCCAGGTGGCTGAAACCCCACCCACAGGTGGGGCCTGAGGCGCCTGGGCCAACAATAATAGGCCCGGGAGCCTTAGGCTCCTCCTGTGGGTGGGGTCTTAAGCACATGGGCCGGGTTGGGGGGGTTTGTGTCGAGGGTAGGAGGGCCTGGGATCCCTCCTGCCCGTATTGTAGTGGGGGATAGGTGGTCTGCCTGGGCAGGAGGGGTTGGGCTCCCTCCTGCCTGATCTTGTAGGGGGTGGGGGGGTGAGAGGCCAGGAGGGCTTGGGCTCCCTCCTGGCCCAATCGTAATCGGGGGGGCCACAGGGCAGGAGGGTTGGGGCTCCCTCCTGCCCTGATCGTAATCGGGGGGGTTTGGGATCACGGGGCAGGAATGCTTGGGCTCCCTCCTGGTCTGATTGTAATTAGGGGGCCACGGGGCAGGAGGGCTTGGGCTCCCTCCTGCCCCAATTGTAATGGGGGGGGGGGGTTGGGGATCACGGGGCAGGAGGGCTTGGGCTCCCTCCTGCCCTGATGTCATCAGGGAGTTCAGGGGTGCCTGAGGCAGGAGGGCTTGGGCTCCCTCCTGCCCCGAACGTAATCGGGGAGTCAGGGTGCTGCTAGGGCAAGAGGGCTTGGGCTCCCTCTTGCCCCGAACGTAATTGGGGGGGGCCGTGGGTCAGGAGGGCTTGGGCTCCCTCCTGCCCCGAATGTAATCGGGGAGGTTGGGGATCGCTGGGCAGGAGGGCTTGGACTCCCTCTTACCCCAATGTCGTGGAGGGGGGTGGATTCTGTAACTGGTGTTGTTTTTGACAGAGACCGGTTACAGAATCCAGCTTTTAGGTGAAGGACTGGCTCTTCCTTCGCCTAAAAGCTCTTGTTTTGGATGTTTGGGGCATAGGCTTTTTTTGGGTTGATTATAGGGTATAAGTTTAGACGTAGTGGTGGTCTCGGCTTTTAAACAGCTGAACGTAGAACAGGCCATTATTTTAAAAAAACCTCCTTTTGGACTTTTTTTTGATTATGGACATTTTCCCTGCTTCTACTTTCAAAGTTTAAGGCCTTAGGCCAAAAGGGGACTTAGACATTTTTTTTTATTATGCCCTTCCACGTATTTGTATCAGATACATTTGTACAACAGATTATAAAAGCCATTATTGATCCAATCATTTTGTCAGATCATGGTGGAGTTTGGATTGAATTTAATGTTGAGGAGCAAGAATATACTATACCTGTCTGGAAATTTAATAATACATTGCTTGCAGATGCACACTTTGTTGAGGAATTTCAATCAAAACTGAAGGATTATTTTCAAATTAATGCCTCAGAGGAAATCTCTTTAGAAACATTTTGGGATGCTTTTAAAGCTACCATGAGAGGACAAATTATCTCATATTCGTCTTATGTTAAGAAACAACTTAAATTAGAATTCTCTAATTTGGAACAAAATATCAAGGACTTAGAGTCAGAATTGGCTTTGAAATGGGAACAAAATACTTTACAGGCTCCCTTAAAAGCTAAATATAAATATAATAAGATTGCCTCTCAAATGGCTAGAAAAGAGTTATTTTCTCAGCAAGTTCTGTATTATGGAAACTCGAATAAAGCGGGAAGAGTATTAGCTAACTACCTTAAAACTAAAAAAAGAAAAGTAAAAATTGTGGCTATAAAAGATGAGCATGGGGAAACTCTCTCTCAAATTGGAAATATCTTAAAACAATTTTTGAAATACTACCAAGTTTTGTATTCTTCTGAGCTTTATTCAAATAAAGAACTTGATGGATTGGAGTCTTTAAAATTAATTAAGGGACCTAAAATTCCTGAGCATATAAAAAAAACCTCTGGAAGCGCCTATTATACTGAAAGAATTACAAACAGCGTTGAAGTCCCTTAGAGTTGGATTCACTCCAGGTGGTGATGGTTTCATTGTAGAGTTCTATAAATCATTTCAAAGTACCCTATTACCTCATCTATTAAATTTATATCTGGCTCAACTGACTAAAGGTTGCATGTCAAGTACTATGGCAGAATCTTTAACAATTGTTTTGCCAAAGCCAAATAAAGATCCTACATTGATTTGATTAGAAGACTGGAAAATGTGCATGAGGCAAAGGAGCATGGTCTGTGTATGTTTGGGATGGGATCAGAGCGGACCAAAAACTACATGTGTATTTTCCATTTCAACAGGGAGATTTGCTTTGATGTTCAAATAGAAGAAAATGAATGTACAGCTGCTACCCGTGGCCATCCACCTTTCAGAAACGTGCTCCCACTGAGCAGTGCTCCACTTGAAGAATTATGGGAGACCACTTCCTTAATTTTTCCCCTCCCCCCAATGCAACATTTGCAAGGGTTCTCAGACTCTCTGACAGTTTAGGAGATATATAGTTTTTAAAATCATTAATATAAATATTTATGTTCCGCCACATAAGCATTAATGTTGTTTTATTTATTTAAAATTTTCTTATATCCTGCCTATCTACAAATCTAGGAGGCTTACAGTAATGCATATTTAATAAATTGTAGCAATATACAAAAATGATATAATTGAAGAGTTCGATTTTAGAACATAAATGCTTGTTTTGGCCCTGTTAGTATTTTTAAAATGGAAGTTACTGCCACATGTAACCCACATAAATGTCCATTTCCCCATATAGTTTAGGAACAGCTCTATGTCAGCAAATCCATGTTCTAAAATATGAGGGACCACTGAAAAGTTTGCAGCCCAACCCAGTGGCATAGCGATGGTGAGAGACGCCCAGGGTGTGGTACCCTTCCCCTACCCTCATCTCCGCCCCTGCTCCCTCCGCTGCACGCACCACCATAAGCAACAAGAAGGTCAATGTGCTCCTAGTGACCCTCTTTGTTTCTCCCGCTGATGTCATATCCTATGTGCGGCACCCAGACATGACATCAGCAGGAGAGATGATGCGGTCACAAGAAGCACGTTCAAAGTTGTTGGTTGCGGCGATAAACAACTAGAGGAATGGGGAAGGGAAAGGGGTGCATGTGCGTGGCGAGGGGAGGAGTGGGAAGATGCGGGGACAGAGAGGAGGAGGGGTGCGGCAACCCTACCAACATGGTGCCCTGGGTGGACTGCCCCCTCTCCCTCCTTCCCTTATCCAACCAACAAATTTAGGGTAGTCTCCATCGAAGGCTTAGGGCCTGATTCTGGAAACAGCACCTGTCGTTGTAGGCACCTGCAAAATGGGCACCTACTGCATGGCAATCACCGGTAGGTGCTACACCCAGAATCACACCTATTTTTTGTACAGATGCCTTAAATGTAGACCAGCGTTTTACGCCTAAAGCCACTTCTGGCGTAAGCCATGCCAACACCAGCCTTAGGCATCTGTAAGCATGTCTAGGTGCTTCCTTAGGCGTGAATCAGATGCCTACATTTTAAGCGTCGTTCGCTGCATCAGTTTTTTTTTAAAATGTGCATACCGCTGCCTACAATCGGTGTTTTGAGAATCAGGCCCTTTGTCCAGTGATTTTCCACTTTTTTGTTTCATCAGATAAATACAGAATGAAAAAGGATGTAAATTGTTTAGCACATTACTACTACTACTATTAATCATTTTTATAGTGCTATTATGTGTACACAGTGCTGTACACATTATATGCAGGTACTATCTCTGTCCCTAGTGGACTCACAAGCTAAGGACTCCTTTTACTAAGGTGCGCTAGCGTTTTTAGCACACGCAGGATATTACCGCATGCTACACCACGCGCTACACAGCTAGAGCTAACGCCAGCTCAATGCTGGCATTAAGGTCTAGCATGCGCGGCAATTCAGAGAATGGCCACCCGGATGGTCTCAGGACTCAAGGAGCTCCCGTACGAGGAGCGGCTAGAGAAGTTACAGCTCTACTCACTCGAGGAACGCAGAGAGAGGGGAGACATGATCGAGACGTTCAAGTATCTCACGGGCCGCATCGAGGTCGAAGAAGATATCTTCTTTTTCAAGGGTCCCACGGAACCAAGGGGGCATCCATGGAAAATCAGGGGCAGGAAACTGCACGGTGACACCAGGAAATTCTTTTTCACTGAAAGGGTGGTTGATCGCTGGAATAGTCTTCCACTTCAGGTCATTGAGACCAGCAGCGTGCCTGATTTTAAGGCCAAATGGGATAGGCATGTGGGATCTATTCACAGTGACAGGTAGGGGAGGGTCATTGGGGTGGGCAGACTAGATGGGCCGTGGCCCTTATCTGCCATCTATTTCTATGTTTCTATGTTTCTATTCCGCGTGTTAATGCCCTAACACACCTTAGTAAAAGGAGCCCTAAGTTTTCTACCTGTTTTGGCCTAGGACTGAAGCAGATCTTATAAAGTACAAGCAGTCCCCGAGTTACAGACAGTTATGGTAAGTACGACTCATACTTAAGAACGTGGTTGCAGCTTCATTTGATATCATTGAGCAGTATTTCCAGTGGCATAAACTCCTACACTTCTGTAGCAGATTCAGGGCTGATGCATGGCCACATTAAGAACAGTGTGTGGTTGTGATGCTGTACCTTAGAGGGAACACTGGTAGGGACAGCTGGCCCTTTTGTCAGCTGGGAGCAGAGGTACGCAGCAAGATTCTTAAAATCTACAAGTTCAGAGTTACATACAAATCTGACTTATGAACAGTTTTAAAAACGTAACTTGTTCTTAACCTGAGGACTGCCTGTGTCTGCAAAGAATCTTTTAGCATAGTTAGTAGAAATAGAGAAGCCAAAATCCTGGAAAGAAACGTTTATATCGCCCACAGAGATTGTGCAAAGTTTTTCTTTGTGAACTACAGATTGGCTGCCCTCACTTTCAACTGCCCTGCCGCTGTGCCACTTGTTTCAACTACTGCTTACCAGTCCTGTTATTCTTCCCTCAAGCACCAGAAGTTAGGAAAATTATTTCATCTAAAGCCAGTGAGCTTTATAACGTCCTAGTGCCTCTTCTCTCATATGCATTAAAGTTCCACTATAAAAATAAAATTTATTATAAGTCGTATAAATACAAATCTATTTACAGAAATTGTCATGATTATGTTTAATAGCAGCAGAAAAATATGCTGAACCAATGTTTTCTTGAATTGTTTATTCTTGAGAAAATATCAGCAGCATCTGCTGAAACTGTTTCATGAAAATACAGGCAAACTTCTGTCCCAATGAAATAATACAGTATTTACTGATGAAGCCATCAGGTCTAAATTTTTAATCACATTTTATGCTGCACTTGTAGAATATAAATGCACTTTTTGTCCAAGGGTCACAAAGCTAGAATTCTACAAAATTAAATGGTTTTCTAATTATTTGAATATATTGAGGTGTGAGATATGCTTATGAATGATACAACATTCAAATTGGCAATTCAATATAAATATTTAATAATAATACAGAAAAATATTTTAAGAACAGATTCAGATTATCTAGCAATAATTCAATAAAGTGTAGATATGTAGGGCAGAGGTCAGTTAATAAACGCTATTTGCTTTCCAAATTCACAAGACGTTCCAGAAGTCACCATGTATATCAGCAACAGACTGTGCTGATCCCTGCCTTTTGCCAGATAATATATTAATGACATCATTTCACAATCACTCCTGCTTTATTTTTGGATGGCATTATCAGTCTTTTCGGAGTGGAGTACTCAGATTTTTAGTGTGGGGAACTGGAAAGCCCAGATTCTAAGCCTGCATTATCTCTTTGTAGCCTTGAGCAAGTGACTTAACCCCCATGTTTTGGGACCAATACTGGGCAGGATCTGGCAGCAATGCCAGTTCAGAGCATTTTCTTATGTTGGACAGCAGCAGTGTAGTGAAGCTTCATACCACACAGTAGAAAGTACTGGCAAACTACTCTTGTATTATGCAAGAAAACCACAATATATATAGGGGCTTAGAGAGAATATACAAAGAATTCCCTATTAATATCATAAATTGCAAAGGATTTCATTGGAAATTCCCTTCAAGCATTTTTATTTCTGCGTGCACCCTGAAACCCAGATACAAAAATCAGAGAAAAAAGCTGAATGTTAGGTTGTTGCACTCTGAAAATTACTAAGGGCTCCTTTTACTAAGGTGTGCTAGCGGTTTTATTACGTGCTACAATACCGCACGCGCTAAACGCTAACGCCTCCATAGAGCTTGCGTTAGTATTTTTTGTTTAGCGCATGGTTAGCGAGCGCTAATCTTTAGAGTGCACTAGCACACCTTAGTAAAAGGAGCCCTAAATTTCAGAAGGAGACAACTCTATTGAACTTCCAAGAAAGAATGTCCCAAAGGCAGTTGAGGAGCTTAGTTCAAAGGACACATTCTGTTTAGATGGGCCCCCCTCTGAGTGCAGTGAGATGGTAGGGTTATCTTAATACGATGTTATCTGTTCAGGGCCCTATCTGTTGGAATCGGCTATCATTAGAACTTAGGCAAGCTCCCAATGTATTACAGTTCAGGAAAGGGCTGAAAACCACACTGTTTTTGCTCACTTATAAATCGAAGAAGTGGACGATGAGCTGCTAGTCAGCGCTCATTAATGTTAGTGAAGGCATAGTTCCTTGATGAGTTTGATTATTTTAATGTGTAATAGGATGTTTTTTTTATTTTATTTATAAACTGTCATGTGTGTGTCGTTTTCATTTTGGATGTTTTGTGGAAATCTGCATAAAATTGTGGGATATGCGGGCTATAATTTTTTAAAAAACTAAATAAAATAAAAAAATAAGAATGTAATAGGTCTAATGATTTTGTAAAGACAAAACAAGAGTTCCCTCTTGTACATGCTCACAAAAAATATTGAGGAATTAAAAATGGCGTACATCAGTAAATAATCCACATATGCTCTATGTGAGTGGGGACCCAACACAGTCTGTGTTTTGATTAAAATATCTTCCTTTGGGGTCTGGAGGAATCTATGTTCCCAAAAGAGAGTCAAATTTGGATGTAAAATAAGGTAAAACCTTGTTTAGAAATTGATTCAAACTCAAATACTCACTTTGGTGAAAGTGAGCCATCCGATGCAAAACTGTGGGTTAGTTGTTAAAAGTTTGGCTGTGAAATATATTGTTGCAAATAATGTATTGGAATTCCTATAGAAAAAAATTTTTTGAAGACAATTGCTATATGATGCATTAAATGCCCCCTTTTACTAAGCCGCGGTAGAGGTTTCTACCACAGCCTGGAGCGTTAAGTGCTCCAACGCTCGTAGGAATTCTACGAGTGTCGGAACAGCGTCAGAACATTTAGCACTCCAGGCCGGTAGAAACCTCTACCGTGGCTTAGTAGAAGTTTATTGAACAGAAATTTGCTATATAATGCATTAAGGAGCTGATTCTATAAATGGCAACTAAATCAGTCGGCGCCTAAAATATAAGCGCCGGCCATGTGTCAGTCATACTTAGGCGTTGTTTACAGAATCGCGGCTAGTGGCGCCTATGTATAAACTTAGGTGCTTGAAATGTAGGCAAGGGTATGACTCCTAAGATTTTAGAGAATCATGCTTGGTGGCACCTAAGTCATGCTCCGCCCATAGAAACGCCCACTTAAACATTAAGTTCCGCTAAGCACCATGCAATAGGTGTATATCACCCAATTAAATTTTTTTTTAGCAATTACTGAGCCTATTAAAGGTATTTTGCCAATTAAGATAGGCACTCTTTATAGAATCAGTCTCTCAGTGTTCACAGGTTTGTTGAACAGTTATTTGCTTTATAATGCATTAAGGGGCTGATTCTTAAATCAGCGCCTGTGGCGGCAGGTGCCTGCTGCCTGTCAATCATAGACATGCGCCACTTCCAGAATCACGGCTACCACTGACCTTAGGCACCAGAAATCTAGGCCTGGGTGTGTCAGAGAATCACGCATAGGGACACCTAGTGATGCCTCCCCTAACCATACCTACTTCCATGTTAATTCAACAGTGACTCTTTCTGATTTAATATTCTAAATATATTTTTGCTATTTTTCTTGGATCTTCAGACGGCTGACATGGTGTACAACTCCTGCTTTCACAGCCCTTATTTTTTAACAATTCATATTCTCACATTCTCCAGGGTCGAGGTGGTTAGCAACAGAGGCTCCATTTGCATGGTATTAACAGCTTCAACAATATTGAAGCTGTTAATGCCGTGCAAATGGAGTCTCTGTTGTTAACCACCTTGACCCTGGAGAAGAATATTTGAAACGCGGATTCAGGTTGGGAGGGGCGAAGCTCCGATTGAAAAGATAAGTTACATGAAATATATACATTTTTAAGAAAGCATGTGAGAATATGGATTGTTGAAAAATAGGAAAAGTGGGTCAAAGAAGTGAGGGCTGTGAAAGCAGGAGTCATACACCATGTCAGCCGTCTGAAGATCCAAGAAAAATAGAAAAAGATATTTGAATATGGTTAAGGGACTGGAGGAGTTGCCGTACAATGAGAGGCTAGAGAAACTGGGCCTCTTCTCCCTTAAAAAGAGGAGATTGAGTGGGGATATGATTGAAACATTCAAGATAATGAAGGGAATAGACTTAGTAGAGAAAGAGAGATTGTTCACCCTCTCCGAGGTGAAGAGAATGAGTGGGCACTCGCTAAAGTTAAAAGGGGATAGATTCCGTACAAACATAAGGAAGTTCTTCTTCACCCAGAGAGTGGTAGAAATCTGAAATGCTCTTCTGGAGGCTGTTATAGGGGAAAACACCCTTCAGAGATTCAAGACAAGGTTAGACAAGTTCCTGCTGAACCAGAATGTACGCAGGTAAGGATAGACTCAGTTAGGGCACTGGTCTTTGACCTAAGGGCTGCCGAGAGAGCAGACTGCTGGGTATGATGGACCCAGCAGTGGCAATTCTTATGTTCTTATTAAATTGGAAAGAGTCACTGTCAAATTGATAGTATGACTGGATTTAAGGTTGCATACATGTGATAATGTGATGCCAGTAAATTCATTAGCGTTGTAGTTGCTGGGTTTACTTCCGTGTTAGGCATCACTAGGTGTTGCTATACACCGGGGACATAGGCACTGCTTGCAGAAGATGCCTAGCACTGCCTATTTTTTATATTAATTGTTTTGTAATCGGCTTTTAATAGCACATTCAATTATCATGTCACTTAAATCTGATTAAAAACCATTAAATTAGGAGCCGGTAGGTGTGCTTCAGATGCCTACTGCTGCTTAACTTTCGGTTGTCCCATACAGAATTTCCTCCTCAGTGTTCACAAGTTCATTGAACAGATAATTGATATACTGTATATTGTGTTAAGTGTTCCAAGTTTGAGAAGTATTTCAGGATCAATGATAGAAATCTGTAATCTGTAAGTCTCAGATTATAACAAGAACTGCTGCCGAACGCGACCTAGGAGTAATCATTAGTGAAGATATGAAGACTGCCAATCAAGTAGAGAAAGCTTCATCCAAGGCTAGGCAAATGCTGGGATGCATCTGAAGAAGTTTTGTCAGCTGGAAGCCCGAAGTTGTAATGACGTTGTACAGGTCCATGGTGAGACCTCATCTGGAATATTGTGTTCAATTTTGGAGGCCACATTATCAAAAGGATGTGCTGAGAGTGGAGTCGGTTCAGCGAATGGCCACCAGGATGGTCTCAGGACTCAAGGATCTCCCATATGAGGAACGTCTAGGTTAGTTGCAGCTATACTCTCTCGAGGAACACAGAGAGAGGGGAGATATGATAGAGACGTTCAAATATGTAACTGGCCGTATTGAGGTAGAAGAAGATATCGTTTCCTTACAGGACCTACGGCAACAAGAGGGCATCCGTTGAAACTCAGGGGTGGGAGATTTCATAGCAACACTAGGAAGTATTTCTTCACTGAAAGGGTAGTTGATCGTTGGAATGATCTTCCACTTCAGGTAATTAAGGCAAGCAACATGCTCGATTTTAAGAAAATAATGGGATAAGCATGTGGGTTCATTTCATGGAAGTGCTTAGGGGGAGGATCCTTAGAATGGGCAGACTTGTTGGGCCAGTGGCCCTTTTCTGCCGTCATATTCTATGTTTCTATAAGAGTTACCATATTTTATCTGGGCAGACTTCTGAGCATCAGAGCTGCTACCACCACGGCTGGCGCTAAAAAACACTCCACAGTTTTGTAAAAGGGGGGATAAAATAGAAATACATAGACAAAGGTTAAATTGAACCAGCAAGAAGCTGGACTCTGTATACAATGCAACACCACAGAAACAGTGACACATGTCTCCTAAAGCAATAAATAAATATAAATTTTTTTTTCTACCTTTGTCTTCTCTGGTTTCTGCTTTCCTCATCTTCTTGTTACTCTCTTCCTTCCAACCACTGTCTGCCGTCTCTCTGCCCCTATATGGCATCTTCTCTCCTTCTATGCCCCTTCCAGAAACTATGCCTCCCCCTTCCATCTCTCCTTTAACCCCTATTGGTCTGGCATCTCTCTCCTCTCCTTCCCTCTACCACACCTCTCCTCTGCAATCCCTTTCCCTTTTTTCCCTCATTTTCCTTTTCAATTTATTTTCTGCATCCATCTAGATTACGTTCTTACTACCCTCTCATCAATTTCCTTTTTTACTATCTACCTACAGCTCGCCACCTCTTTCCCTCACCCCCTCCAGTATTTTCCTAACTCAATCCTTTTCCCCCATCATGTGTCCTCCTTTTATTTATCCCCTCCTTCCATCATGTGCCCTCTTTCTCTACCCCTTCCATCTAGTACCTTCTCCTCTCTCTGTCTACTGTCATCCAGTGTCTGCTCCCCTCTTTCTCTCCTCCCATTTCCTTCCTACATTTGCTTCCTTATCTCTACTATCTGCACTTCCATCCAGCATAGGCTCCCCCTCTACCCTCCCCACTACCATCCAATGTCTGCCCTTTCTCTCTCCATCCACCCCTCTTCAATCGGCATCTGCCCTTTCTTTCTCTCCACCACTCTTCTATTCCAGCTGTCTTGCTCCTTTCCCATGATGACTATAGCTGCTGGCTTCCGGTCCACCCCATTCCGACGTACTTGCTCTGGAGCAGAATCAGCCGGCTCTGCTCCTGAAGAAGTAAGTTACGTCAGAGAGGGTGGACCCGGCAGACGCAGGGAGTTGCGGCAAAGTCCCGCAATGACTGCGTCTGCCGGGTCCATCCCCTCCGACGTAACTTACTTCTTCCGGAGCAGAGCCAGTAGACAAATCATCGCGGGACCTTCCTGTACCTCCGCACGGCTGCTGACTCTGCTTCAGAACAAGTAAGTCAGAGGGGGTCCACCGGCAGCCGCGCGGAGGTACAGGTCCTGTTGGCACAGTAGGATAACCCGGACCTGTCCGGCTGTGCACCCCCCTAAGACACACACCCCCTTGGTATGCCACTGCATACGAGGAATAACAAAAGTACTGGTTCTGTTCCAATCTAGCTTTCTGTCTTCCCCGCTATTACTTTCGCTTTTCTCTTCCACTCACTTTTTTCTTCCTCATTTCAGACAATCTGGTATAGTCAGATTTTTTCCCTTAAGGAGGTTGCACTTTCTCCTCCTGGACCTGTGAAATGTATTCAAATTCAGTTTGTAGGACCAATTAAATATCAAGGCAAACTCCTTGCTAACTTTGAATAAGGGATTTGTACCTTAGCAGAAAACTGGGGAATTAAGGTTTATAATCTTGACCACTGTGACCTTTTAAAATTTCTCCAGACCAGTGGTACCTTCCACTCCAGCTGCAGTGAGGAAGGGAAGAAAACTCAGGAAATGTTTAGATTGTATGAGCGGGTCCAAATCATCATGGACTCCAGCTAAATATAACAAGAAGCCAGAACACCATGGCTGATATCTCTACCGTCTGATCTGAATCCATTTACAACTGCCATAGAGAGTGGTGTGTGCCAGAACTAGTGTAAGAAGAAACCATTGCCCTGCCCCTGCTGACTCTGTTCCTATCTAGTTAATAAATCTGCCTGCACATGATCCTCCAAGATAGGGACATTTGTGATTTGCAGCAAATGTTTGCCCAGAGTAGCTCAATCACTCGACACTGTCCTAGCCGAAGTGACGTTCCAGATTGCGAAAGGCGCAAGAGGACGTGCAAAGTACAGAACTGGAGGTGTGTGGAGGTTGTGGGGGGGGGGGAGAGGAATCGGTGTGATCTAGGAATACAAGGGAATGGTGCCAATGCCCTGCATTTCTAGCCGGTTCCCCTGCTCAAAGCCGCGGGCGTCTACACCTCACGCGACCCGCGGCTGTTTTGGAAGCCTTTTCTCTGACGTCGTGACATCAGAGGGAACGCTTCTGACGCAGCTGCAGGTTGTGTGAGGAGCCGACGCCCGTGGCTTTGAGCAGGGGAGCTGGCCAGAAGCTGTAGAACAGCCGGAGTGAGCACCCGCCGACACTTCTGTTTACTGCCACTGCTGCTTGTTAAGAAAAGCAGCAGCGACAGAATAGAGAGGGTGGCTGGCTGTGTACCCCCTTGGGGCATGCACCCGGGGCGGACTGCCCCCCTTTGGTACGCCACTGAGTTTCTGTAAAATGGGTCCCATCAGGCATGTTTAAGTTAAGTGTGGTTTGAGTTATTTGTTAAAATTTTGGCTGTGATGTATATTATTGCAATTAGTGTATTGGAACTCCTATATAAGGAAACATTTTGAATAGACAATTGCTATAATTCATTAAGGGCCAGATTCTGCAAACGGCTTTCTGAAAGGCAATGAAGACTCTTTTTCAGTCAATGATGAGTTCAACAAATGGACTCCTCTCCGTAAAATGACTCCACCAATTACAGTAGACTCTAGTCCTTTCTGCCTCCTTCTATACTTCCCGAATGTATCTGTCATGTCGGTGGACTTATTTTGCGACTGTCTTCTTATAACCTGTTCTGAGCTTTTTTGGGAGGACGGGATAAAATTCTAACTAAATAAATAAAAATGGCCACTGGCCACTTGTCAATCATTTTGGGGTCCTTTTACTAAGACGTGATAACTGATTTAGCACACGCTAAAGATTAATGTGCGCTAAATGCTAAGGCGCCCATTATATTCTATGGGCACTTTAGCATTTAGCATGAGCTAATCTTTAGCACGCTAAATCAATTAGCACACGCTAAATCGATCAGTGCGCTTTAATAAAAGGACCCCTTTGTAAAGAAAGTAAGGAAAAGAAGGCCATTAGGGTTCTCAAAAGTAGTAGCTGAAAAGGTAAGGAAAAAGAGATTAGTTTTCATGCTCTACAAAAGAACACAGAAAGAGGAAGACAGGCTAAAATATCTGGAAAAGTTAAGACTCTGGTCAAATAGTCAGGAAAGTAAAGATGCAAATGGAAGAAAAAATAGCCAACGCAGTAAAATGGGGGAACAAGACATATTTTAGGTACAGGCAGTCCCTGGGTTAAGAACAAGTTCCGTTTTTAAAACCATCCTTAAGTTGAATTTGTATGTAACTCAAATCTTCTTTCTCTTCACAAAGCTGCGTGCAGTGTTTCCTTAAATGCTGCTCGCAGCTAACCCTGAAGCCTTCCCTCCGTGCATAGAATAGTGGAAAACTTTATTTTTCCCTCCGAAAGGCTGAGCCTAGTATTCATCCCTCCTTTTCCACCTCCTTGAGGCCCCTCTTGCATCCTTTTCCATCTGTCCTACTGTTCCCTCTCCACCACCACATCCAACATTTTTCCTTCTCATTTTTCTCTTCACCATACATCTCTATCTCACTCCTTTTCTACCCTGGCTGACCTTTTCAATGCTTCTCTAGAATCAGGAGTGGTATCAGAGGACTGGAGAAAGACAGATTGATTTATTTATTCACTTGTTAAGCCTGTCCTCCCAAAAGAGCCCAGAACAGGTTGCAGGAGTACACACACAGCAAAATCAGAACAAATATGGACAAGACGTATTTGGGAAGCGAGTGGTACAAAGACTGAGTTATGATAAATAGAGAACATCAGAGATACAGTAGGTGATTTTACATGCTATAGAAGACATAAACAGCTGATATACATTAGTTGAATACACATAACATCGGAGAACACTAAACGACTATTGTAGGTATGAACATCCAAATTATTCTAATTTACTTTTATATGTCTTGGTCAGGAACTCAGCATTGTGGCCTAGTTGATGAGTTTGTCTGAGATCAGTTTAGCTTGGACTTTTCATGGGGCTGGATGTGGTCCCTCTTCACAAAAGTAGAAATAAGGAAGACGTAGGGAACTACAAGCCTGTAAGTCTGACTGCTGTTGTAAGTACATTAATGGAAACACTTTCAAAACACAGAATAGTAATGTTTTAAGGTGACCAAACAAGTTGAAAAGGTGATGGTGAAAGCTATAATGATGCTAGGGTGCATAGGGAGAGGTATGGCCAGTAGGAAAAAGGAGAATTTGATGCCCCTGCATAAGACCCTGGAGAGACCTCATTTAAGATATTGTATACAGTTCTGGAGACCACACTTTCAAAAGGATATAAACAGGATGAAGTCAGTCTAGAGCAGCAGTCTCAAACTCGCAGCCCCACAGGTACTATTTTGCGGCCCACTCTAAGCAAGGTGCCAACTCAGATTTGTTGTGACACACTGGGTAGGAAGAGAGACTCCGGCATCAGCTGTCTTGCAACTTCCTGCCTTCTGCTGCTGGAACTCCTGCTTTCCTCTTCTCCTCCAACCAGTAGCGTCAGCCAATTGGCGCCCTGCTTCCAGCGCATGCTGAGGCGGGAAAGAGGGTCATCAGTAGTGGCCGCCATTGGAGACTCCAGCAGAGTGGCGTCTGTGCCGGTGTGTGGTATGTTTGTGTGGGGAAGGAAAGTGCGAGAGTGGGCCTCATTCTGGGCAAATATTAAAGGCAAACCTCCTCCTCCTACGAAGATGACGGGAACTCTGGAGACACATGAATTCTTCTCTCCCTACCCCCGGACCAGCAGCGGCAACTGTGTGATTTTAACTTAGCCACACAGCTGTCGCTAGTTGTAGTTTACACACAGTTTCATCAGGCATCCTTGGGTCATTTGCTAGACTGGCCCACTTCAATAATGCAAGGCGGGCCGGCCTAGCAAAGGCCCCAAGGCTGCCTGATGAAACCGCGGACCAACTACTGCTAGTGGCAGCTGTGGGGCTAAGCTAAAATCACACAGTGAGCTGCCACTAGGTTAGAGAAGAGAGGGGTATTGCTGGAGAGGGAAGGGAGAAGGGGTACTGCTAGACATAGGGAGAGGGAGAGGTGCTGCTGGACAGGGGGGAGGGAAATGGAAGGGAGGAGAGTTACTGCTGGACAAGGGGGGGGGAGTAGGGAAGGGAGAAGGGGTACTGTTGGACAGGGGGGAGGTAAAAGTAAGGGAGAAAAGGTTTTGTTGGACCTGGCAGAAAGGGAGGGAAAGTAAAGGTGCTACATACTGGAGGGGAGAGTGTGATGGTGCATGGGGAGACAGCATGTTGGGTTGAGGGTGGGAAGGAGGGATGCCACTGAAGGAAGAGGCAAGGACAGAGAGAGAAAGCATGCAAGAGGCAGAAAGTGTTGGACTCATGGAGAAGGCAAGATGGATGGGGAGGACTGAAAGGAGGGAAGGAGAAATGTTACACTGGGGAAGGGAGATAGGGCAGAGAGTGAAAAGTTGGACTCAAGGAGGGAGAGAGAGAGAGATGTTGGTTGAGGAGGAAAGGAGGACCAGAGGCGAAGCATGCAGGAGGAAGAGAGAAAAAAATTGTTGGACTGGTAGAAAGGAGGGAGAAATGTTGGACTGAAAAGGGGGCTGGGCAAAAAGGAGGAAGGGAAGGGACATGGACTGCAGGGGCAGAAAGGAGGAAGGGAAAGAAAAATGTTATACAAGGACGGAAGCAGAGAGATGTCAAACCATGGAAATAAGGAGGGAAGGAGAGAGAGAGATAGGAAGGGAAGACATGGAAAAGTAGATTTTGAGAAGAAAGCAGAAAAATTGAATGTTAAGTTAATGCCAAAGATGGATGCAAGACAGAAAGTGAAAACGGAGAGAAAAACAGTCAGTGGACAAGAAGGTCCTGGAAACATAGTTAAAAGCATAGAAAAATTAAGTCACCAGACAACAAAGGTAGGGAAAATGATTTTATTTTCAATATAGTGATTGAAATGTGTCAGTTTTGAGAAAGGAAAGATGTTAAACTTTAACTGTGAGGACCGCAGAAAAAATAGTTAATGTCTTATTTAAAAAATGACAATTTTGCATGAGGTAAAACTCTTATAGATCTTTCCTTTAACAGTTAAAGGAAAGATTTATAAACTATAATGAGCTTTACCTCATGCAAAGTTGTCATTTTTTTAAATAAGACATTAACTATTTTTCTGCGGCCCTCCAAGTACCTACAAATCCAAAATGTGGTCCTGCAAAGGGTTTGCGTTTGAGACTACTGGTCTAGAGCAGTGGTTCCCAACCCTGTCCTGGAGGAACACCAGGCCAATTGGGTTTTCAGGCTAGCCCTAATGAATATGCATGAAGCAAATTTGCATGCCTATCACTTTCATCATATGCAAATCTCTCTCATGCATATTCATTAGGGCTAGCCTGAAAACCCGATTGGCCTGGTGTTCCTCCAGGACAGGGTTGGGAATCACTGGTCTAGAGGAAGGCTACTAAAACTATAGGAAAGGAGGGAGAGGGGAGATATGATAAAGACATTTAAATACCTACTTGGCATAAATGTGCATGAGGCAAGTCTCTTTCATTTGAAAGAAAGCTCTGAAATGAGAGGGCATAGCATGAAGTTAAGAGGTGATAGGCTTGGGAGTAATCTAAGGAAATACCTTTTTACAGGAAGGGTGGTAGATGTGTGGAATAATCTCCTGATAGAGGTGGGAGAAGACCCTGTGTCTGAATTCAAGAAAGCATGGGATAGACACGTGGGATTTCTTAGGGAGAGGAGGAGATAGTGGATGCTGTTGATGGGCAGACTAGATGGGCCATTTGGCCTTTATCTGCCTTCATGTTTCTATGTTAGGTGCCATTCAGAGAATCATGGCTAATGATGCTTAATAAAAAACATAGATGTCTACAATGTAGGCCAGCATTTTACTGGCTTACACTGCAGTTGTCTAAGTTCTTTAGTGACTCACGCTTAAAGGTACCTAAGTCCCATTCCGCTCCATAACCACGCCTACTTAGGCATAAGGCGTCGTTGGGCATTCTACTGTTGATGTCTCCCAGTGCTTTTTTTAATGAACTTTTAAGCGGTTTTAAATTACGTTATCTATTACCACGGCAATTAAAACCAATTAAAATAATTAAGTTAGGCTGTGGTAGGATGCCTACCACTACCTAACTTACGGCACCATTTATAGAACACGGCTTTAACTATTCAAGTATATACACTATTTGCTATATATTGCATTAATTATTCACAAGTTTATTGAGAGGATTTTCAGGATCAATGATAGAAATCTGTAACCTGTAAGTCTCTTATTTTATCTGAGCAGGTTTCTAGGATCCTTTTCCTCTCTTATAAATAATACTGAAGCATTTACTGTGTAGTTTACTGAGATCCATTTGAGGTTTGATATTTTTCAGGATTTCCGCAATGAATATGCATGAGATCTGTTAGCATGCAGTGCCTCCTTCGTATGCAGATAGATCTCATGCATATTCATTATGGAAATCCTGAAAACCCAATCTGGAGAAAGTTGAGGCTGGACACTCTTGGTATAGCACATCTCCTGAATCCCATGCTTTAAATGTCAATGCACACCATTGCCTGCTGGTGACACTCATTGTGTGTGACCATACCGATTTAGATGCAAAAGCCAAGACTATAGTTTTCTTACAGAATATAATCTGCTAAAGGACTGAACTTTTATAGCTGAAATCTGAGTGAACAACAAAAGACAGAAAAGGATAGAAATGAGGGAGGCAAATGACTTATTTACTCTGCAAAGGGATGACAGATTAATGTTACAGTTGTTACGTCAATATAGGCATTTTTGTCTTAAAGCCCAGAATACTTGTATCTTTAGGAAACATTTCAAATGGCCTTCCCATGTGCTAAATTGTGTGTATGCAAGAATTCTTGGTTGGATTACTTCCTCTAAAGAAATCATGCTGTTATCTTTATACGTTCCTACCCTCTCGCTCCATTTATAGTTTCTCATAAAGACCATGATGCCAGTGTAAGGGAACTACAGACTTTCCTATGATTTTCTTTCCTTTCATAGTCAACAGAGCAATTAAGAGCTATATATATCAAGAAATGATTTATATAGTGGCAATTGAAGTGCAACAGTAATAAAACTTTTCCCATTTAAACTTCTATGTGCAGGCACAAACATTGTGTTGTAGGGTGCCCATCAGATTTTAAACCTTAAAACTACAGATAACAAAAGTGCAAGACTTCCGGGAATTAGGTCTGTAACTGCAATGCAAAAGCATATCATGAAACTTCTACTTTGTGGATCTGTATGAACCTTAAAATATTACTGTGCAAGTGGTCCCAAACTTATAGGGCTGGTTTAGAAAGGTTATACAAGAGGGAAAATAAATGTTGAAGTCAAATGTGTGTATCTGGGGCATTATTTTCGAAGAACAGGTCTGCACATGTAGGTTGTGACCAGCCAGATACAAGCCCTGCCAGAATGCTAGATAAATTAAAAAAAACAAGGGTAAAAGTAGGAACCCGGCAGGAAAATTCCAGGATCTTCCAGGATGAGTTTGAGGAAGATAATATAAGCCACCACCAGGGGAGCTCTAGAGGGCCCTGGTCTACTGCTGACACTGCTAGATCAAGACACGCCCCTAGGGTAGATAAGCCAGCAGTGGCATTCAAACAAGGAGACCGGTTAGGGAGGAAGTTTGGGTCTTGACTCCCTAAAGATTCACCTAAGCCAAACAGGGACAACCGTCCTGTTCCCATGGATTGAACTGAGGCTGAACCAGCTAAGGACTTGCCTGGTCTCAGCGAGGAACCTATGGATTTTGAGGAAGCCTGTTCTGGCTTGGAATCCAATTATCCTGAGAGTATGCAGGTGGACTTGGCTTGTTGCCACAAACAGTGAGTGTGGTTGCTGTTGAACTGTTTGTGTGCTGTTTTTCTTTTCCTTTTCTCTAAATTGTTGGTTTTTGGTTTATGGTGAGAAAGCTTGGAGAAGTTGGGGAGAGGTTTTGCTTCCACCTTGGGAGGGAATTTTTGAAAAGCTATCTATTGGCTTTAATTTGCAAAACCTAATGCTATCTCCTATTCCTGGTATTACCATAAACCTGCCAGAGGCTTTATTTAGTTTAAGCACTGTGGGATTGCTAGAACCAGTGCACTGAACCGTATTTTGCATATTGCACAAACTGTTGGAGAATAGGCTTGTGCTGGCTGAGGAGAGCTGGATCCTCAGCTGCCATTTTTTTGACTTTAATTTGTTGTTTTTTTTTTTGTTTTGTCTTTTGCATTGTGCTTGGCTGGTATTTGGCCTACTGACTTTAGCATCTTTTCTGATGCACTGCTTACCTGTATGTTGAAGAACAGTAAAGCTGAATTATGTTTTCATGAACCTGATTTATGAGTTTTGATTTTCTGGTTAACTCCAGTCCAGTCCTGCAGGGTGACTCCAGGCCGGGTCACACGTTAATGTACTGTGTTTTGTAGCCACCATTATCTTGACTGAGCCCTGCTCTGGGCTACAGTGGTGGCCACAAGGTACAATGTAAAATCGACACATCTCTGCCCCCTGGAATAATTGTTTTAAAAAAATGTATTTATTTATTTATTTAATTTGATTGATCTCATCCTCTGCAAGGAACCCAGAAGGAGTTACAAGGTAACATACATAATAGTTAGCAAACAAGACACATAGGGGCATAATCAAAACATACATCTAAGTCCGATTTGGATGTAGGGCGCTATGTGCCTAAAGTTGGTAGTAGGGAAATGTCCATTCTCAAAAAAGTACGTCTAAAATATTTTTTCCCTGAAAATCATCTCTCTGGACGTCCAGGCGGTTGATCGTCCAGACTGCCAGTATGCCTATCTTTATACCACATTCTAGCCCAAAAATTCATCCAAGTCCCAAACGACCAGAACAAGACAATTTGGTTATGGGAGGGGCCAATTCTGTGATGAACTTGCCACCCAGACATGGCAACAAAGCAGAGGGGCACCTTAGAGGGTACTGCTATGAACTTCACATAAAGGATGCCACATAAACACCTCACCTGAACTCCCTTATAGGTTATGGTGAGCCCCCCCCCAAAACCCACTATACCTACCTCTCTACAACCCCAATAGTCCTTATGGCTGCAGGTGGCACCTATATGGTAGCAGAGTAGGGTTCTGGGTTTTTTTGGTGGCCTCACATTTTCCACAATCAATATAGTGGTTAGAGTGGCTTATGGCCCTGGGTCCTCCTCTCTAAGGTTCACTAGCCCACCCCCCAGACTATTTAAGCCACCTCTGTGCAGCTCTACTAGGCTTTCTTATAGCAGGTGCTGATGTTCAGGAGACAGGTATGTACTTTTTTATTATGAACTTTGTGAGGGTGCAACAGGGGTCAGTGAACACTGGGGGAGTGTGTGGAGGTCTTTATTTTGTGTCTGCAGTGGTTATCTGGTCACTTTCTTTTTTTTTTTTTCAGGACTAGATGCCCTGTTAAATAATCTTTATTCATTTTAAAATAATTTCAATTAGTGAAGAACAATAAATAAAACATTTATACTATAGACATCACTTAAAATTTACAAGATTCTTACAGATCAATAACCCCCCCCCCCCCCAACTATTCTTTATCATTCAAGTATCTATAAATTTATCATAATTATCTTGTCACTTTCAATACTTTTTTGGCACTTTGTCTTTACATCATCTAACTCACAACATCTAAGTTTTGTCCAGGATGTCTAGTAAAACATTTGATTATCCCTGCAGGATGACTTACCCCCTCTTTTACTAAGGTGCGCTATGCTTTTTAGTGTGCACTAATCATGCGCTAAATACTAATGCGTGCATGTTATCCTATGGACGTGTTAGCGGTTAGCGCATGCGTTGATTTAGCATGCGCTAAAACGCTTAGCACACCTTAGTAAAAGAGGGCCTAAGTGTAGGCGGCCGACATCCCTCCCAAATACCACCCTAACCACTCCTCCAGAAATGCCCCTTTCAGTTCTGGGTGCACAGCAGGATTCAAAGGCCTAAAAAGTTCCTTGATACGCCCAGAAATTCAGTTTGATTATCGGCACTTGGACAACCTGTCTTTTAGGTTGTCCAAGTGCCGCTTTGGCCTGGGTTGTAGACGTGTTTAGGTTTTCATTATGAGCCCCATAACAATTAACAGCAAGGAACAGAAGTCTAAGGCAATAGGGTACATTGGGATGTGTCCAGTTCAATTGCTCTGGATTAGCAGACACTTGGAGCCTGAAGCATGCACAGGGAGAGAGTCAGTTGAGCATCTATTAAGAATACAGTGGTTTGGGAGTACCCATCTGAATGCTAGCTTGTCCTGAGGAGTCAGGTGAAGAGGTAGGTTTTTATTGCTTTTCTGAAGCTCAAAAGTCCATCAAGGCAGATGATTCCAGTACGTTGGAAAGAAGTGAAAGCATGACCTTCATCTGGCACTTTCTATAGTTGGAAGCTCCGACCAGGGGGGTATTTGAAGATATTCATGTATGTTTACGAAATAGGGAGACATCCTATGTAGAAGAGGCATGCACCCTACTGGAGGGAAAGATGTGCAAATTGCAGCAAAATGAAATGTATCCTTGCACCAGTTGCAATATACATGTCCATGTCTCATAGTTTTAGCTGTCACCCACCAAATGACTGTGCTACAGTTGCATAGTCTCTGAAACACCACAACTCACTAGAAAACACATTAGGGGGTCCTCTTTCCAAACATCAGGAAAAAAAATAGCCTTACCGCACCCTTATTTGAGTCATTCTAGCTTGCAAAGGCCATTTTTTTCTGCTAGGTTAAAATCGACGATTCTTCAATTTTCCCTGTTAATGACCACACACTACTTTTTCCATTAGCATGTGGGCCCCTACCACCATCTATTTTGTAAGTGGTTGGGATTCATGTGTTAAACCTCTTTGAATTGATTAGCAAGTGACAATGTCCATGTGCTAAACCGATTAATGCAGAACACACTTGCTAACTAAGAATGAGAACACCTTGCTGAGGCAGCGATCATACTGTTCTAATCTTCAATATTAATTTCTTTAGTGCACAGCAGTTTGGTTTGAATACCTTAATAGCTCGTCACATCTAGTGACACAGCCTTTTTCATGTTATAACTCCTGACACTGGCACTGTTGCTGAACACGGCCGTGTCAAGTCAATTCAATTAATCTCTATGCCACGAACGTTTGTTAATCAATGTGCCCTTTGTAAATGGATACAGAATTCTTTCAGTAAAGACCGTTGATACTCGATTGGTTCTTCATTATTCGGCTGGTTTGCCTCACTCTTTTTTTTTTGTATATAATTAATAATAATAATAATAATTTTATTTTTTGTATACCGCCATACCCAGGGAGTTCTAGGCGGTTCACAACAAATAGTTGAGTTACATACAGTGCAGTTGAAAAAAGAAGAACATAACAAGTCAATCGAAGGGTCAAATTAGTTTACATTGACAATTTAAGTGAAGGAAGGGCTAATACAGAGCACATACGGTATGTATTGTAAGAGAGTACAATTGAATTTATGAGAGGGGGGAACAAAGCATATTGTATGAGAGGGAGGGGGCAGGGATCTTGGGAGAGGGGGAGGAGGGGGAAAAAGTAAAGAAAGGTGGGCCGTGTTGAGGGGGAGGGGAGAGTTAAGGATTTGGTCTGATGCAAAGAAGAGTGTTCGATCTGTTTTCTAATGTGGAGAGGGGGAGCGTTAAGGCGGGAGCATTAAGGATTTGGTCCATTGAAAAGTAGAGTTTTGAGCTTTTTTCTAAAGTGGAGGTATGAAGAGGCGTCAAGTATAATTTGGGCGAGCCATGAGTTTAGTTTGGCCGCTTGAAAAGAGAAGGTTCTTTCAAGGAATCTTTTAAGATGACATGCTTTCAGTGAGGGGAAAGCGAACATAGTTATTCTGCGGGAGCTCTTATTATTATAGTGTTCCATAGTGTGGAGACCATTGCCTTCTTTTTGTTTTTCTTTTTTGTTTTTCAGTCTTAATTTATTCATGCGCAGGCACTATACCTAAGGAAACAATTCTGTGAAAGCCCATTTCTGTGGTAAAGTGTTAATTTACCTATGGAAACAGCCATGACAATTACCATCTCAAGGTTGAGCACGCTAAGCATGCTACATAGAAACATAAAAACATGATGGCTGAAAAAGACCAAATGGCCCATCCAGACTGCCCATCCGCAGTAACCATTATCTCATCCTCGATCTAAGAGATCCCACGTGCCTATCCCACGCTTTTTTGAATTCAGACACAATCTCTGTCTCTACCACCTCTACCAGGAGACTGTTCCACACATCTACCACCCTTTCTATAAAGAAAAGTATTTCCTTAGATTACTTCTGAGCCTATTACCTCTTAACTGCTGTACTGTAATATTTACATGATTGTTTATAAGCTCTATATAGAATGGACTGTCTCCGTTTACTGTATATAACAGTGTTTACATATATCTGCGAGCACTATAGATAAGTTAAGTAGCAGTATCCTATTTAGAAATGACTTGTACTCCTAGCTAACATGAGGCTTTGAGGGAAAATAAACCACCAATGAGAACACTGTACTACCTGTAAAAAGTTAAAGACAATGTTGTGATGCCATTTTGAAAAAAAATATATCGTATTTTTCACTCCATAAGACGCACTTTTTCCCCCCAAAAAAGTGTGTGGAAATAAGGGTGCGCCTTATGAAGCAAATACACACACACACCCCAGCGGTACCTTTAAATTGGATGGCTGCCTGCTGAGTATGTCGGAGCCAGCAGCGCCGGTGATGGGCCCGTAGCACTGCCTGAGTTGGGTGTTCGCTGGACAGCTGCCTGCTGATTGCCGGTGTGTTGGGCCCGGCAGCACATTGGCACGCTGCTGCATGGGCACGTGCCATTTCCTGAATGGCTGTTGTCAGTCCCGCAAGAACTTGCGGCAGCTGTTTGGGGGTTGGCACGTGCTCACGCAACAGCACACTTGTACGCTGCTGGCCCTGATGTGCCGGTGGTTGGCGAGTTCGGGAGGTGTCGTGAGCCGGGGCATTAACGCACTTGTGCGCCACTGGCCTCCTTCCCACTCCCTCCCTGGTTTCTGCAAATTGAGATGAGCAGCAAAGGGGACTGGAGAACTGAACTCCACAATATTTACCAAGTAATTGCTAAGGTGCAAATATTTTATAATTGTCTTTTGCTAGGTGTTAAATAAGAATAGCAGGGAAAAACAAAACAAAGCTTTGTTATATAGTTTCCTGTGTTGCTTGACAGGTTTTTATTCTTTTATGATTTTGTTTTATTTCACTTGTTTCAGGGCAGTTTTTGTTAATTGAGGTAGCTCCTCTCCACTTGTGGTAAACCATCCCGATCTTCCTGATCACAACCCAAACCTTTTTCCCTTGCCACTAGCACATTTTGGAATAGCCACGAGCTATGTGATGGTACTGTAGCACCATGTGGACTCGGGAGGAGTTATGGCTGTGAACCTGAAACACTACATTCTGGAGAAGTGGTGGCTGGATGGCTGTCAAATAACAGGTTTTTTTTTAAATGCTTTGAAGTTTTTAACTTTTAAATTAAAGGGTAATGTTGATGCTTTTACTGGCTCCAGAGGTTACTGCTGCTGGCTGCAGCCTCTGGAAATTGTATACCTTACCTGGCCTGACTTCCTTCTGCTAGCGCACAGTGGAAGTGTTTGGCTGCAAGGCCCTGTGCAAGATGCTGGAAGATGTGTATTTTAAATAGATTTCATTTATCAAAATGATGTAGAGGGGAGGGAGGACAGGGTGCAGAGCCTGGCAGGGAGTGAGAGGGTTGGGTACAAATCCTGATATATATTAGTATACAATTTTGTTCAGAATATTTTTCCTTGTTTTTCTACTCTGATTCTAGAGTGCGTCTTATGGTCAGGTGCATCTTATAGCGCAAAAAATACAGTTCTTTTTCCTGATTCCCTTCATCCATACACCCTGCCAACATTGAAGTGGAAAAGACATAGACCACTTTATAAAATTCTATGAGTGTCGGCTCGTGCTAAAAACCTCTAACGCATCTTGATAAAAGGGGCCTTTAATTCTTAACTATAACAGAATTCCATGTTAGTGCCTCAGCTGTTCTAATTAGTTGCATAATTGTCAGCTACAGACAGCTAGAAAGTGGAACCACAGAAATATTCTTAGTTGGAGTCTGAAAGTGCTATGTCTATGAGTCAATTATAATCAGCTACTGCAGTCTGTCAAATGCAAGTTTATTTTTATTACCTTAATAAAAGATATCTAGTCAAAGTGAAGCTGCTTTTGGAAATATATGAGGATATTAAAAAATGTAGATAGTGCACTCTTGGAACAATGTACTTTTCTCATTATCATTTTTGATAAACATCATCTTAAAACATTTTACCTTAGGCACATAAAGCATTTCATATACAGTAAATTTAATACTATTCCACTGAGTGGATTTCATCAAATCACAGTGTCATTCATGGGTTATTTGCAAAGATGGTTTGAAACATGCCGACAGATAAAGAGTCATCAGCATCAATGGACTGAAGAAAAATCTTTAAAAGCATTTGACTATGTTTTTCTTGACAATTTTCTACTCCCCAGGCTTCCAGCCTATTAGAAATCTTCCCAGTTCCACTGAGAGTTACATACTATATAATGTTTTCCTCCAAATTTTAATTTCCTCACCATCTAGTTCAGACTTTGCAGTAACAATTTTTTGACCTAAGGGCATGCACCATGAATACCTCTTCCATCTAAGGTCAATTTGATAGGGAAAACATTGCACCGTAAGGACAACTATAGCAAATTGTAAACAGTAAACTGTATATTATGCATATTAATATTAGACCTTAATATGTATTAAGTTAGGATAAAAACTTGTATTGCAAACTTGTATAGAAATTATGTATGTTAGCGGAGTGGCCAAGATGGCGGTGGTGAGACAGGCGAGTTGAGGTCGAGCTGTTGGAATTCTGAATTTTCTTTGTACAATGCCGCATACAAAGTACAAAGGCACAATTTGAATGGGGCCCTCACCATTGGATTCGTCAATGCCAATGCACCAGACCTTGCTGGACTTCACCAAAAGACCTCCTCTAAATTCTGGAGTGTGAGGTGCCATGGCATTGCCCTCCCGGAAAATGGACGGCACACCGGAGCAAGAAGTATCTCTCTTGCCTCCACACACAACTATTCCTCTGTGTCCTGCGACGGAGATGCCTATGCTTGAAGGAAGCCATGATACCAATGTGGTTGCAGGAGCGTTCTTTCACAAGGGAAGCGGGCCGAACAAGAAGCCACGGTGAAGGGGAAACAACAAGGAGTTGAGGGTAAAATCACAACTCTCTCAGAGGTATCCCTTGTGGACGTTTGGAGAATGCTCCAGAAAATGGAAGGAACAATCCGAAAATCTACTGAAGAAACAACGAACTTGGTATGCAAAGTTGACTCTCTAGTAAAAATAGTAGATGACATAAAAAAAGATACTGAATTGAAGTTTCTAAAAACAAATGAGGTATTACAGCTTTGAAGACAGTCAATGAAACTTTAATAAAAGATAAAGCAATGATCCATAAGAAAATAGAACAACTGGAACATTTTAACAAAAGATTAAATTTAAGAATATTAAATTTTCCGAGATCAGTTGATACTTCTTCTATTGAAATGTTTAGAAATTACTTGACACAAAATTTAAGCTACGCACCTGAAATGATTTGTCCGTTAAATAAAATCTATTACCTCCCTACTTCTTCTTCAAAAAAAGAGGTGCCGAAGCAACTATAACAAATCTAGAACCTCAGAATCAGGTCCAAATGGGTCTTGGTAACATTTCTGAGATTTTGGAATCATCGTGGTTACAGATTGAGGAGAGGGTGACCCTGTTTATCTCGTTTGTTTTTCAACAAGATTTAAACGCTGTAATGAAAATGTACTTTAGAAATGCACAGACTCCTTTCCTGGGACAGCGGGTTTGGATTTACCCTGATGTTAACAAAAAAACCCAAGAAAGGAGGAAGCTGACATGATTAAGCTTTTAGCTGGCATAAGTAATATACCATCACATGCTACACTTGTTACCCTTGACATCACGGCACTATATACAAATGTGCCCCAAGATGCTGCAGTTACAATCATAACTGAAGAACTACGCGCATTAGACCTTTCAGAAAGTCGCATAGTTTTTCTGTCGCAACTTGCACATATAGCACTAAGCATGAACTATTTTGAATTTGATATGGTATATTACCAACAAATCAAAGGTACTGCGATGGGAGCAAAAATGGCACCATCAATAGCATGTTTGTACGTCTCCAGATTTGAGCAAAAACATCTATATCCCTCACCACATTGGGCTCATATGTGTATATGGAAACGATTTATAGATGATGTGTTTGCAGTGTGGGTCGGTTCTTCTATCCAACTGAATGAGTTTTTCATATGGCTTAACGCATGTGATCCCCACCTGCAGTTTTCAATGCACACCGATCAACAACAAGTTCCTTTTTCAGACATCAAGATTTGTTTGAACCAGGGGTGTTT
This sequence comes from Geotrypetes seraphini, assembly GCF_902459505.1. Classification (NCBI taxonomy): domain Eukaryota; kingdom Metazoa; phylum Chordata; class Amphibia; order Gymnophiona; family Dermophiidae; genus Geotrypetes; species Geotrypetes seraphini. The sequence continues at coordinate 177,278,797 of NC_047085.1, read as the reverse complement.
TACTACAAGTATCTATCGGAAACCTACTGACAGAAACAACCTTCTACAGTATAGTAGTTTCCATCCTCAACATCTAAGGAAAAACATACCGACAGGCCAGTTTTTACATCTGCGGAGGTTATGCTCCACAACTCAGGAATACATCCATCAAGCTACGGATATGAAGACTCGCTTTGTGGAAAAAGGATACCCGGCCGCGGTTATCCATAAAGCGTACAAAGGAGCACTGTATGCAAATCGAGAACTTTTGCTGAATCCATACCTTCACTGGTATGTGTTCTTCCATATTTCATTCATGCATTCTCAAATGCGTAACCATATTTTTTCTGTTCGGGCGGCCTCTGGGGAGATTTTGCGGAGGGAAGATGATATTCTTGCGCGTTTTGTGGAGTTTTATTCTCAACTCTACACTCCGGAGGCGGAGGGTCTCCGCAGGAGCACGATAGCTATTTGGCTTCAACCTCGCTACCTCGGATTGCAGAGGGGGATGTTGGGAGGTTGGATCGCCCACTTACTTTGATAGAGGCTCATAGGGCTCTGCGGTCTATGAAGGTGGGCAAGTCTCCTGGGCTGGACGGTTTCACCGTACGGTACTATAAACACTTTCAGGACTTTGTTACCTCCCCTGCTACAGTTCCTTAATTCCCTGGGCTGGGATTGCAAGCTTCCCTTTTTTATGCGATTGGCGGGGGTTACGGTTTTAGCGAAGGACGGGAAAGATCCTGTGCATTGTGCCTCCAACTATCCGATCTCTTTGCTGGGGGTGGATACTAAGATTTTCATGCGGATTTTAGCAGATCGTTTGATGAGTTGGATTCCCCGGTTGATTCAGCCTGGCCAGTCGGGATTTGTGGTAGGTCGGCAGGTGGGTGATAATGTTCGGCGGGTTTATGATCTGCTCGAACGGGCTCGGAGATGGGCACGGGAGACGGTATTCTTGTCTATTGACGCTGAGAAGGCCTTTGATAGGGTCTCCTGGGCTTTTCTGTTCCAAGTTTTAGAGTCTGTTGGCTTGGGTCCGCGAATGCGGGAATGGATTTGTATTCTGTACTCCGATCCTGTTGTTGCATTAAGGTGAATGGGGGCTATTCCGATACTTTTTCTTTGGCGCGGGGTACGCGCCAGGGGTGCCCTCTCTCTCCTCTTCTTTACGCTTTGATGGTGGAACCTTTAGCTCAGCGGTTGCGGGCCAATAGAGACATCAGGGGGGTTTCTGTACTGGGGAGTGATTATAAACTGACCCTTTTTGCGGATGACATTCTCTTTACGGTTGAAGATCCTGAAGTTTCCCTACCGGCTATTCTGCGGGAGTTGGATGACTTCGGGGTGGTGTCAGGGTTTCGCATTAATGTTAGCAAATCTGAGTTGCTTAATGTTAATTTGTCTTCTGTTCGGGTGGACTTTCTCCAGAGCCACTTCTGCTTTCGGTGGGTTAAGCATTCCTTGCGATATCTGGGGGTTTATTATGGCCCGCCGGGCACTGATATTTATGACCTTAATTACTCCCCGCTGTTTCGTCGCATTCGGATGGATTTGGATGCCTGGGGGAGGCTATGTTTCTCTTGGTTGGGTAGGGTGAAGATAGTGAAAATGATGGTGCTGCCTCGCCTTCTGTTTTTGTTTCAGTTACTGCCACTGTGGATGAGTACACGGACATTGGAAGGGGTACAACGGCTCATTTTTCATTTTGTTTGGGCGGGGCGTAGGCCGCGGGTGAGTAGGACGGTTCTCTATCTGGGTCAGAGTGAGGGAGGTCTGGCGGTCCCTAATGTGTTGAAGTATTATCAGGCTGCTCAATTGCGTGCTCTTTTGGAATGGCAGACTCAGGATCCGAAACTGTGGGTAGTGCTTGAGCAGGGTTTGTTGGCTGGGGTTCCGTTCTTACATCGTCCCTGGTTGGCTGGGAGGGTTTGGATGGAGGGCTGTTTGACATCTGTGAACACTTCTTTGCGGGTTTGGAACATGGTTCGGAGGGCGTTGTTGTTGGGTAGGCGGCACTCTTGGTATACCCCCCTGCGCCATAATCCTGCGTTCGCTCCTGGTCGGGAAGGCGGGGTGTTTGTATGTTGGGAGGCCTGGGGACTGGTATGTGTGGGACAGTTGTGGGATTCGGTTCAGTCTCACATTAGGTCTTTTGAGGAGCTTCAGACTAGCTACGATCTCCCTTCTAGAGACTTCTTTCCGTATTTGCAAGTTCTTCATTACTTTCAGACCTCAGGACTTGTGAGGGATTTGAGGGGTGGTAGGACGCCCTTTGAGTTGTTGTTAGGCCTGGTGCTTTGGAAGGGCGCTTTGTCAGCTCTGTACTGATGTCTTAATGTTCGGGGGGCTGCTCCCCTACCTTATATGTCAGCTTGGGAGGGGGATTAGGGGTCCGCTATACCTCTGGAAACTTGGGAAGCTGTTTGGAGGGAGGTGTCCTCCGCGGGAATAGCGGCCTTGGTTGAAAATGGATATGAGGTCTTTTTTCGGTGGTACTACACTCCTCAGGTGTTGGCTAGGTGGCAAAGGTATGGGAGGGTTCTCTGCTGGAGGGGCTTTGGGGAAGTGGGTACTTATTTCCACATGTGGTGGGCGTGTGGGAGGGTGCGGGACTTTTGGGCGGAGGTCTTTACTCAAATTTCTCCGATTTTGAGTATGCCGGTTCCAGTGGACTGGCGCCATGCGCTCTTATTCTAGCATCAACTGGACCTTGAATGGGGAGACTCCTTGTTTTGCAAGTTGGCTTTCACTGCAGCCCGGCTGGTTCTAGCCTCCGCCTGGAATCAGGTACAGCCCCTCTCTTGGCATCTAGTGGAGCGGCGCTTAATGAAATGGCAGCTTCTTTACCAGCTTACTGCCTTGCAACATGGTAAACAGCATGGTTATGCCTCTATTTGGCGCCGCTTCAGGGCGTGTTCTATGTAGGGTCCCATATTGGGGTTGGTGTGGGGTGTTCTATTTGGGATTCTGGTGTTTGTGAGACTGGTTGGGGATTGATTGCTCTTTTGTCTCCCTTTCTTTTTTCTTATTTCTGTATTGGGTGATTTTTTTCTTTTTTAGTAAGTGGTTTGGGTCAAGTGGTCTGTCACCAGGGGTGGTAGGGGGAGTGGTTGTTTTCAGTGGGGATTTGTTGCTATTCGCTTGTATAGGTCTGGGGTCTTGCTCCTGTTATTCTATACTGGTTGTACTTTTGGTACTCTTTCTTGGTTTGGTGTGTATTTGCTGCTGTCTTTTTGTCTTTCTTTCATAAATAAAAAGCTTTTATTTAAAAAAAAAAAAAATCTTTCCTATAAAGAGGAGGGTGGGAGGATTTTATTAATCTGACTAGGGAAAGGTTATTGGAAAAACCTATTGGCCTCTTTTACAAAGGCACGCTAGCGGCTGTGCTGTGCTAATGGCCCCGAAGCCCATAGAGATTTAAAAGGCTTCGGGGCTGTTGCTGCACGGCTTTGTAAAAAAGGCCGAATGTTTCTGTGTTTAATTGATTAATTATTAGGTGGATGGGTGAGTGGGATAAAATGGTTGGTCATGTATATTTGTAAGATGAATGTGCTTTTATTGACTTATTATATGTTATATACTTGTGTCTTGCATTATTGACGTTTGGTAAATCAATAAAGAATTTAAAAAAAAAAAAGATAGGATATACCTGTTAGCTGGATAGGAGATCTGGAAGAAATAGAAAAGTATAGTTAAATCTGGTTTAGTGACTTGTAACGTGGAACTTTTCTGTGCTCTAAGCCCAGATTTAACGTGGCAATCTTGAAGGGATTTTTCTATCTTTCTCTTTTTCTTTGTTAGGAAAGTAAATTAAAGTAAGAGGAAAAGGAAATCTAATGCTTTTGAAAGAAGCAGCTGAAAAAAATAAGTAAAGGGAAGTTAACCTTCATAGAATGAACTAGAAAAGATTGCAGAAAGAGGATGGAAAGCAACAATATCTTGAACAAGCTAAGTTTTACAATTCCATTTCCAGACTTCCTCCTTTCCCCAACATACCTGAAAAAAAGTCCTGTTTCTTATCTTTGCATTTTTATTCTTCTACCTTGCTTTTAGGAGTTTTATCCAGGATTCTTTTCTGCATTTCTCTTCTTTCATTTTTCAGCTTTTCATGAATGTTGTCTCTTTTGCCTTTGGTTTTTTCTGCCACTTATGTGGAGAACTATATGGGTTTTCTTTTGCTTTTGCTAATGTTTACTTTCCTAACATTAAAAAAAAAAAATTTGTTGTGATTTTTATAGCTTGTTTCAGTTTGGGCCACTGTCTTTCCATTTATCTTATGTCCTCTCATCCGCTTTCTTCAGGTACTCCCCCAATTTATTAAAGTCAGCATCATGCATGAAATGCAGGTCTTTGAGGTTTCTGTGTCTGCACTCTGCTTTAGTTGTATTAAATTATACCACGTGAGGATCATCCACCCAGATGTTAGACACGCTTTCTCCGTTTGTGAGCCCTAGATCCAGTGTCATGCTTTCCCTTATGGGTTCTGCCGTCCGTCACCATTTGTCTGAGCAGAGCACTTTGACAAGTATCTGCAATCTCTACTTCTTTCTGCAGGACTTTCCAATCTGCATCTAGCAGGCTGAAATGTCCCAGAAACAGCACCTTCCCTTTCATCTTCATCTGTTAGGTGCCTACAATCAGATCTTTGTCCAGTTCCTCCATATTTTTTATTTATTTTAGTATTTTTACACTGCTTATAGCCTAAACAGTTTAAATTCAGGCACTGAAGTATTTCTCTATCTGTCCCAGTGGGCTCACAATCTGACAAATGTACCTGGGGTAATAGAATGTGAAGTGACTTGCCCAGGGTCACAAGGAGCAGTACTGGGATTGAATCTGCAACCTCAGGGTGTTGAGGCTGTAGCCCAGTGACATAGTAAGGGGGGCAGTCTGCCTCAGGCACGGTCTTGCTCGGGGTGCTGGCACGTTTCTTCCTTTCAGCCCCTCCTTCCCACTCCTCCTCCCACCACGCTTACACCACTTCCCTTTCCCGTACCTTTTTAACTTTAGTGTGAACAGCCACCAACTTGCTACCTGCGCCCACTTTGGCATTCTCTCTGACATCACTTCCGGGACTCACACCTAGGAAGTGACATCAGAGAGATCGCTGAAGCCGATGTGGGCAGCAAGTTGGTGGCTGCTTGCACCAAAGTTAAAAAGGGACGGGGAATGGGCATGCGCGTGCGACACGGAGGGGGGCAGGGAGAAGGTGGGAGGGGGTGCCACCCCTTCGGGCACCACTCACCCTTGCTACACCACTGGTTAAGAAGAACCAGGTGTATTCTTTGGTTAGAAAAGGTTTCTTTACCCTCTGGAAGCTTCGATCCATTAGGGCATATTTCGATGTTTCATCATTTAGAATTTGGCAATATCTCAGAGGAATATGCAGCGACTGCGCATGGTTCAAAATGCGGCGGTCAGGTTGATTTTTGAATTGAAGAAATATGATCATATCACACCTTCCTATCGGATACTACATTGGTTGCCAATGGAGGCGCGGGTGAAGTTCAAGTTTGGTTGCTTCTGCTTTAAGGCTCTGTTTGGCCTATCTCCCAAATATATAATTGAGCTCTTCTCTTTTGCAACCAACAAACACAGGAGAAATTCATATTTGAATTTTGTTTTTCCGCCTGTTAGTGCTGAAAACTTTTTTTAAAAACATCATGAATATCTTCTGTCATTTCAAGCAGCATTATGGGGTAAGGACCTGGTACATCTGATTATGCTATCTGATTCCTATGTAGAATTTCAGAGACATTTAAAGACATATTTGTTCCTGAAACATTTAGGTAACTAATTGGTATGGATATTGTAATGAACTACATAGATCATTATAGTATTTTTTCTAATTATTTGGTTATCTAATTTTGTCTCTTAATTGTAATCTTTTTAATTTTTTGTAAACCGCATAGAACTTTACGGCCCTGTGGTATATAAATTGATTATTATTATTATTATTATTAAGTGACATGCCCAGGGTCACAAGGAGCAGTGCTGGGCTTGAACCTGCGATCTTCTCTTTCTAAGATGATCCATATTGCTTCCTCCTTTCCCAAAACCCCTTGTACTTCAGCTGCTTTAATAATGTTTTTCGCATACAACACTACTCCATATTTTGGGCCAATTCCTGTTCGGAAAAACCCTGATGAGACACCATTCATCAGCATTTAACCATTTAGTGCTGATGGATATCCCCTTTGACCAACAAAATACTAGCCAGCTAGGATAGAGGGCAGTCCAGGGATGGAGCATGGGCAGAACTAGCAATTACAAACAAAACAACAGCAGAGGAGACGAAGAATCATACAATCTATGGCATTCAAACAGAAAGAATTATTAGTGCAAATGGTCGTCGCAACACGATTCATGTTTCGGCTGCGAGGCCTGCCTCAGGCGTCTGACAATATGGGAATTGCCTGAAATGTTGACATAACTTGTGATAGTATCGATGTGAATCACCGCCTTGTCAGAAGCGCCAAAGCTGAATGTGCATCAACGAATACACTGTCTGCCATCAAATGAAAAGCAAGTGCAACTACTGAATGTTGCTAACAAGGTGGTGTTTCACATTGATATTATCACAGGTTAAATAAACATTTCAGGCAATTCACATATTTTCAGACTCCTGAGGCAAGCCTTGTGGCTGAAACACAAATCGTGTGGAGTCGGCCATTTGCAATAATGAATGCCATAATTGTATGGTTCTTTGTCTCCTCTGCTGTTGTTTTCAAGTTTCAAGTTTATTAGGATTTTATATACCGCCTATCAAGGTTATCTAAGCGGTTTTACAATCAGGTACTCAAGCATTTTCCCTCTCTGTCCCGGTGGGCTCACAATCTATCTAACGTATCTGGGGCTATGGAGGACTGAGTGACTTGCCCAGGGTCACAAGGAGTAGCACGGGGTTTGAACCCACAACCCCAGGGTACTGAGGCTGTAGATCCAACCACTGCCCCACACACTCCTCCTTGTTTGTCTTTGGATCTGCAGTGGATTTGTCTTCTGTTTTGTGCAGAACCAGCACTTAACCAGTTAGTGAGATATTTAGGGCTCCTTTTACAAAGGTGCGCTAGCGTTTTTAAGCGCACGCACCGGATTAGCGCGTGCCATAGTGTGTGCTAGCCAAAAAACTACCGCCTTCTCAAGAGGAGGCGGTAGCGGCTAGCGTGCGCTATTCTGTGCGTTAAGGCCCTAACACACCTTTGTAAAAGGAGCCCTTAGTCTGCTACCCAATTGAGTGGATAAAGCCAAGACAGATGAAAGGCAGTCCTAACTTTATCAACTGAGTTAACCGGGCACTGGTCTCCCTATCAGCTGCTGCCTGGTTAAGTTTAGTGTTGCAACACAAACCAGGATATTCAGTGCCGAATGCTGGACATGCCTTAGACCAGTGGTCTCAAACACGTGGCCAGGGGGCCACATGTGGCCCGCCAGGTACTATTTTGAGGCCCTCGGTATGTTTATCATAATCACAAAAGTAAAATAAAACAGTTTCTTGATCACATGTCTCTTTAGCTATAAATGACAATATTATTATTAAGACTTAGCCAAAAGGAAAGATTTATAAACTGTAAAGAGTTTTTACCTCATGCAAAATTGTCATTTCTTTAATAAGACATTAACTAATTTTTCTGAGGCCCTCCAAGTACCTACAAATCCAAAATGTGGCCCTGCAAAGGGTTTGAGTTTGAGACCACTGCCTTAGACTGAGTTAACATAGAAACATGAAATGTTTCTATGTTCTTAGTCTATGGCTGTAAGAGGCTCACAAACCACGTACCCCTTCGAGCTGAATATCAACCCCACTATTATTATAAATCTCTCTCTTTCTCTAGTCTTCTATCCAGTCTCTGTTTTTTCCCCCTATTTTTCCATTGCATGTATTACTTGGGAAAATTGAATATAATAACCAGCTGATTTTTAGCTAAAAAGCAAAATAAACAAGGTTCATCTCTTAACATGACAGCCATTAACATTCAAAGTGGCTCATCTTCCCTGCACTCACTGCTACTGTCCATAATTCAAGAAGAAAAGGGCAAACAGCAGACAAGCATAAACTGAAAACCCAAAGGATAGATAAAAAGGTTTACTACCAATTATGCTTTCCATTACTCTTATTTATGGTGCCAGACCTTCTCTCGCAGTTTCTTTAGTCTGTAATATTTTTAATTACCTAATTCAGATACCTAACTCAGAAACTCGGCAAAAGGACTGGTTTATTACCCTTGACACTGGAAATTCGCACCAGCCTCTTTCCTATCACTATCATACAATTTATCTCTCAACCCAGGCACCCAGTGAAAAGGAACTGCTCTGCGCCAGATATGTAATGAGACTGTGCTGCAACTATTTGTCTGAGTTTGCCCACTGATTGCCATTACAGGGTTCTTCCTATGCCAGGACCATCTTTACAGAAGATTACTCAGGGCTGACAGCAAATAAATTGAACTTCAATGTAGACAAAGCACAGATCCTTTTTCTTTCCAGCTTGGATACCACGTTTCTATTTTTCATTTTGAGGGGTTTGATATTCCACTAGTAAAATAAATTTAATATTTGGGTATCGTTATTGATTTAGCCCTGTCCTTCAAGTCCTATCTTAAAAGTCTTGTGAGAAGAGTGTTTAAGCTGAAATGACCATGTCCTTTGTGAAAACTTTTAAGTGCAACAAATTTTAGGGCAGTAGTCCAAGCTTCTGTTTTTCCTGTTTTTGAGTGCTGCGGTTCTTTGTTATTTGAGTTGCCGCTGTCATCCTAACATGCACGTACAAGCTGCACAAAATGCTAAGGCAAAGTTAATTTGCAGTGTTTGAAGATTTGATCATATTTCTACTTTCTTGATGAAATTACAAGGGCTGATTGAAAAGTAATGAGACTGTTTTAAAAAAATAAATAAATAAAATTCAGAATCAGATTGCTCCACATGATCTGAACATTTTTCTTTTTCAAAGTAGTGTCCTTCAAATATCATCTCACAATAACAAACTTCTCTTTATTATGACAGAGGTTGCCATACAACTTATTTTAAGGAATTGGAGAAACTGGAATCAGTTAAACTATACCTTTTGGTGGGAATTTCTGGGTCACGTCTTTAAAATAGAACGTATTATGGCTATACAACGGGGGCATTATAAGAAGTTTCTGGTTATTTGGGAGCCACTGACAAAATTTTGCAAAGAGTGATTGTTGAATTTAGGCCCTTGATCATGCACGTCCAGGGTGGGGCTGGAAAATATTTTTAATTTGAGTGCAATTTTTGAACATGAAGATGGGGTGGGGGGTGATATATGTATTTGTCATGGATTACAATTTTGATTGAATTTAGGTGTTAATATAGTGTAATATGATTGTACAATATTGTTGCACTTATTTTTGGCTTCAAAATGAATAAAGATATTAAAAAAAAAAAAATAGTGTCCTTCACATTCAATATATCTTTTTTAGCATTTCAAAAATGATTCATAAACCTGCAATACACTGTTTTCTGATATCACTTTTAGTGCTGCAGCTGTGGTATTTTTCACTTCATCTGAAGAGAACTTATTTCCATGCAGTTGTTTTTTCAGTGTTGGGAATGCCCGGAAATCACAGGGCACTAAGTCCAGGCTATATGGAGGGTGTTCCAGTGCTGTCCATTAATTTTAGTCAGTGTTGCCAATTCAACAGGAGCAACATGCGGCCGGGCATTGTCCTGAATAAAAAATCACTGTTTCTTCAGCCAAGTGAAGCTGAAAGTTTGCGTAAAGTTAGCCTTCTGTCATTTGGCAACATCTCCATAGCTTTGGCAATCTTGATATTCATAACTGCAGTGGATGGTCTCCCAGGATGCATTTTGTCAGTCATTTGCATATTACCCTCTGTGAAGTACTTCCACCACTGAAATACTGCAGCACGGCTAATTGTTTCACCCCTGGTGCTATTTAACTGGTATTTATAAATGATCTGGAAATTGGAACTATGAGTAAGGTGATTAAATTTGCAGATGACGCTAAACTGTTCAAAGTTGTTAAAAATCATGCAGACTGTGAAAAACTGCAGGAAGACCTTAGGAAATTGGAAGAATGGGCGTCCAAATGGCAGATGAAATGTAATGTGGATAAATAAAAAGCGATGCACATTGGGAAGAATAATCCAAATCATAGTTACCGGATACTAGGGTCCACCTTGGGAGTCAGCGCTCAAGTAAACGATCTGGGTGTCATCGTGGATAATATGCTGAAATCTTCCGCCCAATGTGCGGCGACGGCCAAGAAAGGAAACAAGATGCTAGGAATTATTAGAAAAGGGATGGTAAACAAGACTAATAATATTATAATGCCTCTGCATCACTCAATGGTGCGACCTCACCTTGAGTATTGTACTCAGTTCTGGTCTCCTTATCTCAAAAATGATATAGCAGCACTAGAAAAGGTTCAAAGAAGAGCGACCAAGATTATAAAGGGGATGGAACTCCTCTCATATGAGGAAAGACTAAAGAAGTTAGGGCTCTTCAGCTTGGAAAAGAGATGGCTGAGGGGAAATATGATAGAAGTCTACAAACTCCTGAGTGGTGTAGAACGGGTACAAGTGGATCGACTTTTTACTGCATCAAGATTTTCAAATGCTAGGAGACACGCGATAAAGTTACAGAGTAATACTTTTAAAACACAATAGAAGGAAATATTTTTTCACTCAGAGAATAATTAAGCTCTGGAATGCAATGCCAGAGGATGTGGTGAGAGCAGGTAATGTAACTGGTTTTAAAAAAGGTTTGGACAAGTTCCTGGAGGAAATGTCCACAGTCATGGGGGAAGCCACTGCTTGCTCTGGATCGGTAGCATTGAATGCTGTTAATATTTGGGTTTTTGCCAGGTACTTGTGATTTGGATTGGCGTCCGTGAAGATGGAATACTAGGCTAGATGGACCATTGGTCTGACCAAGTAAGGCTATTCTTATGTTCTTATGATGTTGGTTGCAGTCCCGCTGTCTGATTTGACACATGATTTGAAAGCCAGCCCCCGCAATGATGTCAACAGCAGTCCCGGTGTCTGATTTGACACATGATATGAAAGCCAGCCCCCACAGTGATGTCAACAGCAGTCCCGCTGTCTCATTTGACACATGATATGAAAGCCAGCCCCCACAGTGATGTCAACAGCAGTCCCGCTGTCTGATTTGACACATGATATGAAAGCCAGCCCCCGCAATGATGTCAACAGCAGTCCCGGTGTCCGATTTGACACATGATATGAAAGCCAGCCCCCGCAGTGATGTCAACAGCAGTCCCGCTGTCTGATTTGACACATGATATGAAAGCCAGCCCCCGCAGTGATGTCAACAGCAGTCCCGCTGTCTGATTTGACACATGATTTGAAAGCCAGCCCCCACAGTGATGTCAACAGCAGTCCCGCTGTCTGATTTGACACATGATATGAAAGCCAGCCCCCGCAGTGATGTCAACAGCAGTCCCGGTGTCTGATTTGACACATGATATGAAAGCCAGCCCCCACAGTGATGTCAACAGCAGTCCCGCTGTCTGATTTGACACATGATATGAAAGCCAGCCCCCGCAATGATGTCAACAGCAGTCCCGGTGTCTGATTTGACACATGATATGAAAGCCAGCCCCCGCAGTGATGTCAACAGCAGTCCCGCTGTCTGATTTGACACATGATTTGAAAGCAAGCCCCCGCAGTGATGTCAACAGCAGTCCCGGTGTCTGATTTGACACATGATATGAAAGCCAGCCCCCGCAGTGATGTCAACAGCAGTCCCTGTGTCTGATTTGACACATGATATGAAAGCCAGCCCCCGCAATGATGTCAACAGCAGTCCCGGTGTCTGATTTGACACATGATTTGAAAGCCAGTCCCCGCAGTGATGTCAACAGCAGTCCCGCTGTCTGATTTGACACATGATATGAAAGCCAGCCCCCGCAGTGATGTCAATAGCAGTCCCGCTGTCTGATTGGGCACAGGAGTTGAGAGCTGGGACTTGGGAAGCGCAGTCGGATAAGCCCTGCTTCTTGCCTGCTGAAGTCCACTGGAAGCTAGAGCAGCTTTAAATTCTGAGTTCAGAAAGAGCAAACAGTGAGAGTCAGTGCAGCAGTTATAATGTAAAAAAAAGCCATCAACCCAAAAACCCTGTGTGCAGCATAATTGCAATTGAGCAGGTGAGGAGGAAGAGCTAAAATTACTGTACAGATGGAACACTCATGAATAATCAAAGTTAGTGTATAATGTGCCTCATGCCTCTATCTAATGTACAGTAAACTTGTCATATTTATTTTCTGTACTGCAAACTATTTTGTGTTAAGCTTTTGTGTTTAAGGACTAATTTGATATTTTCTCTGGGTTTCTTATCCAACTAAGCCATCTACCGTATTTTCACGTAGATAACGCGCACCCGTGTAAAACGCACACACGGGTATAGCACGCGAAAAACACAAATTTATGTACAGAAATTTTTATGTACCGCACACACCCGTATACCGCGCATGCTGCCCGACTCTCCTTTCGCCTGTCCCGACTCTCCTCTGGCCACCCCGACTCTCCTCTCCCCCTTGAAGTCCTGTCCCCACCCTGAAAGCCTGATGCCACCCCCCCGATGTCCGATTCACCCCCCCCGTAGGACCGCTCGCACCCCCCCCCGCAGGACTGCTCGCACCCCCACCCCGAAGGACCGCTCGCACGCACCCGCACCCCCACCCCAAAGGACCGCTCGCACGCACTCCCAACCGCACCCGCACCCCCACCCTCCTGGGGGCGGGGTCCCTCCTGGGGGCGGGGCCTTGGGCACATGGTCGGGTTGGGCCCATGTGCCTCAGGCCCCGCCCCCAGGTGGGACCTAAGGCTCCCGGGCCTATTCTGATTGGCCCAGGCGCCTTAGGCCCCACCAGTAGGCGGAGCTTTGGGACGGATGGGCCAATCCGGCCTCATTCCGTCGTTGGCTGCCTGCCGGACAGGCGAGTTTGACTCCCGTCTGTCCGGCCAACTACACAAAGGTACGGGGAAGCGGGGTGGGGGTGTCATGGGGGTCGGCCAGGGGGTTCGCGGGTCGGCTGGGGGGGCGGTCGGAGGTTCTTGGGGGGGGGCGGTCGTTGGGGGGAGGGGGGTTTGCGTCAAGGGCAGGAGGGCCTGGGATCCCTCCTGCCCGTAATGTAGTGCGGGGTGGGGGTAGGGGGTCGCCGTGGCCAGGAGGGTTTGGGCTCCCTCCTGGCCCGAACAACTAGGGGGGGGTCACCAGGGCCAGGAGGACTTGGGCTCCCTCCTGGCCCGATATTGTCGGGGAATTGGGGAGTCGGCGGGGCAAGAGGGCTTGGGCTCCCTCTTGCCCCGATCGTGTCAGGGGTGCCGCGGTTGGCTGGGGCAAGAAGGCTTGAGCTCTCTCTTGCCCCGATCGTGTCGGGGGTGCCGCGGTTGGCTGGGGCAAGAGGGCTTGAGCTCCCTCTTGCCCCGATCGTGTCGGGTGTCATGACCGCCAAGAGGAAGCAGCAGGACACCGGTAGGAGCTTCTACATGATGGGGGGGGGGGGTCGGGAGGCTGTGGGGGTGCGAGCGATCCTTCAGGGTTTTCGCGCGTTATATGCGAGAAAATACGGTATTAGCATTATAAATTAGGCATGCCCAATTACATTTTTTATGTCAGGGTCCCCTAGCCTGCCTTCTTTATATGGCCAACACTATTTCCCAGGGCTTTTTTTGAAAGGGTACTAAGGAGTGCTGGGTACCGGCACCTTTTCTATTACCTGATAAAAATGAGCCTTGGTTTCCAAGTATTAATAAAACAGCTCCAATTCTGCACACTCAAGTGCTGTCTTTCACAGATTCTGTGGCTGATTGCAGGAAGCCTGAATACTATGGGTTACCGTAAGTCCCTCAGTGATCACTTCACTCCTGAAAAATATGGCCTGGTATTTGAGTACCAGCATCTTTTTTTGCTAGAAAAATGCATTGCTGTTTCCTAGCTAGCATGCTTTCTTCTTTTCTTCATTTATTCATACATATACATATACATACATATTTTGCCGGGGGGGGGGGAGGCGGGTTGAGGTAGAACATTGAGAACATACAAGATTTATAAATCTCTAGAATATCTACACTTAAATAATTTAGTTGTTCTTGCATCAATTTTGAATACAAATGTTCTCCCCAACAATACTCTAAATTTCTTCTCAGATCTAGAGTCATAGGGCTCCTTTTACAAAGGCGCGTTAGGGCCTTAACGCACGGAATAGCGTACGCTAAATTGCCGCGTGCACTAGCCGCTACCGCTTCCTTTTGAGCAGGCGGTAGATTTTTGGCTAGCGCGCGCTAATCCGGTGCATGCGCTAAAACGCTTAGTGCACCTTTGTAAAAGGAGCCCTTTCTTTTATTCCAGTCAACTTTTAGGACCTGAGAAGCAGCTGAATATCTCAGTTAAATGCAATGCTGTCAGGCGTTAGCTTTAGGAGTCTCATATCCTCAGGAGGAGTTTCAATTTTAGCAGCTCTACCTCCTACCAATATCTCTGTACCTTAGCCTGTGTCTTGAATTTTCATGAGAAAGGGGACCAAATTGAAGAGTATACTAGAGGACAGCCATATCGCATACCTCTGCAAGAAAAATATCAAGATCAGCCCATCTGCTAATTTTCTAGTCTTAGTTTTTGTATAAAAGTAGTTTCATCTTATTGAGAATTGATAAAGAAAGGCATTTTAGAAAGGCCATCCAACTCAGAATAAGAATGTTGAAGTCAGTGCTCTGCTGGTGGTGCTAGCGTTTAGAACAGGATCTGCCGATGTGCGCTGCCTGTCCTAAAGTATGTGAGAAATGGACAAAGTGAAAAATCCAAACAATGACCAGGGTAAAACAAGGACATGGATTCATGTTTTTAAATGGGTACAGTGATGTTGAGGAATTGCCTAATGGTTAGAGAAATTGTTCAAATTCCAAAATAGTTATTTGTGATTTTTTTTGCTCAGAGACGTCCCTTAATTCCTCCAGTGGTAGACCTTTCAATTGGAGCACTTTTCTTTAACCTGGATGCATTACCAACTTTCAAACTTTTGGGATATACACTTCCCCTTCTGAAATCAGTTGGATATCCATATTTTGGCACCTCCCAAGTCCCACCCAAACATACCCAGAATACGCCCCTTTCCCATAAGGACATACAGCAATTTTAAACATCTGTATCCTGGCATTTGCATGTCTATATGGATGTATAAATGCAAGTTTTCATATGTCTAAAACATAGAGCTTCTAAAAAAAAGAGCCTTAGGGGAAAATTCTATAAACGGTGTCCCGACTGTAGGTGGCGATAGACGTACTACCGCTGTCTAACTAGCCAATTGGGACGCATGTTTGTTTGTTTTTTTAAAAAAAACCTCCCGAGGTAGGCCACCAACATTGGAGGTGCCTCCGGGAGCCTAAGGAGGAGTGCAAGCCCTCCTAAGCTTGCCTAAGGCTAGGCGTGGGTGTGGTTTGGCCCGGAAGTAGCCTTAGACAGACATAGGCAGCCTCATGCATCTCTGTGGGCCAGCGGAAGATGCATACAATGTAGGCCAGCAAAATGTTGGCCTACATTGTAACTAGATGCTGCCGCTGGACTTGTCGCGGCAAGGGATCTCCCTGCCACAATAGGTTTAGCGGCCGTGGCCACCCATCCCCCCGACATCCCTCCTCCTGCCGAGCGATCTATGGGGAGGGGTCTGGCAGGAGGGATTGAGCATCCCTCCTGCCAATAGTTTTCGTAGGGGTTGGAATGGGCTGCCGCTAAACTTATCGCAGTAGGGAGATCCCTTGCCACGATAAGTTCAGCGGCAACCCGATTCTCTAACCGGCCTCTTTAAACATGGACATCGGTTAGAGAATCAATAACGTGGCAGAGTAAATTCCCTGACAGACAAGGCAGAAGCAGCCTGTTTAGAGTGCTGCCAGCCCGACGCTACTATGGATGAAGGTAGTGCTTGCTCGCGGTCGGCGGGGAGGGAAGGATGGAGTGTCACCGGGGGTTCAGCTGTGCAGTGGGAGCGTGGGGGTGGGGGGTGCTCAAGGGTTCTGCTGCACAAGGGATGGGAGGGCGGGAAGGATAGAAGCTGGGCAAGGGTTATGCTGCACGAGAGATGGGAGGGAAGGATAGAAGCTGGGCATGGGAGGGATGGAGGGGAGGAAAGATGCTGCACGTGTGGGGGAGAGAAAGGAAAGGAGAGATGATCATGTGCATACCCCGAAAATAAGACCTAGTGCGTTTTTGGGGCCCAAAATCAATATGACACTGTCTTACTTTCGGGGGAAACACGGTAGTTAATGCTGATGAAACATGGTTACACCACTATGATCCTGAGACAAAACAACAGTCTATGCAATGGTGGCACTCAGGTTCTCCAAGGGCAAGGAAATTCAAGACCCACAAGTCAGCATGAAAGTTCATGGACACAGTGTTTTGGGATCAGTAAGGTGTTGTAATGACTATCTTCCAAGGGGCCAAACAGTTAATGCAGTTAACTGCTAGCAAAACTGGGGTGTGAGGAGGTGGAACCCATGAAATTTCAGTCTTCTCCACTCCAGTCTCTTCAGTTAGAAAAGACACTACTTTCAAATAACCATTCCTATTCCTTCATTAAATCTGCAGTAGAATATTCTCTCTAAATTATAAACTTGGATGAAAAATCTGCAAAACATCTTATACTATATACCAGGATTAGGCAATTCCGGTCCTCGAGAGCCGGAGCCAGGTCAGGTTTTCAGGATCTCCACCATGAATATGTATGAGACGGATTTGCATGCACTGCCTCCTTGAGATGCAAATCTATCTCATGGATATCCTGAAAACCTGACCTGGCTCCGACTCTCGAGGACCGGAATTGCCTACCCCTGTTATATGCAGTATGTAACCTGACCTTCTCTAACTGTGTTCAAAACTTCTTTTTCTTTATTTTAGTTCTTTATTTTAGAACTGTGAGGCAGATTTCTACATGCTTTGGTCACCACTCTTAGGGACTGGATCAACAGTTACTGTTTTCACTTTAGAGCAGTGGTTCCCAACCCTGTCCTGGAGAAACACCAGGCCAATTGGGTTTTCAGGCTAGCCCTAATGAATATGCATGAAGCAAATTTGCATGCCTATCACTTCCATCATATGCAAATCTCTCTCATGCATATTCATTAGGGCTAGCCTGAAAACCCGATTGGCCTGGTGTTCCTCCAGGACAGGGTTGGGAATCACTGCTTTAGAGTTCCAAAGTCTATCATCTGCTGTTACCAATAAGCGTGGAAGTTTGAGTTTAGCAGATACAGTATATGCAGTCGGCAGGCAAAGCAAACTAATGAGAATGCATACCTTTTTTTCTCTCTGGTTACAGTGCTGAGCTGAACACCAATGTATTGTTTTGAATTGCAAGGTACTCTTCGTGTGATGAAGGCTTTATCATGAAATTCATTTTTTTTTATTCTAATACTTCCATATTCAAGATAGATTGTAAAACAAGCAGAAGGCAAAAGTCCCCAGAAAATGCTTTGTAGTTAAGACCATGGCAAAAGAAATTGCTTTCATTAAAACAAAAGCAAAAAAAACAAATCTGCAATTCTTGCTTTGAAGACAGCATCTTACGTTACTGAAAATGACAGCAATTTTTCAACTTGAAATACCACTGAGCAGATCTAGGATCAAACACTTCTGCAATGACTAGATTTTGGTTTTGTGCTTTTAGACTGAACATGGATGAGAGAGAAAGGGTTGTATGTATGTGTCCCCTTGCAGTTAGAAAATTTCTTCCTTGAGATCATTGCTTGATCTCCAGTCATTTTTTTAAAACAAATACTGTAATGGACCTTATAACATGAATATAATGTTATATGCCTTTCTAATAATTCTGTTACATGTTGTCTTTGATGTTTGGCTATTTCAAAATGACTTGTGTTATCCTAATTACTGTCTCATAATTTTTTTGAGTCTAATCACCCACAATTAATGTTGCTGGGTAACTGGCTAATAACAGTAATTATTTGTTTTTACCATTGATAAATTGTGATAAAAATTGACAATATATTCTTATCTCATTATTGCAAAATATGTTTTAGGAAATAACTAGCCACCCCCCCTTTTTATTTAACCGCGATAGCGTTTATTAGCGCAGAGAGCTATGCTGAATGCGCCGTGCTGCTCCTTATGTTCATAGAGTGCCTATGAGCATCGAGAGTAAAGTGGCTCCCTGCACTAATAACCGCTATCGCTGTTTGGTAAAAGGGAGGAGGGCAGGTTTGTAGTTTCAGATTTTAACTGATAAATACCCTGATGTAAAATTAAAAAATATATATATAAATAAAAATACATGTGTTTATTAGAAAAAGTTTGGAAAACAAATTTCCCTAGTACTCTCAACCCCCTCCCCTGGCTTATCATGTATCATCAACTCAGTTTTTTGTGCCTTTTATGCACTGATAGCTTCTATTTCAATTTCAATTTATTTCGATATACCAAGAATCATAAAAGAATATATAAGAGGTTTACATAACTAATAGGGCAAGGAAGAGGTTATAACAAGATGTAGACAGGCAAACATGGATGGAATACAGAAGAAAGCACAAAAGGGGACAGAATGGATGGAAGAGAAACAAGAGCTGCTGCATTAAATCCAGGGGGGAAAAAGAGAAATAAAAAAAGATCAGTCATTTCAAATGATTAAGATTAAATAAAAAGATGAGTTTTAAGAGCACTTTTAAATTTTGAGAGTGATGATTCAGTTCTAATGAAAGGGACAAATCAGGGCGACGAAAATGGTAGGAGGTCTGTGCCAGAAGACGTATGAGGACAGACTAGAAGCCCTGAATATGTATATCCTAGAGCAGTGTTCTTCAACCTTTTTACACCCGTGGACCGGCAGAAAAAAAATAATTATTTTGTGGACCGGCAAACTACTAGGACTAAAATTTAAAAATCCTGTTTCCGCCCCATCTCCGCGAGCTCGGTCCCCACAAATCATCTGATCCCATCCACACAAGCCTCAGTTATGATTTTATATTGAATGTATTTTATATTAAAGTATAAAAAGAAACAATATTCTGTAGAATTGTCATTTTATAAATACAAATAATTCATAGAAAACATAGAAACATAGAAATAGACGGCAGATAAGGGCCCACGGCCCATCCAGTCTGCCCACCTTAATGTCCCTCCCCTACCTTTGCCCTGTGAATAGATCCCATGTGCCGATCCCATTTTGCCTTAAAATCAGGCACGCTGCTGGCCTCAATCACCTGTAGTGGCAGACTATTCCAGCGATCAACCACTCTTTCAGTGAAAAAGAATTTCCTGGTATCACCTCGTAGTTTCCCGCCCCTGATTTTCAACGGATGCCCTCTTGTTGTCGTGGGACCCTTGAAAAAGAAGATATCTTCCTCCGCCTCAATGCGGCCCGTAAGATACTTGAACGTCTCGATCATGTCCCCCCTCTCTCTGCGCTCCTCGAGCGAGTATAGCTGTAATTTGTCAAGCCGTTTTTCGTATGGTAGATCCTTGAGTCCCGAGACCATCCGGGTGGCCATTCTTTGCACCGACTCCAGTCTCAGCACATCTTTGCGATAATGCGGCCTCCAGAATTGCACACAGTATTCCAGGTGGGGCCTCACCATGGATCTATACAATGGCATAATGACGTCCGCCTTACGACTGACGAAACCCCTTCGTATGCAGCCCATGATTTGTCTTGCCTTGGACGAAGCCTGCTCCACTTGATTGGCAGACTTCATGTCCTCACTGACGATTACCCCCAAGTCTCGTTCTGCTACCGTTTTTGCTAGGATCTCGCCATTAAGGGTATAAGACTTGCATGGATTCTGGCTGCCCAGGTGCATAACTTTGCATTTTTTGGCATTGAAGTTGAGTTGCCATGTCCTAGACCATCGCTCCAGTAGGAGTAGGTCGTGCATCATGTTGTCGGGCACTGAATCTTCGTCTGTTGTGCATTTGCCCACTACATTACTCAGTTTGGCGTCATCGGCGAATAATGTTATTTTACCTCGTAGCCCTTCTGCCAAGTCTCTTATAAAGATGTTGAATAGGATTGGGCCCAAGACTGAGCCCTGTGGTACTCCACTAATCACCTCCGTCATTTCGGAGGGGGTGCCATTCACCACCACAGCAATTCAGAGCAAGGATCAACAAAACCCCTGTCTCCCCTCCCCTTCACATATATCCCCTCTACTATCAAGAAAACTGAACAAGCCAAATTATTACAGAATGCTACACAGAAATATCATGCTAACAGAATACTGAAGTAACACATGACAGGAATAGTTTTAGGGGAGTGCAACTAGGGCAACTGCCCCCTGGTCAGAGAGCGCCCTAAGCCAGCTGAAAGCTAAAGAAGCACTGCCTGGGTTTTGCAGTCCCCAGTTATATCTAACACCAGCTCTAGCAGGATATATATTTCAAATCTGATATATTCTAATCACAAAATAGAAATAAAATTATTTTTTTCTACCTTTTGTCGTCTCTGGTTTCTGCTTTCAATCTTTTTTTCACTCTCTTCCTTCCAGCGTATGCCCTCTCTGTCTCTTCAATCCAGCATCTGCCCCTTCCATCCACTATCTGTCCTCTCCCCCTTCCATATGGTATCTGTCTTCTTTCTATGTCCTTCTCCCCTTTCCATCCAGCTTGTGCCCCTCTCTCCTATTTACATGATTCATTCCAGCTTCACTGCTCTCTCATTTTTATCTCTTCTACACCAGATCTATCATCGTTGTCCCTCTGCTTATTTTTCTGCTGACCCCTTCCTATCATCAATCTCTCTACTTTCTCATGCCTGTGTCTCCCCTTCCCCTCCTCTAATCTCTCTGCCAGCTGTTTCCTTCCTTTTTTCATTCTCCCTTCCCTCCTCCTCCTGTCCAGCAGTAACTCTCTTCCCTTCCTCCCCTCCCACAGCATCTCTCCGTCTCCCTCTCCAGTAGCAGCTGTCCCTTTTTTTTCCTTGCCCAGCAGCTTCCCAGATTCCTTTCCCTCCTCCCCTCCCAGAAGCATCTCTCCTTCTCCCTCTCCAGTAGCAGCTGTACCTTTTTTTCCTTGCCCAGCAGCTTCCCAGATTCCTTTCCCTCCTCCCCTCCCAGAAGCATCTCTCCTTATTCTCCCTCTCCAGTAGCAGCTGTTCCTTTTTTTATCTTGCCCAGCAGCTTCCCAGATTCCTTTCCCTCCTCCCCTCCCAGAAGCATCTCTCCTTCTTCTCCCTATCCAGTAGCAGCTGTCCCTTTTTTTCCTTGCCCAGCAGCTTCCCAGATTCCTTTCCCTCCTCCCCTCCCAGAAGCATCTCTCCTTCTTCTCCCTCTCCAGTAGCAGCTGTCCTTTTTTTTCCTGGCCCAGCAGTTTCCCAGATTCCTTTCCCTCCTCCCCTCCCAGATGCATCTCTCCTTCTCCCTCTCCAGTAGCAGCTGTCCCTTTTTTTTTCCTGGCCCAGCAGCTTCCCAGATTCCTTTCCCTCCTCCCCTCCCAGATGCATCTCTCCTTCTCCTTCTCCCTTTCCAGTAGCAGCTGTCCCATTTTTCCCCTACCCAGCAGCTTCCCAGACTGATAGTGGTTTTCTCCCCTGCCAGCAGCTCTTCTTACTTCCCAGCACAGCGATTCGCTAAGGCAGCCTCGGGTCCTTTGTTGGGTCGCACCGCCTCTGAGGAAAGAGGAAGTTGCATCATCAGAGGCAGCCGCGACTCAGCAAAAGCCCCGAGGCTGCCTTAGCGAATCGCTGCGCTGGGAAGTTAAAGAGAGCTGCAGAGAGGGGAGAAAGCCACTGTCGGAGGCTCCCCAAGATCTCTCCGGCCCAGCGCACGCTTCCGATGCTGATCTTGCCGGTCCTGCGCGGACCGGCAGGAAGTTCAAATGAGTCAATCTTGCCGGTCCTGCGCGGACCGGCAAAAATTTCCTGCGGACCGATACCGGTCCGCGGACCGGCGGTTGAAGAACTGTGTCCTAGAGGAAAGGAGGGACAGGGGAGATATGACTCAGACGTTCAAATACTTGAAAGATATTAACGTGGAACAAAATCTTTTCCAGAGAAAGGAAAATGATAAAACCAGAGGACATAATTTGAGGTTGAGGGGTGGTAGATTCAAGAGCAATGTTAGGAAATTCTTCTTTACGGAGACAGTGGTGGATGCCTGGAATGTGCTCCTGAGAGAGGTGGTGGAGATGAAGATGGTGATGGAGTTCAAAAAAGAGTAGGATGAACACAGAGGATCTAGAATCAGAAAATAATAGTAAATATCTTACAGGATTACTTACAAAATAGCTCTTTTAGTCTTTAAGACATTAAAATCTAATACTCCGGCTTTCATAGATAGGCTCTTGATTCCATACAGTTCATCCAGAGCTCTCAGATCAGCTTCACAATGTACCTTAAATGTTCCCTCTTTAAAAGTTATCGGAACCCGCCGTGCTTCCATTTTTTCTGTTACGGCACCAATGTTATGGAACTCTCTTCCTTTATATTTAAGATTAGAACAAGACTTACAAATATTTAAAAAGAACCTAAAGTGTCTTCTTTTTAAAGAAGCCTTTAATTGACAGATTATAAATACTCTTTCTTCTTGACCTTTTTCGGTTTATCATCTTATCCCCTTATCTCCCTAATATGTTTCCCTTTTATGTAATCTTTTAACAAATATTGTATTTCCTCCCCACCTTCCCATTGTTATCAGTGGTCTTCCTGTTTAATGTTGTTACCCAGTTTGTTTAGAAGAATAGTAATTGTATAAGTGAGTCCATTTTAAACTCTATTTTATTTATGTAAAACGCTCTGAAATTGGAAAAGCGTTTAATCAAACAATTTAATAAACTTGAAACTTGAAACTTGACTTGCACAGTATGTGTCTGTATATGGCCTTTTGGTTGAAGATGGGCTGGGGAGGGCTTCAATGGCTGGGAAGGTGTAGATGGGGTGGAGTGAGCTTTGACGGAGACTTCAGTAGTTGGAACCAGTCTGTGTGTGACTGTGGTTGTGAGAGGAGCTGAAGAGAGAGCTGCAACTGAGAACCAGAGGCCTGTGGAAGGTGGGAGCTGGGCCTAGCTCTGTGCCCCAGGCAGAGCTATGAAGCCTGGGGTCCCTTCCCAGGGAAGGTCCTGGTTTGCAGGGCCTACTATGGAAGGAAGGAGGGAACCAGATGGTGAAAAGCCTGGGCCTTCAGGCTGGAGGAGGCCAGAAGAGCCAGACCCCAGAGCTCCTAGAGGAAGAGTTCCTGTTCCAGAATTGATACCAAGGAGCATGAAGGTACAACAGGGGTCTGGCAGGGCCTGGGAGTTGGAGGTGGAGATGGGCAGGAAGAAAGCCCAGGCTGTTACAGTGGTGGAGGATATGGAGGACTCACAAGGGTCAGAGGAGGATATTTTCAGTGGGGAGGAGGAGGTGGAGAAGGACATGGATTTGGCCACAAGAGCCATATTAACAGTTAAGGGGATGGCTGGACTGGAGAAAAAGCTGCAGGACTTACAAAAGAAACAACGTATGGTGTCCACTCTGTATAAGCTGGCTCCAGAGAAGCAAAAGAAAAAGTATAAGAAAGAACAGCAATACCTTCAGCGGCAGGTGGAAAACTGCATAACAGAGATGGCTGGTATTACAAAAGATGTGTCTAACCCCATGGCTGAAGGGTATCGGAACAGAGAGAGAATGGCAGGGCTGCAGGGACACCAGGGGAAATTACAGGCAGCAGTTTCTGCAGAAGAACCCTGTGCAGAAGCAGGACAGTTGGAAGAAGTGCAGGAAACTCCCACAGCAGTGGAAGAAAAAGCTACCACAGAGGCTACTGGAGAAAAGTTGGGAGACAGCCTGAATTGGTACAGCTGGGAAAAGAGTGCAGACACAGCAGAAACCAGAGTGGAGGAGGGGCGGACAAAGGAGCGCAGGAAGAAGAAAGCCACACAAAGAGTGAACTACCTGGAACAAGCAGGGACTGAAAAACTTCATATAGAGTTTGAGCAAGTGTTAGCAGGGACTGAGAAACCACAAACAGAAATTGAGCTACCACAAACTTTAATAAAAGCACCTGAGGGAGTGCTGGAACAGCAGGCAGCTGAGACTAGTTTGCCCAGTAACTTGCTAAAATTCTTGGAGGAGGAGGAAGAATGTGATTTGAAAGTGATTGATCAGCAGCCTGGATTGGAAACACCTGAGTTCCATCGGCAAGGAAAATCCCAGAATGCAGCTCAGGGGAGGAGTTCCCAAGAACTGGTGGGTGGAATCTTTTGTGTGACTGAGAATGTGACTGAGAAAGGGGTGGAGTCTTCTCTGAGCTGTGCTGAGGGAACTCAGCCTAATTCAAAGTGCAGAGTACAGCAAAGAGGTGTTTCCAGTGTGTTGGAAGGAGTGGAGTGGAGTCAGGAGCTGGAACCTGAGAATCTACAGAGAGAAATACAGCTGGAGGTGGCTGGAGGTGATGAAGCTGTGCTGCCACAACGGCAGCAATGGACAAAGCAAGTTTTGCCTTGTTCTAAAGAACTGCAGTTGAAAGAACTGAATGCAGGACAGATCCCTATGGATGTGAATGTGGGTGTTGGGGAGGGGGTGGGAGAGGGTGGGGGATCTGGTGGTGGTGGGCATGGTGCCCGGAAAGGGGTTAAACGGGGAATATCTTTTGCAGATGTGGTGGCTGGGGGATCGGGACAGGGGGGTAGGAATCGGGGGAGGGGGAATGCGCAAGGGGAGAGTGGGGGGAGGAGGGAGGATGGTGGAGGGTGGGGGGTGGGGTAGCGGGGGAGGGGGAGAGGGGGGTATTTTCAAGAGAAGAAATGTGGTTCAGTTGAAGTGGGTGGGGGTGGGGAATATGCCAACAAGGGACAGGGTGTTGAGAATGGTTCTGGGGTTGGGCTTCATCCCTGAGGACCTGTATGCCTGTATTCATCCGGTAATGGTTCCGGAGTATGACATCAGTTTCCAGAGACAGAGGGGTTTAGAGTTATTTTGGGAAAAATATGAGGGGGTGAGGGGGAGGGAGCAGTGGGCAGAATTTAAAGCCATACCTGTGAGTAAGCCTGACCTTGTGCAAGTGACAGTGTTGGTGAGAAATGTTCCCAGTTCAGACCTGACATACTGGTTGAATCGGTATGGGGTGCTTCGGACTCCATTAGTGAAGATCATGGACCCGAGTAGGGTCTGGGCTGTTGGATGGACGGCCAGCATGAAGCTAAGTCAAGTGGGTAATGTGATACAGCATGTTCCACCAGTGGCATACATTGGGAGAGAGTGCATCCAATGTTTTTACAAGGGGCAGCCCAGGGTATGTTTTCGATGTGGATCGTTTAGGCATCTAAGTATGGTGTGTCCTACCCTGATGTGTGTGAAATGTGGAGGGAAGGGGCATATTGGGGAGGAGTGTGACCTCATTCGGTGCAACTTGTGTGGATGTCTGGGACACCCGTTCAGCAAGTGTCCGAGGGCTGCACATAACAGGTGGCGAGAGGAAAATGATGGGGGAGGGGAGGAACCGCAGGAGCGGGCCAAAGAGGAGGAACGGGATCAGGAGGGTGGTCAGGAAGATAGCCAGGAAAAGGTGAGGCAGGGTGAAGGGCTGGTGCAGGAAGCAGAGGGGGAGAGAGAGGGTGGGGGTGGGGATGAGGGTACATGGGAAAAGGTACGTGGTAAGAAGGTGGGGAAACACCAGAGGAAAAAAAGGGGAGATAGGTTTGAGGATACTAATAGGTTTAGTGTATTGGCACAAGAGGAAGAGGATGGAGGTGGGGTGTCTCAGAAGAGGAAAGGGAAGAAAGGTCGGGAGGGAGGGCAGCAGGAATACCCGGCAGTGATTCTGGAGAGGTTGCGGGTTGAGACAGTGGGAGAGGAAGGGGATGGGGGAGGGGCTTTTCTAAATACAGAGGTGGGTGGGAAGGAGGGGATGTTTTGCTGGTTGGGAGGGATGTGATTAAGGAAGGGGAAGATAAGGAAAGGGAAGGAATTGGGGAAGAGTTGATTCTGGCGGAGGGCGAGGCGGTCCCGCCAGGGGTGGTGGTGAAGAGGGGAATGGAAGAAGGGAGCGGAGAGAAGGGGGGGAAGAAATCTAAATTAGTGTCATGATGGGGGGTCCCGGTTTGAATATTGCAACTTTGAATGTTGCTAGTCTCCGAACGGAGAGAAAGCGGTTTCTGGTTTATGAGTTCCTGGCTTCCAAACAATTGGATGTTATCATGTTGCAAGAAACAAGGGTTGACCACCCAAGTTTATTGTGGAAAGTTAAAAGGGACTGGAAATGGGGGCCGTCATACTGGGTATTAGCCCAGGAGGCTTATGGGGGGGTGGCAATTCTGTTTAACTCCAGGACGGTGGAAGTGCATAGGGTGGTGGAATTGGGTGGGGGGAGGGGGCAGATATTGGATGTAAGGGTGGAGGGAGAGGAGATAAGGTTGGTGAACATCTACGGTCCTCAGAGGAAGTGGGAGCGTAAAGCTCTAATCTCCCGGATCAGACCATATTTATACACGGCCAGGAGGGTGGTGTGGGGAGGGGATTTTAATGCAGTGGTGAGGCAGGAGGATAGGGAAGGGAGGAAATTTTCTTTAGGATATGATGAATTATTTTTGAAACAGGTGGGGGAGGGGGCAGGGCTGGTTGATATTTATACAGTTTTTGGGAAGCAAGGGGGGTTTACGTTTTTGGCAGGGGAAAATACCGCAGTCGTATCATCAGGTTTTTTGTAAGGAGGAAAGACTGTCAGGACCCTCCCCAAGTGCAGCATGTTGAATTTACAGATCACGCTTTGGTGAGCATACAGGTAGGGGGGAAGAACCCAGTTATGGGTAGGGGTCTGTGGAGGCTCAACAATGCATGGCTCCAGGAGGAGAGTGTACAGGAGGCCTTTAGGGAGTTCTGGACAGACCAGCTGTCTACTGTAAGCGTGTACGGGTCATTTGGGGGATGGTGGGAGGTTGTGAAGGGTAGGATCAAGGGTTTTTTCAAGAAAATAAGTAGGAGGGCATCACAAAATAGGGAGGGTAGGCTGGTAGCCCTGAGGAAGGAATTAAATTGGAGGATGGAAGGGGGTGAAAAGGGGGAGGGGATTCAGGTACTCAAGGGAAAAATTGAAGCACTACAGTACGATAGATATAGGTCCTTAGTGTGGGAGAGGGACTATGGGCATTTCATCTCACCGGACCCTTTCAGGGCATGCAAAGAGAGGGTCAGGTGGCGGAAGGTAGGGAGTTTGTGGGACAATGAGGGGATGGAGCAGGAGTCACGAGAAGGGATATTGAGGGTGATGGGAGAGCATTTTGGGGGGCTCTTTGAAGTTGGGCAAGAGGAAAGGGAGGGGTGGGAGGAATATATAGAGGGGACCCCGGGGGTGGGGGGAGGGTTAACAGAGGAGCAGGCAGAAGCGCTGAATGGCCCATGGATGGTGGAGGAGGTAAGACGGGCGATAGCTGGCCTGACCAGAGGGAAATCACCCGGTCCAGATGGGTTGACAGCCGAGTTTTTTAAGACATTTTGTGAGCAGATGATACCTTTCTTGGTGCGGCTGTTTACGGAGCTTAGCTGTCAGCCTGTTCTGCCGAGGTCCATGAGGGAGGCGGTATTGGTTTTGATTGCGAAGCCAGGGAAGGAAGGGTCAAGGGTGGGAAATTGGAGGCCGATTTCTTTGCCTAATACAGATAGGAAAATTTTAGCAAAGATGATGTGCGCAAGACTGGGAGAGGTGGCGGCATCAGTACTGGCACTAGTACAGATGTGTGGCATGCAGGGGAGGGGGGCGATAGAAGCAGCGGTAACAGTAAGAGAGGCAGTTGAGAGGGGTCGGAGGGCCCAGGGGGGGCGGGTGCTTGTTAGTTTGGACCAAGCCACAGCCTTTGATAGGGTGCCATACAAATATTTGTGGGGGGTTCTTACAAAGTATGGGATTCCTGTGCAGTTTGTGGAGGGGTTGAAGACTCTGTATAGGGAGGCAGCAACCTTTCCCTTGGTGAATGGGTGGAGGGGGGAGCGTTTCTCCATTGGGAAAGGGGTGAGACAGGGCTGTCCCTTAAGTCCATTGCTATATGTATTTGCCGTCGATCCATTGCTGCAGCGGCTGGAGAAGGGTGGGGGTTTAACAGGGATAGATATGGGGGAAGGCACAAAGATCAGGGTGGTGGCATATGCCAATGACATCTCTGTGTTTGTATCTTCAAATAGAGAGTTTAGGTGGATGGAGGAAAAACTGGGAGAGTATTCAGGTGCCACAGGGGCATGCATTAACCAGGAAAAGAGTCATTTGTTGAAACTCGGGGATCCGGCATGGGAGGTGGAGAGTACAAGTGGGTTCTTGCCTCCAGAGGGGAGGGTTAGGGTGCTGGGGGTTGTCTTCAGTGGGGATGAGGCGTATCAAATGGAGAATTGGAAGGGAAAAATCCAGGAAGGGCAGCAGAAGGTGAAAGCTTGGAAGCAGTGGAAGCTGACATTTCTGGAACGGGTGCGTCTAATGAAAGTATATTTGGTTCCTTTGTTCTTATTCCTTAGTTATGTGTGTTTGCTCCCGCAGGGGTTGCACGCTACGATGTATAGTCTTTTTTTTTCAGTGCCTCTGGGGTAACCGCTTAAATCCAATAAAGAGGGGGGTAACATATTTGGCAAAAGAACAAGGGGGCTTGGGGATGGTGAACCCCATTCTTTTTTTCTCCTCCCTCTTCTTCCAGTTCCATTTGGGGGGGTTGGTGAAGGGACAGCAGGAAAGGGTGGCATGGGTAGAAAGTGTTCAAACGTGGGGAACAGTGTTTTGGAAAGACTGGTTGGGGGAGTGGAAATAGGGAAGAAGCGGGTGGTGGGGGTTTTGGCAGGGGTGCCGGGTCAGGCGGACATGGCCCGTTTAGTTAGGAGTTGGAGGGTAACGGTGGATGAAGTGGTGGAGGGGAGGAAGACATGGATGGAAAGAGTGCTGCACCAGTGTTATGCGGTGGAACCTCTGCTGAAGGATTGCCCGGGGATACGTCAACAGCAGGCACTCCGTTATGTGGTGATGCCACGCCTGCCCCCTAAGTACTTCGATGTGGCATGGCTGGCACTGCATGGCAAGATGTATGTCCGGGCGAATCTAAAGTGTAGACCTGTGACTGACAGGGAGTGTCCAAGGGGGGAGTGCCAGGGAGTGTTAGAGACAATGGAACATTTTTTGTGTTTTTGCCCCTTTTCAGTTGAGGTGGGGAGGAGGGTGGCCAGGGATTTGGGGTTTCAGGTGGGGTTGTTTGAAAGTCTGAGTTATGCGGATTGGGTTTATGGGGGTGGTGGGGGGAAGAGGGTGTATGGTGAAACTTTTTTTATTATTTTATCCATACTGAAGTATTTCATTTGGATGGCACGTTGCCAGATGTCGCTGAGGCAGCGACAGCTGGCACCGGACACAGTGGCGATGGATGTGGTGCGGGCAGTGTGCCAAGTTGCAGAAGCAGAGAGAAAAAGAAGGAGTGAACAGCAGTGGCGTTTACTGTGGAAGGGGGTGCGGCTTCAGCCTCCCTGACGCGTGTTACAGTTTTTGTTTTAACTGAGTTTTTTGTATTTATGTTTATTTATTGCTGGGAGGGAGGGGGGGTTTCTAGTCATTTTGTGAACAGGGTTTGGGGATGTTTAGTTTCATATGTACAGGTTTGGTGTGGGGATAGTGAAATGTCAGTTTATGTTTGTATTATTTGTATGATATTTGCTGCTGTCACTTTGTAATGTATTGAATTGTAATGCTTTTTTGGTATAAGTCTATATAATAAAAAGAACTTTTCAGCAGTTGGAGCCCAAGCACAGTACCGGGTAGAGCTTTGGATTCTTGCCCAGAAATAGCTAAAAAGAAAAAAGAAAAAATTTTAATTGAATCAGGTTGGGCAGACTAAATGGACCATTCGTTCTTTATCTGCCGTCATGTACTATGTTACTATGTAAATCATTCCAAATGGATGGGACCACTACACTAAAACAAGAATTAAAGATTGTATCCAACCAAATATAGCAGTGTGATTAGGGTTACCAGATGTCTGGATTTCCCCGGACATGTCCTGCTTTTGAGGACATGTCCGGGGGTCCAGACGGCTTTTCAAAACCCGCTTCTTTGTCCAGGTTTTGAAAAGCTTCCAACATCGGGACGGCATCCGTGAACTTATGGATGCAACACGCGACGTCATTGCACTACATCCGCGCATATGCGCGAAGTCATCGCGTCACATCCGCACATGCGCAGATGCCATCTCGACGCATGAATGGGTTAAGGGTGTGGGGCAGGGGGTGTGGATGGGGGTGGGATGGGGCGGGCCTGGAGGCCTGGCCAAGGGTCCAGATTTTCCAGAAGGAAAATCTGGTAACCCTAGGTGTGATGGAACACTAAGGGGATGTTGATAGCAGGATCAAAGAGTATGTTGTGATTTATATGGTATAAGAAGATGAAACAAAAATGCTGGAGTTCTAGACTGAAGGATCTGATAAGTAATGGATAAGTACTTGTACATGATCCTAAAATCACAAGTAGCCAATGTTCTGAGAAAAGAAGAGGAGAGGCATGATCTTACCCTCTCGGTGAACCTGGCTAGGGGAAATGACAAATGCCTGTATCTTGGTGTAGTATACAGACCTCCAAGACAACAGGAAGACAAGGATATAGAATTAATCGAAGACATAGAGAAAATCACTTTGCGTGGGGACACAGTATTGTTAGGGGACTTCAATATGCCTGATGCAGATTGGAACACACTTTCCGCTACGACCAGCGGCAGCAGAAGGCTATTAACCTCCATAAAGGGAGCACGACTCAAACAAATGGTATTGGAGCCCACTAGGGATCAGGCGATACTGGACCTGGTACTCACCAACGGAGAAAGCGTCTCGGAGGTTTCGGTAGGCGATACGTTGGCCTCCAATGACCACAACATGGTATGGTTCAACCTCAGGAAAGGTTTCACTAGATCAAACACAGCAACAAAGATCCTCAACTTTCAAGGCACTGACTTCAAAAGCATGGGAGATTTCATTCATCAGGCGCTGCAAAACCAAGCTGAAACCGGTAATGTAGAGGCTATGTGGTCAACTCTGAAATCTACCCTACATGAAGCAACTAACAGCTATGTAAAAACAGTAAGCAAATGGTGGAGAAACAATAAACCTCAGTGCTTCACTGCGGAGATCTCGGACCTCGTTAAAAAGAAGAAAAAAGCATTCATCTCCTGCAAACAATCAGGAAAAAGGGAGACAAAAGAAAACTATCTGGCAAAGTCTAAAGCTGTCAAAACAGCAGTCAGAGAGACCAAAATCCGAATAGAAGAAAATCTAGCAAAGAACATTAAGAAGGGGGATAAATCCTTCTTCAGGTATATTAGTGACAGAAAAAGAAACACAGACGGGAATTATGTAGAATCGGATTCCGAAAAAGCCGAACTACTAAATGAATACTTCTGCTCAGTCTTTACCTGTGAGGCGCCGGGGTCTGGTCCAGAGTTGCAGACAAGGGAAAGCTCAGAAGACCCATTTTGGAATTTTGAGTTTACGCCCAGCAGCATCTACTGTGAACTATCAAGACTCAAAGTGAACAAAGCCATGGGACCTGACAATCTACACCCCAGGGTGCTTAGAGAGTTGAGTGATGTCCTGGCGGAACAGTTATCTGCGCTCTTCAATCTTTCCCTAAGTACAGGGAGAGTCCCGTTGGACTGGAAAACAGCTAACGTCATTCCACTCCACAAAAAGGGATGCAGGACGGAGGCTGTGAATTGCAGACCGGTGAGTCTCACATCAATAGTGAGTAAACTTATGGAAACACTAATTAAACATAAATTAGATACGATTCTGAACAAGGAGAATCTACGTGATCCCCATCAACATGGATTTACAAAGGGATGGTCCTGCCAATCCAATCTAATCAGCTTCTTTGACTGGGTAACAAGAAAGCTGGATATGGGGGAGTCCCTGGACGTCATGTACTTGGACTTCAGTAAATCTTTTGATAGCGTCCCACACCGCAGATTATTGAACAAAATGAGTTCGATGGGATTGAGTGAAACATTAACTGCATGGGTCAAAGACTGGCTAAATGGTAGACTTCAGAGGGTGGTGGTGAATGGTACCCTCTGTGAAACGTCGGAGGTGATCAGTGGAGTGCTGTGGGGCTCGGTCTTGGGCCCGATCCTATTTAACATTTTCGTAAGGGACCTGGCTCAGGGGCTTCAAGGTAAAATAACATTATTCACCGATGACGCCAAATTATGCAACATAGTAGGCAAAAGCACATTGTCCGACAGTATGACGCAGGACCTACTCTTACTGGAACATTGGTCCTCGACTTGGCAACTAAGCTTTAATGCCAAAAAGTGTAAGGTCATGCACCTAGGCAGCAGAAATCCATTCAGAACTTATACCCTAAATGGTGAGACCTTAGCTAGGACTGCAGCAGAATGAGACTTAGGAGTGATCATCAGTGAAGACATGAAAACTGCCAATCAAGTGGAGAAAGCTTCATCCAAGGCTAAACAAATGATGGTTTGTATCTGTAGAAGTTTCGTCAGCTGGAAGCCCGAAGTCATAATGCCGTTGTACAGATCCATGGTGAGACCTCATCTGGAATATTGTGTACAATTCTGGAGGCCACATTACCAAAAAGATGTGCTGAGAGCTGAATCGGTTCAGCGAATGGCCACCAGGATGGCCTCAGGACTCAAGGATCTCCCGTATGAGGAAAGGCTGAGTAAATTGCAGCTATACTCACTCGAGGAACGTAGAGAGAGGGGAGACATGATTGAGACATTCAAATACATCACGGGCCGTATCGAGGTGGAAGATGATATCTTTTTTTCTTAAAGGACCCACGACCACAAGAGGGCATCCGCTGAAAATCAGGGGCGGGAAATTTCATGGCGACACCAGGAAGTATTTCTTCACCGAAAGGGTGGTTGATCATTGGAATGATCTTCCACTGCAGGTAATTGAAGCCAGCAGCGTGCCAGATTTTAAGAGAAAATGGGATAGGCATGTGGGATCTCTTGGGGGAAGAAGTTAGGGGGGTGGGTCATTAGAATGGGCAGACTTGATGGGCCGTGGCCCTTTTCTGCCATCATTTTCTAGGTTTCTATGTTTCTATGATCTATAGTACCTATAAAAACACACTGTTTTTTGAGGGGGGGTTTCAAAAAAGCCATAATTGGTTGGGAAAACACCTCAGTTTATAAATTCTTAGTACCTTAGATGCTCGTCAAAAAAATCACATTATTGACAATTAATCCAAATCACTACTTAGTAAATAGGGCCTATATTTGATTTTTAATGATAGCTTGAAGGAATATTTTATCTGAGCTGAAGGAGGGAATACATATTAACTGCTGAATCAGAGAACAGCAGAACTTTAGACTTCTCTGGATTTAATTTCAATCTATCAGCCAGCCAAGATGTCACATGTGATAGTTAGTCATTGAAGGAGTTGATATCTTGAGGGTTTGTGGATTCTAGGAGGTGCATGATTATGGATGTCATCTGAGTAGATGTAAGCTGTAAGATCAAATACGTATAGAAAGAGGTACCATAAAGATGTTGAACAAAGTAAATGACAGATCCCTGGGGTATCTCCTAGTCAAAACATCCAAATGGCCATTTTTGAAATTGACTTTCTAGATATCTTTCTAATCGTTTTCTCTTCAGTGTATCTAAATCTTAAATGGGTGTGTTAGAGTCTTGTTTTTGATGAGCTTAAGGTGGGCTTAGAACTTAGACATTCTACAGTGATAATAATTGAACATTTAATAAAAGGTCCAGGGCACCATTTAGATGTTTGGGGATAGACTTGTTTTAAAAATGAATAAGAGTCAAAAAAGTGCCCAAACTGACCAGAAGATGACACCCCCCCCCCTTACTCCCACCATGGCCCTTGACTTCCTCCCACCAACCAAAGATGTGAAAGAAACAGTATATACCACCCTATATGACTGGGTGGGTTTTGGAGGGCTCGTAGTACAATATAAGCAGGCTGTGGTGAAATGTGTATCTGGGAATTTTTAATGTGACATTCACTTCAGTACCCCCTAGAGTACCCCTCTGTTCTGCTCAGATTCTGTGTGGCCAGTTTGCTAAGAATGCTGGCTGCTTACACATCCTGATGGCTTGTTTGTGTGCATTTTTCTTTTGGGCGTTTTTGTATTTGAAAATGGACACAAAAGATAGACATGATAAGGGCATAAAAAAAGATGTCTTGAGGTTTAGAAAATGGACATTTTATCTACTGGATTTTTGGATGTCTTTCCTAAAATATGCAAACTCAGATTTATTCACATTGCATGATAAGCATCTGCTTTGAATCCATTGTTAAGTGCATGCTTCTTATCTCATTATTATTTAATATGTTTTAGGAAATAACTAGCCCACCCCCCCCTTTTACTAAACCGCGATAGCATCCTATGAGCGTTGGGAGTAGCATGGAGTATTCAACATGGCTCCCTGCACTAATAACCGCTATCACGGTTTAGTAAAATGGAGAGGGGAGGGGTAGGTTTGTAGTTTCAGATTTTAACTGATAAACACCCTGATGTAAAAAAAAAAAAAAAAAAAAGATAAGTAAAAATACACGTGTTTATTAGATAAAGTTTGGAAAACAAATTCCCCTAGTACTCTCAACTCCCTCCCCTGGCTTATCATGTATCACCAGTTCAGATTTTTGTGCCTTTTATGCACTGATAGCTTCTATTTCAATTTCAATTTATTTCGATATACCAAGAATCATAAAAGAACATATAAGAGGTTTTCATAACTAATAGGGCAAGGAAGAGGTTATAACAAGATGTAGACAGGCAAACATGCATGGAAGAAGGCACAAAAGGGGACCGAATGGATGGAATAGAAACATTACATCTGCTGCATTACATCTGGGGAGGGGGGGTGAAGAAAAAAAAAGATCAGTCATTTCAAATGATTAAGATTAAATAAAAAGATGATTCAGTTCTTTTTTTAATTCTTTATTGATTTTCTAAACTTCAAAAGTGCAATACACAAATATATATCATATAATAAGTTAATAAAAGCACATTCAACTTACAAATATGCATAATCAACCATTTTCTCCCACCCACCCAACCACCCAATGATTATTCAATAAAACACAGAAACATAGGGCTCCTTTTATCAAGGCGCGCTACGGGGATTAGTGCGTCGGACATTTCATCACGTGCTATCCCCTGCGGCAAGCCAAAAAACTAACACCTCATCAATGGAGGCGTTAGCGACTAGCGCGGCAAGCGGTTTAACGCGCAGTATTCCGCGTGTTAAACCCCTATCGCGCCTTGATAAAAGGACCCCATAGACTATCCAGATTAAAAATATCCTCCCATCCTCCTCCCACCCCAGGTGGACATACTCAAAAGTCAAATTAGGACATAAATAGCCACCCCCCCCCACACCCACCCTTTGCTGGATGTGTACGAAAATAAACCAAAACTGACTCATAATCAAAGACCTACTATAGTAAGGTAATATTCAAATAGGTGGATTTGGGATCACCTGGAAGCACTGGATGCAGGCAGGCATATGTACACTAGATCAGTGGTTCCCAACCCTGTCCTGGAGGACCACCAGGCCAATCGGGTTTTCAGGCTAGCCCTAATGAATATGCATGAGAGAGATTTGCATATAATTGAAGTGAGAAGCATGCAAATTTGCTCCATGCATATTAATTAGGGCTATCCTGAAAACCCGTTTGGCCTGGTGGTCCTCCAGGACAGGGTTGGGAACCACTGCACCAGATAATGTTCTATCAAATGGGAAAATGCTTGATTTTTCACGACTGCAACAAACATTTGGTATTGCAAAGTCTCAAAATTATAAGTGGTTGCAGTTGAAGCAAGCCATCAGAAGGGGTTTCCTGATTGGCAAAATCTAAAAAATTATTACAGCTTGCAGGTCCTATGCTTCTATATAGATTAATTAGGGCATCGGGCTAACCGGTGGTATAAATTAATATCTGATTTCTTGAATAAAAAAAACAAAAAATGGTCTTAGAGACATTTGGAGCATTGAGATTAAGCAATATATTTCTGTATCTCGATGGGCACGAATTTAGACTTGGAGGATGAGATGTACAGCATCAGTATCTATGAGACAAACATGTTTTTTCTGTTACATAGATCTTTTTGGACCCCTGTTAGATTACACAAGTTAGATACTTGTAAATCTAACAGATGCTGGCATTGTCATCTGGACACTGGATCAACTGTTGTTCTATTGTCCTTTGATATTTAACTTTTGGAGGTCAATATGGGATACGATTAACAACATATTGGAATCTTCAATTCCACTGATGTATGAGGCGGTCATATGTGGAACATTATTACATGTTAAACCCCCTAAGGATCGTTATAAATGCCAACTTTTTCTTGTCATGAATGGGATAGCCATGCAGATGGTTACCCGAAATTGGAAGAACTATGACCGCCTAAATTTTCCTTTCTGGTGGGCAAATTTGTGCTCTAGCTATAGATATGAAAAAATGAATG
The DNA here is from genome assembly GCF_902459505.1 of Geotrypetes seraphini. Taxonomy (NCBI): domain Eukaryota; kingdom Metazoa; phylum Chordata; class Amphibia; order Gymnophiona; family Dermophiidae; genus Geotrypetes; species Geotrypetes seraphini. Next base: position 177,242,413 of record NC_047085.1, on the reverse strand, counting down.
CCGATAGTTTGGGGCACAGTAATTTATTTAAGCTGTTTGGGGGGCTGTTGACATCATATATTACCTCATTATAGTAAGATGATTCAGTTCTAATGAAACAGACAAATCATTCCAAATGGATGGGATCACTACACTAATTCAAGAGCTTTTTCACTTTTTTGTAAGGTAAGTAAGTAAAAGTAAGAGGAAAAGAAGGCCGCTTTGGTTATCAAAAGTAGTAACTGAGAAGGTAAGGAATAAGAGGTTAACTTTCATAAACTACAAAAGATCACAAAAAGAGGAAAACAGTCAAAAATATCTGGAAAAGTTAAGAGAGGCTGGTCATGTAGTCAGGAAAGCAAAAATGCAAATGGAAGAAAAAATAGCTGACACGGTAAAACGGAAGACAAGATATATTAGGTGAAGGGGAGGAATATGTAGAAGCTGATAAAGAAAAGGCTGAATTGCTTAACAAATATTTTTGTTCTGTGTTCACGGCTAAAGCACTGGGAGTGGAACCGCAGAAGACAAGCCTGAATAGGGATGGAGAAGTGGTAGACCCTGATCGATTTTCAAAAGGTTGTGTTTGTGAGGAGTTAGCTAAAATAAAAGTAGACAAAGCGATGGGGCAAGATGGTGTACATCCAAGGGTGCTGAAGGAACTTAGGGAAGTTCTGGTGGTTCCGTTGACTCACCTTTTCAATGAGTCAATGGTACCAAAGGATTGGAGAAGGGCGGATGTGGTCCCCATCCACAAAAGTGAACATAAGGCAGAAGTAGGGAATTACAGGCAAGTATGTCTGACTTCTGTGGTAAGCAAATTAATGGAAACGCTTTTAAAACAGAGAATGGTGAAGTTTCTGGAATCCTATGGATTACAGGACTGGAGGCAACATGGATTCACTAGAGGTAGGTCTTGTCAGAGAAATCTGATCAATTTCTTTGACTGGGTGACCAGAGAATTGGATAAGGGAGTGTGAAAGATGTGGTGTATTTAGATTTTAGCAAAGCCTTTGACAAGTGTTCTACACAGATATCTAATAAATAAACAGAGTGCCCTTGGGATGGGTCCCAAAGTGATGGGCTAGGTCAAGAACTGGTTGAGTGGAAGGGGACAGAGGGTAGTGATCAAAGGAGATCACTCTAAGGAAAGGGTTGTTACCAGTGGTGTGCCTATTTCTGCAAATGTTTGTTTTCTTCAGGTAGTTTTTTCCTTATAAGAAAAAAACCCCAAAAAAACAGAGTAATAACTAAATCAAAAAATTCAGAAGTTATATATATTACTCGCCAGAGGTGGGCTAAACACTCCCGCCACTTTCCTTATGTCATCTATTAATAGGCCAAGAAGTCATCACCCATCACTTTCTCATTCCCAGGCTCTTCTGGTCTTCTTTACTTGTTCACTCTGTTTTTCCAGGCACTGTTCTAACAACTTCAACACACGATTGACCTTGGCTCTCAGGCCGCTTATTATCATTCTAGCCATTGCCGGTCCCTTTGGTTGCTACCAGCCACTCACTCTGGTCACTCCTGGTCATTCTGGTTGCTGGCCTCTTGGGTCCCCACCAGTCCTAGACACCAACAGTCCCTCTGGTTGCCAGCCTCTTGGTTCCAGCTGGTCACTGTAATTCCTCCACTGGTCACCACCGGTCTCTCCACCAACCACTGTTAGCCAGAACTTCACTAGTACCTTGGTCCCTCCACATACCCTCTGGTTACTGATCATTCTCTGAGGACTCCCTTGGTCCCTCAGGCACTTACTCTCTCTGAGTACTCTCCAGGTCACTCAGATGCTCTTTCACTCTGGGGCTACTACCAGTCCCTCTGGTTGCTGGCCTCTTGTGTCCCCTCTCTCTGAGGACTCTCCAGGTCCTTCAGATACTCTCTCTGCTGGTCATCAAGCTTGAGGAGTCTCAAGTCCCTCCAAACTCTACCAGTTAGGTTAATACAGGGTAGGATCTCTCATTGCCTCTCTTTCTCTCTGCTATACTATGCCCCCTATCAGTACTAATCAGTTCCTCTACTGCACTGATACCCTGTCAGCACTGGCTATTACTAGGCTTACAAGGAGTTAGATAAGAGACAGCATTCCTCCTTCTGAGGGTTTCCTGGCTCTTAAAGAACCTCTTCATCTTCCCAGCTCTTTGTCCTGGAGCTGTTCTTTTCAATACCCTAACTCACTCAGGGTGAGTGGACAGCTCCCAGAAGTCTTTGCATAATCTTATGCATATGAGCTCCACACATCACTGCTCAGGATCCCTCTGCTGGCCTGGGATAGGAACTTCACCCTGTCACATCATCCCAGGAATAATTTGCCCAATATTCAGAGATATTTAACTGACCAGGAACAGTTCATGGCCAACTCAATAGCTTTCAGCCAGCTAACCTCTAATATTCAGCAGGAGATAGCCAACTTCTTAAATTCTGAGCTTTATTTTGCCACTGTTGCTGAAAAGACTGCTATCTTATTTTGTTAATTGCCAATTTGCAGAAACAAAATTCTATGTTTTGACATTGTTTCAGATCATTGATTGAACCATATCCATGTCATTCTCTTCTTGGTTGGGCTGAGAACATATCAGCACACCCTCGTATAAAGTTCTTTGCTCAAATTCAGGAGTATGGAACTTTGAGGGAGCATGAACCTAGGAGGGGCACAGGTGTATTTGAGGGTAGCTCAGGCAGTTTTGTGCACAACTTACAGAATACTAACATTTATATGCTTAACTGCTTACAGGCACAAGCATTTACCCCAGCCACTGAGCTGGCATAAGTGCTCAGGCCTAAAATTAAGGCCTTACATGTTAGTATTCTATAACAGAAGTTGCACACAAAACTGCTGACTCAGAATCCATGCCTAGCATGCACCATCAAGTCACCTAACTTTAGGTGATCTATTGAGAATGTCTATAGTGGTTTCCAAGATAAGACAATAAGGACATTTTTCCCAGTCACTTGATAATTTCTGATTTCTCAAGATGGCAGCACTGGTCCATAAAGTAGTGTTACCATCTTTCTTTCTACGAGGGGTTGCTGAAAGGTTCTCAGCCCAACCAACCAGCTTCCTAGATTCTGAGCATTATTTTGCCACTTTAACTGAAAAGAGTGATTCAGGAATCTATTCTCTTCTTGGTTGGGCTGAGAACTTTTTAGCACCCCTCATATAAAGATGTAAATTACATTATCCTAAATACAGATTTGCATAATGGACATGTAAATATTAGCACCCATACTGTCATGTTTGCAAGAAAATGCCTTTATAAAAATGCCCTCTAATTGTATAATTGATGCATTGAAGACAACTGTATTCTCCTATTAAATGATGATACAATGATAGGAAAATAAATAATTCCTAATATGGCTAAAGAACATTTTGCAAGGTTTGTCATTTTACTTTTCCTCTAAATAACAGTGGGCCACTATTACAAAGCCGAGGTAGCGATGTTCCAGTGGTAAATGCACCAAAGCCTGTTCAATTCCCGTGGGCTTTGGTGCATTTACCGTGGCAGCATCACTACCCTGGATTTATAAAAGGGGCCTAGTATTTCTGAAGCAGTCTGAGAGAAAAAAAAAATGGCTACAGTTTATCCACAGGGGCTCAAGCTTGTCTTCCCCATTGTGGAGATTCAAAGAAAAGCAAAAAAATGGAGCCTGAAGAATTGTTATATGAGGGGGTGCTGAAAAGTTCTCAACTCAACCAAGATGAGAACGGCGTAGATATGGTAGGTCAAAACATAGAATTTTGTTTCTGCAAATTGGCACTTAACAAAATAAGATAACACTCTTTTTAGCTACAGTGGCAAAAATAACGCTCAGAATTTGAACATAAGAATTGCTTCTGCCGGGTCAGACCAGGGGTCCATCGTGCCCGGCAGTCTGCTCCTGCGGTGGCCCCCCCAGGTCCATGACCTGTAAGTGTTCCCTACCTAACCTAAACATCCATACCCTGTTCTCTTAATGTCCTGTAAGGTAAACCTCTATCTGTACCCTGTTATCCCCTTCGCTTCCAGGAAGTCATCCAGTCCCTTTTTGAACCCCAGAATTGTACTCTGACTTATCACCTCTTCGGGAAGCGCATTCCAGGTGTCTACCACCCGTTGAGTGAAGAAGAACTTCCTTGCATTCGTTATGAATCTGTCTCCTCTCAGTTTTTCTGAATGACCTCTTGTTTTTGTTGTCCCCGCTAGTCTAAAGAATCTGTCCCTCTCCACCTTCTCTATGCCTTTCATGATTTTATAAGTCTCTATCATGTCCCCTCTCAGTCTCCGCTTTTCCAGGGTAAAGAGCCCCAGCTTGTCCAACCGTTCGGCATATGAAAGGTTCTCCATGCCCTTTATCATCCTCGTTGCTCTCCTCTGGACCCTCTCGAGTATTGCCATGTCCTTCTTGAGGTATGGCGATCAGTATTGGACGCAGTATTCCAGATGTGGGCGCACCATTGTTCGATACAGTGGCAGGATAACTTCCTTCGTTCTGGTAGTGATACCTTTTTTGATAATGCCCAACATTCTGTTCGCCTTCTTTGAAGCCACTGCACATTGCGCCGCCGGCTTCATTGTGTTATCCACCAATACCCCCAGATCTTTTTCTTGGTTGCCTTCCCTCCTATCATATAGCTGTACATGGAGTTCCCCTTCCCTATGTGCAAGACCTTACATTTCTCCACATTGAAGCTCATCTGCCATCTTTTTGCCCACTCACTCAGTTTGTTCAGGTCGCTCTGCAGTTCTTTGTATTCCTCAACAGTTCTGACCCTGCTGGAGAGTTTTGTGTCATCCGCGAACTTGATAACTTCGCACTTCGTCCCCGTTTCCAGATCATTAATAAATATATTGAACAGCAGCGGTCCCAGCACTGACCCTTGCGGAACACCACTCGTGACCCCTATCCAGTCAGAGTAGTGCCCCTTTACTCCTACCCTCTGCTTCCTTCCCGCCAGCCAATTTTTTATCCATCTGTGCACGTCCCCTTCCACCCCGTGACTCCACAGTTTCTTCAGTAGGCGTTCATGGAGTACCTTGTCGAAGGCTTTTTGGAAATCTGGATATACGATGTCTACGGGGTCACCTTGGTCCAATTGTTTACTTATCCCCTCAAAGAAATGCAGTAGATTCGTCTGGCACGATCGTCCTTTACAGAAACCATGCTGGCCTGTTTTCATCAGATTATTTTTTTCTATATACTCATCGATACCTTCTCTGATCAGCGATTTGGCCATCTTCCCCGGAACTGAGGTTAAGCTCACCAGTCTGTAGTTCCCCGGGTCGCCTCTCGATCCTTTTTTGAAGATCGATGTGACATTCGCTATCTTCCAGTCCTCCGGGATTACCCCTGTTCTCAAGGATAGGTTGCAAATATGCCGCAGTAACTCCGCTGTTTCATCTCTGAGCTCTTTCAGTATTCTCGGGTGGATCCCGTCTGGGCCCGGAGCTTTGTCAGTTTTTAATCTATCTATCTGCCTGAGAGCATCTTCGAGGTTTACCTCCATGCATGATAATTTTCCCTCTTGATCTCCCCTGAAGATTTTTTCTGGTTCTGGCACGCTGGATGTGTCTTCTATTGTAAAGACCGACTAGAAGAACTTGTTTAGTCTACCAGCCACCTCTTTTTCCTCTTTCACCACTCCCTTCCGGTCACCCTCATCCAGAGGTCCCACCTCCTCCCTCTCTGGCTGCTTCCCTTTCACATATGGGAAAAATGGTTTGAAATTTCTTGCTTCCTTGGCCAGTCTCTCCTCATACTCTTTCTTGGCTTTCCTGACTACTCGGTGATATTCTTTTTAATGCTTCCTGTGCTCTCTCCAATTTCCTTCGGTTTTGTCTTTTTTCCACTTCCGAAATTATTTTTCTTGTTTCCTATCACTTTCCTTACTTCATTGGTTATCCATGCAGGGTCCTTCATCTGATTCTTTTTGGATCCTTTCCTAAATCTTGGTATATATAGGTTATATATAGGTTTAAGGAATTTAAGGAAGTTGGTTGGTTAGGCTAAGACCTTTTCAGCACCCCCTCGTATTCACATGTCTTTCTTGAACCTAAGGAGGCAATAAGAAAAAAAAAATAAATTTATGAGTTTCTTCTTTTAACATGTTACTACTAATAGATAATAAGATAATCCACTCCTTCTTTCTTGGTCAAGATGATCCTTTAAGGTCTTTCTCACAGTCACATAGGAAATCAGCCAAAGAAAGAGCTATTTCTAAGGGAGAAACTTGTTTGATCTGACTTTCCTAGTGATTAGGGCTGCAGCCTTGTGCTGTTTGTGACCCTGGGCAAGTTACTTAGCACTTCATTGCCCCAAGTATGTTAGTCAGATTGTGAGCCAACCGGGACAGATAGGAAGAAATACTTGAGCACCTGAATGTAAACTGCTTAGGCCAGGGGTGGGCAAACTTTTTGACTCATGCGCCACAATGGGTTCTTAAATTTGACAGAGGGGCCGAACCAAGAGCATCTTTCTATCCCAACATCCCTCCCATCCCCCTGTGCAGCAGAACCCTTGTCCAGCTTCTATCCCTCCCTCCCATCCCTCATGCAGCAGAACCATTACCCAGCTTTCATCCTTCCCTCCCTCCCATCCCTTGTGCAGCAGAACCCTTGAGCACCCGCCACACAGCCGAACCCCCAGCTGACCCTCCATCCTTCCCTCCCATCTGAATCCCGCCGACCGCGAGCCCTACATACCTCTCTCCAGAGCAGCATCGGGCCGGCAGCACTCTAAACAGGCTGCATCGTGGCCTTCTCTTGTCAGGGCCTTCCGTGTACCGCGTTACTGATGACATCATCAGTGATGAGGCAGAGAGAATTCCCTGATGAAAAAAGGCCACGAAGCAGACTGTTTAGAATGCTGCCAGCCTGACGCTGCTCTGGAGGGAAGTATATAGGACTCACGGTTGGCGGGGTTAAAATGGTCAGCGGGCAGGATTAAAAAACTAAATGAGCTGGATATGGCCTGCGGGCCGTAGTTTGCCCATGTCTGGCTTAGGCTATAAGCAGTGTATAAATACTAAAATTAATAAAGGGCACGAAAAAAAAAAAGAAAGCTCTCTGGAGTTCTGCTGTGACTTTCAGCCTACACAGTCGAAACAAATAATCAAACTTGTCTCTTTGACAACAGCATTACAGACACTGTAAACAGCTCCAAGCTTCAGCTTTTTTCAGAAGCCCTCCTCTCTGTCCAACAAATCAAGTACTGTATATCTGTTCACAGTCTGGTTGATAATGAATTTAGCATGCCCCCCCTCCTCGATATTGTTATATTGATGCAGGAGCACCACAGTGTCTTCCTCAGCAGTTCTTTATAACCAGCAGTTCCAATGTACATTTGTTCTCTTAACACTCTCTTCTAACTCCCCCACTGTGTTTTCTGAACTGTTTTAAATTAAGCTTTTAAAATGGCAAATTTGCATAGCAGGCAATTAATTATCTTGAAGTTGTTGCACCCACAGTCCTGATCCTCCAGAATCCTTAACTTTATGTTTGATGAAGTCAGCCAAAATCAATGTTAATAATTGTGAAAAATGCATTATCTTTCTTGAATTAGATATGGTTATCGAATATGGAAAACACTCATTTGTTCTCATTTAGAGGAAGCATACAGAAAAAAATGGGAGCCACATTTAACTTTGGTGACTAGGGCGGGGGGAGTACAGAGAATAAATGACTAGGCAATTTTTCGTTAATAGGATAGTTAGGAGTATACTCTAAGAAATGGGACCATTTTGTAAACCAGTAATCTTCAATATGTAGCCCTCATATCCAGCTACCATTGCCCCTACTATGGGTAGAGGAAAGGCTCTGTGAAGCTACGCTGGATCACGAGTGCCTGCATGGTCAGACTGACATGCATACACATACACACACGCAAATGCCAGTTGATTCACCTCCCCCTTTTCATGTAACATATTAATACAGTACATGATGGCAGATAAAGACCTGAATGGTCCATCTAGTCTGCCCATTGGTTATTCTCACTAAAAATACATGATTAAATTAACTTGTCTCTTCTTACCCTGTTTCCCCGATGGTAAGACACTGTCTTATTTTTTTTGGAAGGCCAAAATATGCTCTAGGGCTTATTTTCGGGGGGATGCCGTATTTACATTTTTTTCTAAAAAGGGGGGCTGTCCTATTTGATGGCCCTGCCTTATCATCGGGGAAACAGGGTAGATATTTCTGGGCCATACTAAAGTCCACCTGGTATTATCTTAGGTTCCAACTGCTGAAGTTGCCATATAAATTCACTCCAGCCTACCCAACCATCCCGTTGTTTGCAGGATGTCTACTGTAAAGTCTGGCCAGTAACATCTTCATGTTCCAAGTTAGTGGAGTTTCCATTGATGCCCTCCCCAGCCTATCCTGCACTGACTCACCATATATGAGACACAAACGGTACAAATCTGTCCAATACTGGCCTTAGTTTTTTAATTTATACCATTTGTTTTTTAATTAGAGATCCTCTGTGTTTATCCCACCTTTTTTTTGAATTCCAGCACCGTTTTCCTCTCCCCCACCTCCCTCGGGAAGGCATTCCAGGCATCCACCACCCTCTCCGTGAAAAATAATTTCCTAACATTACTCCTAAGCCTTTCTCCAAACAACCTCAATTTATACCCTCTGATTTTACCATTTCCCCTTCTCTGGAAAAGATTTGGTTCTATATTAATACCTTTCAAGTATTTTAACTGTCTGTATCATGTCTCCCCTGTCCCTCTTCTCCTCTAGAGTAGTGTTCTTCAACCGCCGGCCCATGGACCAGTGCCGGTCCAGAGAAATTTCCTGCCGGTCCACAGGGCCAGCACGTGCATCAGGCCCAAAACAGTGTTCTTCAACCACTGGTCCACGGTGCGATCGACGCGGTGTTATCTTCGAGCCAGCTCCCTCTTCCTGATTCAGTGCACAAAGCCACAGGCAGTGGCTCCTATGAGCATCCTGTGCCTGAACTGGAAGCCTTCTCTCTGACGTTGCAACCTCAGAGCGAAGGCTTCCAGATGAGGCAAGGGACGTGCAAGGTGGAATTAGTACTATTATGGGGCGGGGTCTGGGGTGGATATTGGGTAGAGATGGGCGGGGTCTGGCCCACGACTTAGTCCAGTGTTCTTCAACCGCCGGTCCACGGACCGATGCCGGTCCACA